>NW_003852593.1:1152664-1164512 GCF_000181295.1 Otolemur garnettii | reverse complement strand
CCGGGGGGTGGCAGGGTTGGAGCAGCAGGGAATTGGTCCAGGGACCACATGGGACTCAAAAACACAGAAACTATCAGAGCTGCCTCTAGGGAGTGCGGTGGGGGTGGGCGGCTCTTAGTGTTAACTGTGAGCTTTCTGGCCTTGACTGCCTGGTAACTGGGCTGTGGGTGTCTTCATGCAGTGGGTGAGTGCGAGGCATCTGCCATGCTGCCACTGGAATGCCAGTACTTGAATAAAAATGCCCTGACGACCCTCGCTGGACCCCTGACTCCCCCAGTGAAGCATTTTCAGTTGAAGCGGAAACCCAAGAGTGCCACGCTGCGGGCAGAGCTACTGCAGAAGTGTGAGTGCCCGCTGTCCTCTAGCATCTCCTTCTTAGGTCTTGTAGAGTTTATGGTGCTAATGTTGACTTTTTATGAAGGCAGAGGTCTGCATAAAGTTTTTTTCTTGAGATAGTCTAACTCTATCGCCCTGGGTAGAGTGCCATGGTGTCATAGCTCACAGCAACTTCAAACTCGTGGGGATCAACAGTCCTCTTGCCTTAGCCTCCAAGTAGCTGGGACTACAGGCGCCCACCACAATGCTGGCTAGTTTTTCTATTTAGTAGAGAAAATCCTTCTGCCTTGGCCTGGGATTACAGGCATGAGCCACTGCGCCTGGCCCATAAAGTTTTTTGTTAAAAATTTATTTATCACTATACCTAACTGTGTGTTCTGAAAACATGATTTTAGAAACTTTAGAATCTCTGGTTAAGGTGTCTGTAATTTCTGTTACAAAAGTGAAATCTGTACCAGCCAAGTGGAGTGTGCTGCTGTACGTAGTGGCCTGGCTCCTATCCTGTGGGGGGGTGGATGCTGTGTGTAGTCTGATGCACCTTCTGGGTCTCTCAGGCTGCCAGTGAGCTTAATTTGACTTTAACAACATTTGAGAGGCAGGAGGATTGCTTGAGCCTCAGGGTTTGAGACCAGTTGGGCAACATAGTGAGACCTTATATAAAAAATAAAATTAAAATTAAAAAATGATTAGCCAGTGTGCTGCTGCACTTGTAGTCCCAGCTACTTGGGAGGCTGAGGCAGGAGGTTCACTTGAACCCATGAGTTTGAGACTCCTGTGAGCTATGATCATACCATTACGCTCCTGCCTAGGCAATAGAGTGAGACCCTTTCCCAAAAAAAAAAGAGAAAGAGAAAGATAGCTGATCATTCATTTAATGCCTTCCCAACAGCATCTTACTGAGTATGTATGGAAGATACTTGCTGGGAAGAGGGCAAGCAAATGATTCTTCCAGTTAAATAACACAATACAGATTTCAGTAAACTTTTATTTTGAATGGCTATGGAGTTAATATTTACAACACCTGTGTTCCAGCAGTGGCCTCAGACTCTGCCCGGGCCCTCAGGGTCCTGACCTGCCGCCTTGCTGAGCTGGAGAGTCTTTGTTTCTTCGTTGTGCCTGTGCGGTGGTGACAGGGACTAGGGGAGGACAGTGCTTTAACCAGGCTTCAGGCTGAGCTAGTGTTTCCAGCCCTGAAGCCTAGAGCTTTCCGGGGGGCCCTACGTGGCTAGTGTGGCAGTGGTGCACCCCCTCAGTGCCTCTGCTGCCTGTTTGCACTGTTGGTGTCTCTGCTCTCACCTGAGGTGTCCATGTGAAAAACCTAGACGTGGTATTTGAACTTGTGCTAGGCTTCTCAGTGAGCAGACAAGTGCTTGTTTAGAAAAAAATGAACATTTGCACGTGACTGTCTCTAATTCATCAGGCTCACTGAAGTGTGATGTGAGGGGCGAGGGTACTGTTGCTTGGACGAGCACCCACATGCACCCTTTCCCTGACAGCCACCGAGACAGCCCAGCAGCTAAGGAGGAGTGCTGGTGTGCCCTTCCACGCCAAGGGACGGGGGCTGCTCCGGAAGATGGACACCACAAGTAAGACCACCCTCCCCCCAGTGCAGGTCGTGATACTGGGCACGTGTTCTGCTTGCCAATAGGCCAGAGCTGTCCATGACTGACCTAACAGCCACCACCTGTTCTTATCAGGAAGGTCAGATAGACGTTAGAACTGATCAGGTCCTAGCCCTGGTAGGACTGAGAACTGGCAGACTTGGGGTATTGCATAAACTATTCCACTTGGAAAGGGAGACCTGGGAGGAAGCATGAACTCACTAAGTGGGAGAAGCCAGAATTTGAGGGAAAACTGGATTTTGTTAGATGGCTGTGGTAGGTGGGGCTGGCAGGGGCAGGTGTGGGCAGAGGTGAGGCTGCTCCTAACTTTTCTGGCTTGGCCACTGGCCCAGATATTGTCCCTGTGCCTTGAATGTCCCCAGGGTGGGGAGAGCCTCAGGAGGTAGCAGCCTCACAGTGCTACAGCAACTAGGGGAGAACCTTGGTGGCCCCAGCCCAAAGTGCTGCTCTTAGACCTGTCCCTTTGTCCTCATGATTCGTCCTCACTGCCCTCAGGGTTGGGTAACTTACCAGAATTGATAGGCATTGATGACAAGAAAACAGGGCTATCCTTGGGAACAGCAGCAGAGCACACACACCTCTAGAAGGTGTTAGACAACAGCTTAGGGGCCAGAGGGCTGGAGGCCATTGTCCTGTGGGGAAGCCCCTCCTTGAGGGTTGGTGAGCCCTGTCGGTGCTGGTACCACTTCTGTGTGTGAGATGTGTTGGCTGGAGATGTGACCTTTGTTTTTGTTCAGTGTCATGGGCAGAGATGTCACAGATTGACTGAAGCCATTGCTTTCCTGGGTAGGCTGACTCTGCCTGTGGTCCAGGAGTCCCAGGTATCTCAGCCAGCTGTCCTCTCCCTCACCCAGGGCCTGTGGAGATGTAGCAAGTCCCTGAGAGTCGAGGGCTTGTGCCTGCCAAGTGCTGTGGCCTGGCACTTCCTGGTCTGGCGGGGTCTGAGCTGAGCACCCTTTCCTCACAGCAATACTGGCAGGACTAGCCTTTGCTCGTTACAGAGAAGGACCGAGCACACAAACTGTGGACAAGACATGCTGTCCCTGTCAGCCTTCCCTGGCAGCTGAGACCCAGGCCCTCTCAGTTGTTGGGTGTTGAGGCCCTGCTGGTCACTGCTGTTGAGCAGCTGATGGTACTGCCTTCTCTCCAGCCCCACTCAGAGGCATCCCGAAGCAGGCGCCCTTCAGAAGCCCCACGACGCCCAGTGTCTTCAGCCCTGCTGGGAACCGGACCCCAATCCCACCTTCAAGGACACCACTGCGGAAAGAAAGGGGTGTGAAGGTGGGCCAGTCCCCTGGCTTCTGTGAGCCCCCCAAAATGAGCCTGGCTTCTCTGTTGAGGTTAAGTGTGGGCTGTGCTTGTTTTGGCAGCTGCTTGACATCTCTGAGCTGGATATGGTTGGTGCCGGCCGGGAGGCAAAGAGGAGGAGGAAGACGCTAGGTGTGTGGCGTGTGTCCTGTCAGGGTCTGCAGGGAGGGGTTGGCAGCGTGGAACTGCCCTGGCCTGGCTCTGCCCCTTTCTGGGGCTGGCCAAGGCCATGTGGTCACTTGCATGGGTAGGACTGCCAGCAGGCAGTGGGGGGCCAAGCCACAGTTCCTCTGAGCTCCCTGCCTTGACTGGCAGACATGTTACTTCCCTCATGGGGACGGCTGCCCTTTTCCCAAAGGGTCATTTCCTTTGCCTGGAAGTTGGTGTCTTGAGCTGAGTCTGCCTAGATGATGATACTGTTGCCTTCTGAACTCATGGGAGGCCAGAGGGGTGGGGGTGGGGGGGGGTGGGGGTCACTAACAAGGACCTCAACTTTCTCAACAGATGCAGAGGTGGTGGAAAAACCACCTAAAGAAGAGACAGTTGTTGAAAATGCCACTCCAGACTATGCGGCTGGCCTGGTGTCCACACAGGTAGGATCAGTGTAGTGCAGCTGTGTCTTTGCAACCAGTGTGCTCCCTCTGGTGGCCATGGCTGCCACTGAATTGTGTTTTCTGGAAAATATATATGTGCATGTGTGTGTACATGTATGTGCATGCGTGTATACTTTATACATGCAAAGTATGTGTGTATATGTGGGTGTGGCTGTGTGCATGTGTATGTACATGTGTGCAGATGTGTATAAACAGGTAGATGAGAGACAGTGAGGTACGGGCCCTGACATGGGCTTCAGACTCAGGTTTGGGAAGCACTTGTCCCACACTCACTGGAGGGGTTGCTTGGGGAGCCTCCTGACCACTGTGCCTCGGTTTCCCCTCTGACAAGTGGGGGCTGGCAGTGCCTGTGTGTGGGTGAGGGCCAGGCGTGGGGCTATTGAGTGTGCAGCCTGTCTGAGATCTCAGCACCCTGGAGATCCCAGTCCTGCTTGTGGGTGGGGAGGAGGTGGAGAGTAGGAAACAGTGTGGCCATACAGAGGTGGTGGGTGACTGTCCTCAGCCACAGTTGTCACTTCTGTACAACAGGCCTCTTGCTTCCTATTGCACACACTGTGTCTTCTAATTTTCTTAGAACCAGCGTGTCATCTTTTTGTAATAGCTTTCATGGTAAGAAAAGGCAATTAATTTTCTTCCTTCCTCCAAGATAGCTGGTTTGGGAGGTTCCCTAGGCACCACCCTCTCCATAGACAGGAGCAGCTCAGGCCTCTCCTCTACTGAGGTGGTTGCAGGTGCCAGTGGGCTGAGGGGCAAGAGGCTAGGGCACTGCCTACCCCAAGGGGGTTTGGAAGGGAATCCCTGATGTCCTACTGCAGCTCTGGGAGTTATGGGGGCGCACACTGAAGACCTGGCCTAGTCCAAGAGGAACCCTCAACTCTTGTGTTCCAGAAACTTGGGCCCTTGAACACTGAGCCTGTGCTGCCCTCAACGAGCTACTTGCCCTCCACGCCCAGTGTGGTTCCTGCCTCCTCCTACATCCCCAGCTCTGAGAACCCCCCTGGTGAGTGGACAGCAGGTTGGGCAGGTTGTCCCTTTATTGGGCCCATTCTCAGTAAGCTGGCTTGGAGTCCAGCGTGTCCATCAGGAGATGGTCTTGCTCAGGGGAGCTGCTGGGACTGCATTTCTCACCTTGATACCAGGACATCTGTTCTGTTGCTTTCTTTTGGCCCCTGCTGGCCAGCACAAGTTCCAAGAAATAAATCAGAAGCTTTTATCTGCTTAGTGCTTCCTGGGAGGAAGCAGGCAGGTGCCCACTGTGGGCTTGACAGGAGAATCCTGGTCTTGGGATAGCAGCACCTTTCTTGCAGGTGTCTGTGCCCACCCAGCAACCCCAGCTCTTGCTTCTGGGCAGGTGAAAGGGGAGCTGTGGAGGGCAGTGCTAGGGCTCCCTCAAACAGCCCCCAGGTTGGGAGAGAGAATATCCAAGGGAAGGTTAAACTTGGCGTAGTAAATTCTGTTCAGGGTTTTGCTCCAAGCTCAGTTTAGCAAGGAAGGGGATGGCTCACCTCGGGGTCAGGCAGCCTTTTGGGGGCCCACATGGCTAGGGCGAGGGAGCTAACCAGAGCCCAGGTATCTTGTCTGTGAACCTGGAAAGGACTGAGACCTCTGGCTCTGCCCCTCCAGCTGGGCTTAGGGGGCTTGTGCCCCTAACCTGGCCAGCATCTTTGGGTGTCCTGGGGAAGATAGAGCTGGTGGGTGGGGCAGAGCTGCAGTCAGGAGTAGAGCTGAGCCTATCACCTTCCCCGTAGCAGTGGGGGCTGAGAGTGGGGCAGGGGACCTTCCTCACCAGGCCACACTCTGCCTATAGCCTCATCTTCTCGGGAAGCCAGCCTTCAGGCCAGCCGGCCATCGGAAGAGCCCAGTGCCCCGAGCCCCACGCTGCCAGCACAGTTCAAGCAGAGAGCACCTATGTACAACAGTGGCCTGAGCCCAGCCACACCCACGCCTGCAGCACCCACCTCACCCCTGACACCTACTACGCCCCCAGCCATTGCCCCTACTGCCCAGACACCCCCAGTGGCCATGGTGGCCCCACAGACCCAGCCCCCTGCCCAGCAGCAGCCTAAGAAGAATTTGTCCCTCACAGTAAGTGGTCTATACCTAGGGTGGGACAGGCAGCTTTGGTGAGGCCCATGCACCCACACCCTCTCCCCAACTCACAGAGGGAGCAGATGTTTGCTGCCCAGGAGATGTTCAAGACGGCGAACAAGGTCACACGTCCCGAGAAGGCCCTCATCCTGGGCTTCATGGCAGGCTCCCGAGGTATGTCCATGTGGCTGGGCCTGGGTGGTGTCCTGGGTGGGGGATGGGTTCCTTGGCTCAGGCACCCACTCAGCAGCCCCTGCCCCCTATAGAGAACCCATGCCAGGAGCAGGGGGACGTGATCCAGATCAAGCTCAGCGAGCACACGGAGGACCTGCCCAAGGCAGATGGCCAGGGCAGCACCACCATGCTGGTGGACACAGTGTTCGAGATGAACTATGCCACAGGCCAGTGGACGCGCTTCAAGAAGTACAAGCCCATGACCAATGTGTCCTGAGGGTGCCTGCCCAACTTCCAGCCCTGACCAGGGCTCCAAGGGGCGACAGCTTTGGTTTCAAGCAGCCAGGTGGTGGACACCTAGCAGGTTCCTTAAGTTTTAGATCTGTTTCTCTGGGGTGTTTTGGGCTTGTTTTTTAAATTTTAATATGGGTTAATTTTTGTGTGATTTAAGATACTATTTTGGATTCCATATAACATTTTTGAATGTTAAAGTGAACCAAAAGTTATAACATTCTGATTTTAGTGATAGCTCTGCCTGTTAGACTTACACCCTTAAAAAAATTTTTTTTAATTCCATTGACCTCAAGTGAGGGCTTTTCCTTGCTTAGTGCAGTGCCCTCCCTCCCCAGCATGGTTGAGGGGACCAGAGGTGGCACACAGCAGTGCTGGGGACCGGGTGAGAACACCCCAGCCATGCCAGAGAACAGGAAACAGTGCTCTGTCCACCACCGAGGCCTGCCTGGGAGTTTTATATTTGTCTTTTGTACAGTTGCTGACACTTTAGACAGTCTTTGGGTACCTATTTTCATTGTAAAATGATCTGAATAATTAAAGTTTAGCTTTTCTAAAGCAAGCCCCTGGAGCTGTGTTTCAGACCAGCTTATCCTCCCTTCTTGGAAACCCCAGCCCGTCCCATGGCTGGCTGTTGGGTTCCAGGGATGTGGCCAGTCCTTCCCACTATACCCCTGTTGCTGTATGAGGATTGCCCATTGATTTATGGGCTGTGGTAAAAGGCTTTTTAGGCGAAAAGGCTGAGATCCTGCTGAGAAAGTTAGCTGTTTTCTTCTCTCCTGACCATTTATCATTAATAGGAGTTGGGGAACCAAATTATTTTATTTAATTTTTGCAGGTTTTTTTTTTTTTTTTTTTTTTTTTGGCCGGGGCTGGGTTTGTACCTGCCACCTCCAGTTTATGGGGCTGGCGCTCTACTCCCATGAACCATAGGCGCCACCCTATTTATTTATTTTGAGAGTCTCAGTATATTGCCCTCGGTAGAGTGCTGTGACATCACAGCTTACAGCAACCTCAAATTTAGGCTTAAGTGATTCTCTTGCCTCAGCCTCCCAAGCAGCTGGGACTACAGGCGCTTGCCACAATGCCCAGATATTTTTTGTTGTAGTTGTTTAGTTGGCCTGGGCCAGGTTTGAACCCACCTCCCTTGGTGTATGTGGCTGGCGCTATAACCACTGGGCTACAGGCGCCAAGTCCAAATTATTTTTGAAAGAAAAAGAAAAAACCAATGCATTGTTTCACAGCTGGTACCCCCTGCTCTTTCCAGTATTTATTCACTTCCCAAGGCTGCACCAGCCTCTCCCTAAAGGGTCAAAAGTGAAATGACAGGCCGGGGTCCCTCCCTAAGGGAGAAGGTGTCTTCACTCTGCCTGGTGCCTTGGAATGCAAAGTGGAAAAAAAAGTCAAAACACAATCCCATAAAAAATAAGTTAAGAAAAAAAGCCTTTAAAAATTCTTTAATACAAAAATACTCATACACAATTTTCCAAACACAACTTTCCACTTTAAATGCTATTTTTCCCCAGCTGGCAAATCTCAAATCTATATTTCAGTATACTTCCCCCCCACCCCCAAAAGTGAAGTTCAAGTTTTTAAGTCTAACTATCAGAACTGGTGACGGCACCTGGTATTCTTAAAAGGACTCTGACCTTACACTGTATGAAGTTTAGACACCAAGAGGCACATTTAAATTTATGTTTAACTTCTGGGTGGGCACATCACATCTCAGTAGGGCACAGTGACGTGCAGCACCTCGTGGGCAGGCATTTCACTGATAGTCATCAGCTGCCCAACAAGATGGTCAGTGTAATTGGAACTGACCATCTTGTTAACTGATTGAAACAGGTTTGCCTTTAATTCTTAAAAACAAGGTTGTTGTTATAGAAAGTGGGCACTGTACACATTATGGTTCATGTGTCAAGCTCAATACTTGGGAGGTGTCAGCAGCAGAGGACCTGAGTGGGCACCAGGGGCACTCAGCCTCTCAGAGACAGGACAAAACCGGGTTCTCCCACTTCAGGGGCCACATTTCCCCACAAGTGACCATGTTTTAAACCTGCTCATGGAGTGTATCCCTGTGGCCGCATGTGCAGTGTGGGTGCTCCTGTCTCTGCTCACGCGTGCAGCTGTTGCCGGAGGTCTGGGTCTGCAGATCCTGCTCGGTTTCTGACGTCAGAGATTCTTGAGGTGTTTGGCCAGTTTTCATTCTGTGGTTTGCTTCACATTAATGACAAAGGATCAAAGCTGATGTTCAGAAAGTCACCAAGTCTTTAAAAAGAAACTTCTCCCAGGCTCTTTGAACAAAGCAGGCAGGTCAGAGCACCAGCCATGTATCCATGGTCACAGCTAGGTGTTGGTGAGCTCCAATGGGAAAAGGCCCTTCAAGCTTGGCACCAAAGCTTTGTTTTACTCTGGTTTAAAACTGATATTCTAAAGACTTCCAAAGTTAGTGTTATTTGCTCATTAGTTTAACAGTTTTTTGGAAAGGGGAAGGAACCATATTTAAAATGTTTGCAGTATTTCCTTCAGAAAGGTCATAAAATAATTTGGAAGTAATATCAACATAACTCAAAACATCCTAAGATTTTACTACTGGCAAACACAAAAATAAGTTAATCTTCTCCCCCAAAGTGCACTGCAAAACCAATTCTGATGTTTTGACTTACGAAGAAACCCTCTACTGGTAGAAAAGGATCTCTTGGACGGGTGACAGCATTTGCCTACAGGTATCAGAGGGCCCCTGGGGCCTTGGCTCCAAAGACCTGTCACTACAGCAGCCTCTAAGTTCAGGGCACAAGGAGCATAACCCTATGAACCAGTCCAGGATTTTCTGGGGACCATCTGAGAGGCTAGAGTCTGAACTGAAAGCTCTCCCCACTGCCTGTCCTTCTGGTGGCCATGGCGGCTGCGTCTGTAGAGGGAGCAACTGGCACACAGAGGAGCCGGCCAACTGCAGAGCTCGTTTTCCTTTAGTCCCTTTTTGTCTGGGACTGTGGTAGCAGCCACTGGTCAGGAGGACCAGTGCTTAGGGAGGGCAGGACTGTGGGTCCTCACACCTGAAGCCTAAGTGTGCTGGTCACAGACCCACCAAGTGGTCAGTCTTAGGTCCAAAGACAAACTAACTGCACTTGGACAGAGCAAAAAAGACAACATGAAAGAACAGGAGACCTCAGTAGCAGTTTTCAAGAGTTTTGTAAACTTTCCTGCAAAATGGATTTTCTCCTTGGGGTATTCTAAGAAAAAGTCAGAAAATGCAGCTGCCGCAAAGTGTCCTTCATCCCCTTTGGGAGATCACTGCCCCTTGGGGCATATGCACCTCTCCCTTTCCCAGTCTGCTCCACACAAGCCTGGGGTCAAGAGGAATCCCCAGGAAAAAAAGAATTAAGTCTTTAAGATTCTGTCTAGAGACTCTAGTAATTGGACATTTCTCACTGTGGGGCTGGGCCTTTGAGTAACTAAAAGATATGGACTTGCACAGAGAGGAGGTGTTGAGCCTGCCTGGTGCAGAGCACCTCGGAGCCAGCAGCACAACCTGTGTTTCTAGTAACAGACCTGGACTGCTGAGGGGAAAGCATGCAGATGGTACCAGCACAAAGCTCTGGGTCTCCTTGGTCCTGGTCCCACATGGGGGTGGTGCCTGCAGCGCCCTCCAGAGCTCCCTAAGTTGTCAGTCCCTGTACTCCAGGCAGACGCAGTGTCACACCCTCACCGAGGTAATTCCTTCTGCCGTGGGACTTAGGTCGCATCAGTAAATACACGTTTCAGTCAGTGGTGATTTGTGGAATGGGTTTAGCAAAAAATATATTGAGAATAAAAGCCAGAAACTGTAAAGAAAAGCCAAGTAAAAAAATAATACAAAGTTTTCCCACAAATGATGAAAGTTCAGAAGATAGTCCCAGGTGGGAGGTGCCCCAACCTGGCTAGGTTGGGAAGAGGGCTCCCCAAGACCTGTGTTTTGATGGTGGACAAGTTACTGGCGTTTAGGTCAAATCCATGACGAGGAAAAGCTATGGGAGGAAATCTTACAACACTATCACTATCATCATCTGCACCGCCAGCTTCTCACTAGGATGGAAAAGAAGCATTGAGGAAAAATTCACATTAGTACAAAAAAAAAATATATAGCTGTTTCAAAAGAGCAAAATAATCAAAATCATGGTTTCCAAGGAATCCAGGGTCCGAGTCCATGCAGAGGCCCCCCCTGGTCTCACCTGAGTGATGACGGCTGTAGGCAGAAGCAGAGCGAGATCAAGGTCAGAGTTAATAGTGCCCTTTAGAAAAAATACTATTCTATACACTTCAGATGAGAGAAACATTTCATACGCCAATTAACTTTCAATCGTAACTTTAACCTAAAACAGCGGGAGGAAACCTCGCCATTCTCAGAAATTCAAGTGTTAGTGTGGCGCTTGTGAGGAAGGCGTGTCTGTCCTGGCCACGGCGGCTCGGCAGTCGTCAGTGCAAGCGCAGCAGACGCTGCGGAGGAGGGCTCAGTGCAGGCAGGCGCACCCTCCCAAGGAGGCCTGTGCATCTGTCCTGGACCCTGGGCCACTCCCATGCTTGCCCTCTCCCCACAGGCAGGGCTGGCCACCTCACACCGCCCTAGATCTGGCCAAGCTGCCACCTGGTGCTATTTGCCTTCTGTGACCCTCCTCCAACACCTCCTTTTCTTCCTCTTCCCCTTCAACTTCACTGGTTCTGGAAAAGGGTTCTCAGTCTTGGCACTTCTGATGGCCTCTGGCCCCAAGTCATGCTCGCAGCAGTAGGATTGCCCGTCCTTGGTTGAACTGAAGGCTGTCCCGTCTTGGTGTTCCTTACAAAATGAATTGGGGCAAAAGTGGCAGAACGAAGTTGAAGGCTTGCCACACACATCACAATGATGCCAAGGACACTCCCACTTGCCTACAACAAAACACAAAATATTAGCACACATAAGTGGTGGGATCATAACTAACACTGTCCTGGTTGAAGATAGTTTTTTAAACTGTCTGGTCAAGTGGGGCTGACTGCACTGCCACAGGCCACAGTGCAGAGCTATGGTGGGGCAACCTCTGGCCGCCCCAGCAGAGGGCCTCAGCTCCCTGGGTCTCAGAGCCATCCACTCCAAGGTCCCCACTGTGCCCTGAGCACCAAGTATTGGCTTCTTATGCCCTGGCCACTGACAGAAGCTGTGCTGAGAACAGGTGTGTCGTCCCTGAGTGCAGGGGAAGGGGCTGCCCTGTTCCAGGTCACAGGTCTACCTAGGGCCCTGGCCACATCCATGACCTGCCTGTTCCTAAGACTGATTTGCTACCTGGGTATTAATCTTGCTGGCATGAGTTTGATTAATGTTCTTTGTTAGCTCAGAGAGAACTCTTAGATCTACACAAGTATTTCTTTCTGTCATTGTCCATTAACTTTGGTTTGTCGTCTTCT
>NW_003852593.1:1150409-1152234 GCF_000181295.1 Otolemur garnettii | reverse complement strand
ACAGAGTCTTACTCTGTCCCCTGGGTAGAGTGCTGTAGTGTCATAGCTCACAGCAACCTCAAGCTTCTGGGCTCAAGCGATCCTGTCTCAGCCTCCTGCATAGCTGGGACCACAGGTGCCCACCACAATGCATGGCTTTTCTTTTAGTAGAGAAAAATAGAAAAAAGACCACCCTCTTACTCAGGCTGTTCTCAACTCCTGAACCACCATACAATGCCTCTTTTTATAGCTTTTCAGTTTCCTATCTTTGGGTGAAGACTTTTGAGATATTCTTCTCAGATTATGTCCCCCATAAAGATGTTGTAAGTCAACAAAAAGCTGCATTTACAACAGTCATCCTGTAAGATCATGGAGGAGCAGAGGCAGCCAATGGATTTATGTGAGGAATGCTATGGTGTCTGCACAACGCTGAAGTCACCTGCCAGCATATTTCTCAGAATGTACCCTGCCACTAAGTAAAAGGGACTCTAGTTCCTGTTTTCACAGCCTGTGATCTCTGAAATGTGTGGTATGGGTGGCAGGCAGGCATTTTCTTTCTAACAGGGAAAGCGATCTGTGGCCCCAACATCAACCAGCAGCTGCTCTGAGGCACAAGCATCATCTGTGTCCCACACATCCTAGGCAGTGGCTCTGGGACTCTCCTTTTCAGGTGTACAGCCAGTACAGGCCCTACTGAGCCGCCTGAGAGACCAGAGATGCTGAAACCACTGAGAGGGCCCCTCTGAGAGCAGCTCTGTTCTCTGAGCCACCTACTTCCTGCATCCCCCCCACAGGGAAAGGGGGCCTGTTCTCCCAAAGTGGACTCTGCCATTCCCTACATCTTTGCTCTACACACATCTGAAATGTACAGCTGGTGGGAGGCGTTTTGCCACCCCAACTCTGCCACACAAGTGACTGACACCTCTGTCACCAGACAAGGTTTGGTGGGCAGAGAACAATGGGAGCCGGCAGAACCCGTGTCGCAGACGCAGCCAGAGGCTGCCTGGAGCCCCCCACCTACCGAAGGGCCTCTTGCCTAGGCCCAGGCAGGACAGGTGGTAGGCCTTGGTGCAGAACTTGCGGTCACATAGCACCAGCTGGCCGCCATCACCACAGCGGAAGCACTCATCCTCGGACTGCCTCTTCCCATCCCCTCTCGCTCTGCGCCGCCTGGTTTTCTTCTTGGTCTTTTTCCCCTTTTCCTCTGAAGAAAGGGATGTGGAGGTCTAGAATCAAGATTTAAGCACAGTTCACTTAAAGGAGCACACAGATGAAGCAGTAATAAAAGGTACACTGTGAGGACAGGTACTCAGTGCCCCAGACCCACCCGCCTCTGGCCAGCAGGGGGTTGGCAGGGTGTGCCTGGCAGGGCAGCTCACCAGATGCAGCTTTGGCTTACCAAGAGTGTGTAGCAAGCTAACTGAGACTGACTTGGGTGAAACTCTCGAGCAACAACTCATCTAGGCACTGGTGGCTAATAGTGGGCCCAGGACCCCCTACTGGGGCCCGTGGCACAAAGGATGCCTCAGCAGAAAGAGTGACGCCCACCTGCCTCCAGGATCCCTTCATGAGGTATCACATCAGACCTGAGAGTGCCACCAACACAGAGACAGATACCAGCTCAGAGAAAGGAGCATCAGGCTCAGCGCCTGTGGCTCAAGCGGCTAAAGCGCCAGCCACATACACCTAAGGTGGCCGGTTCGAATCCCCAGCCCGGGCCCGCCAAACAACAATAATGGCTGCAACCAAAAAATGGCACAGGTGTGGTGGGCGCCTGTAGTCCCAGCTACTTGGGAGGCTGAGGCAGGAGACTCGCTTGAGCCCAGGAGTTGGAGGTTGCTGTGAG
>NW_003852593.1:1135543-1148465 GCF_000181295.1 Otolemur garnettii | reverse complement strand
AAAAAAAAAAAAAACCAACACAACTTCCATATCACCTCCCGCACCCCCAGAGCCTTTCTGTTCTGGTCACACACAGCTCAAAGCAACAGCCACTCTACTTGTCCATGTGGTGAGGGCCCCCTCGTAGAGTCCCCCGAGAGCTGTACCTGCAGGAATGTCACACACAGCAAACAGGCCCACACGAGTATCCCCGTTTACTGTCCACTTGAGGGTTTCACAGTTGGGCTGGCAGCTGTGATTCATAAATCGAGAATAGTTTCCTTTGGGGCCAGCATCAATTATGCGGTCCTGTGAAATGAAAATCAGGTTATGGAAGTGTGTGGCCAACTCTTAGCAATTACATGTCGTTTTTAAGGGGAATTAACTTTGTCATAAGACAGACCAGACAAGCAGCTTGTCTGTTGTACTGAAAACCGTGGTGTCCCAAGTCCACTCAGACAGGACAACCCCAAACCAGTTCTGTTTTTCTTGCTCGTGGAGGGTAGGTCTAGATCATGTGGACAGGACCAAGCCCTCATGAGCGCCTGTGGGAATGGACAGTGAACCAGGGCTTCCAACACCACCTCCATGACAAACAAGGCAAGAGCCCTCAGTGCTACAGTGGGCCAGGCCTGTGGCTGACAGAAACACATGCTGACTGAGAAAACAAGATGAACCTGATCATACACAGGCAGGGTACAGAGACAGTTCCCAAGGAGCCAGTCCAGGCAGACAAGCTCAAGGGAAGAGGTTCAAATTCCCAAGTAGCTGGAGAAATGTGGATTAGAGTGACTCTAAGCTGTGATAGGATCCGAGACATGACGCTAATGTCACGTTGGCCAAGATGAGAATTGGCCACAGGGTTGGCAGGAATGGTTTTGGGAAAGCAATGCAGCGAAAGCCCTGGGAATCACAGACACAAGTACTCTGTGGTCCTGGGAATCCACCTAAAATCCAAGTGCCCATTTGTAAAAGGCCATTTTATGTCTATCATGGCAAAATCCCGAGGCAGTGCCACCACCCAACGATGGACAAATGGACAGATCAAGCACAGCCTTGCCATCCTCACCCTGCAAGCATCTAGGTCAGCCATACTCTGAGGGGAGAGCACTGAGATCAAGAGCTAACACAAAACCTCAGGGAGCACTCGGGTGCATGTATAAACAGCAGTGTAAGCTGCACCTGTGTGTCCTGGGGGCCGCTGCTGACACAACGCCTCCTATACTGCCATGCCCTGCCCTGAGTGGACTGGCCTATGTGCATCCTTTCTACACCTCCACAATAGTGTCTCTTTGAAACACACTTGGCACTACAACAAGGCTACCCTGCACTGTCAACGATATGGCTGGAGTGATCCTGCTTCTTGATGCAGATGTGCGCTTTATGGTGCCATCCTGGCCTGTTCCTCTCTTTTGCTGTGACTGCAGCAGTCACTGTGCTCTCAGACACTTCTTCAGAAGACAGTAGGGTGGCAGTGGTATAGGGCACAAAAGCTAGACATGCTACCAACCTGCCACAGAAGGATAGCCCCTACCCTCTGACCTCCCAACAGGATGCTTAATCTCCATTTCTCAGGCAACTGCAGGCTCAGCATCCCTTCCTTTCTAACAGGCGCGTGTATTTTTTCCTCTATGGATGGCCACTGTGTCTTGACTCTGTTTTAAAAATTTCTTGTTTTCTCATCTGTAGATGTTCCCTATATATTCTGAATCAGACCCTTTGTAACTACATGTGGAAGATGTTCTCACAGGCCAACACTTGGATTTTAACTTTATAGCTGAGAAGTAGATGGTTTTCTTATACAAGCCATCTCAGTTCTATGCAGCTGTTATCATCACTTGCTTTAAGCATTCCAGGTTTGCTGAGAAGCTTCACATATCTCCCCACCCCAAAGTTATGAAATATATCTCCCACACTTTCCTAGTTTGTTAATCTATCTGGAATTTATTTCTGTAAGGCATCGTGCTCACTGGGTGGTGGCCCAGCCTAGCCCTGCTCACAGGAGAGCAGGGGAGAAAGGCCTTCAGTACAGCACTGCCAGTCACACAGACTCACAGCTCTTCATGGACTTTTAAATGGCCTGTTTTGAATATGATCTTGGGTTTGTTTTCCTCCTTTTCCCAATGACTGGGTTTTCAGCCATCCTTGCTCTCCCACTAGTGACTTCTCCTCATGCCTACCAGGCTCACCCCAGAGGGCACATGAGCTCTCTTGGTTTCCCAGACCCACTTTCATCTTCCCTCCTGCAACACACATCCACTCCACTGGGCTTGGAATGAAAAACAGATGGCACCATTTTGCATTTGTAAAAATGGCTTACTCGTTATCTCTTTTTCTGTTTTTTAGCTTCTAAATTTCTGCTTTCAATTCCTTCCTCTAGCTTATTTGCTGTTCTTTGTAGTTGGTGATTAATTCATGCTAATTGTTTGTCCAGGATCTCTGCCTTCAACTAAGAAGGGTTAGTACATATGTGAGTTTCCTAGTTTATTATTTTTATCATGGAAATGTGTGGCTTTGGTATCAAGGTAATGCTGGCCTAACAGAATAAATTTGTAAGTGTTCCCGCTTTTTTAATTTTTCAGAAGAGTTTAAGGACTGGTGTTAATTCTTTTTTGAATGTTTGGTAGAATTCATCAGTGAAGCCATCATGTCCAGGGCTTTTCTTTCTCAGGAGATTTTTGATTACACATTTAATCTCTTTACTAGTTATAAGTCTATTCAAATTTTCTATCTTTTCATTATTTAATCTTGTTAGGTTGGTTTTTTTTTTTTTTTGAGACAGTCTTACTCTGTTGCCCTGGGTAGAGTATTGTGGTATCATAGCTCACAGCAACTTGAGACTCCTGGGCTCAAATGATCCTCTTGTCTCAGTATCCCAAATAGCTAGCCAGGATTACAGGTGCCTGCCACAAGACCCAGCCAGTTTTTTTAGAGATAGGGTCTCACTCTTGCTTAGGCTAGTCCCAAACTCCTGTCCACAAGCATTCTGCTCATCTTGGCCTCCCAGAGTGCTAGGATTACAGGTGTGAGCCACCGTACCTGGCCTTTACAGAATTACATTTATACACTGTGTGTCCCCAAATATAAACTAGTAATTCTTTTGTTTTTGTTTTTGAGATAGGATCTAGCTCTGTTAGCCTAGGTTGGAGAGCAGGGGCATGATCATAGCTCACTACAGCCTCAAACTCCTGAACTCAATTGATCCTCCTTCGCCCTTCAAGTAGTTGGGACTACAGGTGCATGCCACCATGCCTGTCTAATATTTTTCTTTCTTTTTTTTTTTCTATTTTTTGTAAAGACATGGTCTCTCTATGTTGCCTAGTCTGGTCTCAACCTCCTGGCCTTATGCAATCTACATGCCTTGGTCCCTCAAAATGCTAAGATTACAGGCATGAGCCACCATCCTAGCAGTAATTCTTTAAAATGTACTAATAGCTGAAGTTATATCAAAAACAAAAAGTGGGGTTATAAACAAAGGTTACAATAATACTAGCTTTTAATAATAACTTTTTAAAATGTGTTAGTTTTTAAAAACATGTAAAAAACAAAAAATAAAGTTAGAAACTATTGTTATAATAGTATTAGCTTTTATAGTTGTCCATGTATTTACTTTCATTAAGATCTTTATTTCTTCATGAAATTTACAGTTACTATCTAGTCCTTTATTTCAACCTCAAAGACTTCCCTGAGCATTACTTGCAGAACAAGTCCAGGGATAACAAAACTCTCTCAGCTTTATCTGGGAATGTTTTAATTTCTTCAATTCTGAAGGATAATTTTGCCAGACGTAGGATTTTTTTTTTTTGAGACAGAGTCTCAGTATGCCGTCTTCAGTAGAGTGATGTGGTATCACAGCTCACAGCAACCTCAAACTTTGGGCTTAAGCGATTCTCTTGCCTCAGCCTCCCAAGCAGCTGGGACTACAGGTGCCCACCACAATGTCCGGCTATTTTTTTTGTTGTTGTAATTGTCATTGTTGTTTAGCAGGCTCTGGGCCAGATTCGAACCTACCAGCCCCAGTGTTTGTGGGCAGCACCCTAACCACTGAGCTATGGGCACTGAGCCCAGATATAGGATTTTTGGTTGAGTTTTTTTTTTTCATTTACCACATTGACCATATCAGCCCATTGCCTTCAGACCTCCAAAATTTCTGATAAGAAACTGGCTGACAACATTATTGAGGATCCCTTGTATGTAACAAGTAGCTTCTCTCTTGCTGCTTTTAAGATTCTCTCCTTGTCTGATTTTTGAAAGTTTGATCATACTGTGTCTCAATGTGGGTCTCTTTGAGTTCATCTTACTTGGAGTTCATTGAGCTTCAGACACATTTATATTAATGTATTTTGTCAAATTTGGGAAGTTTTCAACCATTATTTCTTCAAATGTTCTTTCTGCCCTTTTTTCTCTTTTCTTTCTGGGATTCCCAGAATACATGTTAGTCTACCTAATGGTGTCTCACATGTCTTCTAGGCTGTGTTCACTTTTTTTTTTTTTGAGACAGAGTCTCACTATGTCACCCTTGGTAGAGTACCGTGGCATCACACCTTACAGAAACTTCAAACTCTTGGGCTTAAGTGATTCTCTTGCCTCAGCTTCCCAAGTAGCTGGGACTACAGGTGCCTGCCACAACACCCTGCTATTGTTTGGTTGCAGTTGTCACTGTTGTTTAGCAGGCCCAGGCTGGGCTCGAACCCGCCAGCCTTGTCGCCCAACTCACTGAGCTATGGGTGCCAAGCCAGTGTTTGCTTTTCTTCAATCATTTTTTTCTGTTTCATGGACTTGACAAGTCCTACTATTCTATCTTCAAGCTCATAGGTTCTTTCTTCTGCCTGCTTGAATCTTCCTCTGAATCTAATGAATTTTTCATTTAAGCTATTGAACTTTTCAGCTCTGGAATTTCTTTTTATGTTTTTTTCTCTCTTTGCTGATATTGCCTTTTTGTTTATATATTGATTTATTTTTAACCCTCTCCACATGGTCTTTTAGTTATTTGAGCATATTTAAGATAGTTGTTTTAAAGTCTTTGTTTAGTAGCTCTACTGTCAGGTCTTTTCTAGAGACAGTTTCTGATTATTTTTATTTATTTATTCATTCATTCACTCATTCATTCATTCATGTTGAATACATCATACACTCCTATTTCTTTGTAACCTTAATTTTTTTCTTGTTGTTGTTGAAGACTGGACATTTGAATCTAATAAATGTGGTAACTCTAGAAATTATATTCTTTCCCTTATCCTGAGCTTGCTGAGTTTTTGTTACTGTTTTTATTTATTGTTCTTGTTTTCTTTTGATTGTTGTGGGCTACCTCTGTGCCAATGAACAGTCCAAGGTGTAAACTTAAAGTCTTTTCAGGTCTTTTCTGAGCCTGTGCCTTTCCCTAGGTGTGCATGGTCACTTTCTAATTTTCCCCACATATGCAGTGGCTTTAATGTCTGGATCTCAAAAGAAAAAAAAGAAAAATGAAGATGGGGAGATTGGTGCTTTCTCTTTAAATCGCTTTAAAGTCATTTCACCTGGAGGAGGAGGAACTGACAACAATGGAAAGAGGTATACCAACAGTGGCCACCTGCATCTTTGCACCTCTCTGATCAGCAGCAGCAGCAGCCAGAGATCTAGCACAGATCTTTGTTATTTGGAGGATAGGGTCCTTTTTGCCCATCCTGGCTCCCACAAGCTACATGCAAGATGCACAAGGAACATGTGCACATCTGCCTGCCAGGAAGCTGCCATGCCCACTAGTGCTGGGACAGCAAGTAGTTGCTACTGCGCAATGAGCTAAAATGTACCAAAATTAACTACAATTTATCTTCAAAGACTTTCCCCTGGAAGTTGCGGTCCTTCAGTACACCCTAGAGTCCCAAAACAATGACATCTGAGAGATTCTGCCACTGTGACTGTTATCTAGCTGCAGAGGCAAGTTCTTGGTGTCTCCAACTCCACCAGCATTCCAGAATCCTCTTAATAACTCTATTTTAATCCCCAGCCCGAGCCTGCCAAACAACAATGATGGCTGCAACCAAAAAATGGCCAGGCGTTGTGGCGGGTGCCTGTAGTCCCAGCTATTTGGGAGGCTGAGGCAGGAGACTCGCTTGAACCCAGGAGTTGGAGTTTGCTGTGAGCGTGATGCCATGGCACTCTACCCAGGGGGATAGCTTGAGGCTCCGTCTCAAAAAAAAAAAAAAAAAACAAAAAAAAAAACTCTATTTTAAACGCATGGGGTTTTTTTTTTTTTTTTTTGAGACAGAGCCTCAAGCTATCCCCCTGGGTAAAGTGCCGAGGCATTACAGCTCACAGCAACCTCCAACTCCTGGGCTCAAGCGAGTCTCCTGCCTCCGCCTCCCAAGTAGCTGGGACCACAGGCACCCGCCACAGCACCCGGCTATTTTTTGGTTGCAGCCATCGTTGTTTGGCGGGTCCGGGCTGGGGATTCGAACCCGCCACCTTAGGTGTACGTGGCTGGCGCCTTAGCCGGTTGAGCTATAGGCGCTGAGCCAACGCATGGGGTTTTTTGGTTTTGTTTTTTGTAGAGTGCCATGGCATCATAGCTCATAGAAACCTCAAACTCCTGGGCTAAAGGAATCCTTCTGCCTCAGCCTCCTGAGTAGCTGGGACTACGGGCTCCTGTCACAATGCTCAGCTAGTTTTTCTATTTTTAGTACAGATGGGATCTCAGGCTGGTCTCCAACTCCTGAGCTCAGGGGCTCCTCCTGCCTTGGCCTCCCAGAGTGCTAAGCCATTGCATCTGGGCCTAACTCCCAGTTTTGTTTGTTTATATCTGAGATTTACCTCTTAGTATCATTTCTTTTCTTGTGTTCTCTAAACGTTTTTCCCATGTTTCTAACCATTTCTAATACACTTCATATCCTTCATTAAACTTAAGTGTTGTTACTGGAGGTTCTCACGAAAAGTGAAGCCTTCTGTTTGAAAGATCTGCACACAGGGATCCCATCCTATTAAAACATCAAATAGAGGTCCTTTTGTGTGTGTGTGTGTGTGTGTGTGTTTATAGAAAAGAGACAAGGTTTGGATTGTTTAAATGTCTCATGTCAGAGGCTTTAATCTTTCCTTCAGCCAGGTACCCAGGGTACCAATTTGTGTGTTAAATGCCTAACTTGGCATTCTTATAACACACAAGTAGGTTTAAATTTAGACTCAGAAACATAGTAAGGCATAAGCCTAGGGTTTCAGTTGCTAACAAAATAACCTCTCTTGCTCTCCCACCACCAAATAAAAGAAAGAAGCATATTTGCTGCCTCCTGGAACAAGTTTCTTAGTCCTTTCCCTAGGGCTACAACCCTGCAAGGGATCTACACAGGAACCTCAGCTCCAGGTAGCCACCAGGCCTCTGTATAGGCCTTGTTGCTGGGTCCCCAGACGGGGAACAAGTAGGTCCCTGTTCCGTACTCTATGGCTCCTAGGGAAGCTGCACACACACACTCTTGCCTCACTGGGTCTGGTTCCCACCTTGCCTTTTTGCTGCAGCATTATAAAGCTGTTTATGTAGCAAGCTCAGCCTCATCTGTCATGGGTACTGCTAGAGTCTCACTGGGGCTTGCCCTTTCGGTTTTCTGTTCATTTTATTCTTCAGAATCCTTGTTCACCTGCTTAACGACTGCGCCAGTGCCTACCTCCTACAAAAAACATGTATCATCAGGGCCCTGAGAGAATATGCTGGTATGTCCTGACAGGCTCAGGGAGGAAGCAACAAGACCCACACTCTTTTTAAACAAATCCTTTTAAAAAAAATGTTAGCTAGGCAAGGTGGCTCACGCATGTAATCCTAGCACTGTAGAAGGTCCAGGCAAGTGGATTGCTTGAGCTCAGGAGTTCAAGACCAGCCTGAGCAAGAGCAAGACCCTATCTCTATTAAAAATAAAAAAACTAGCCAGGCACCTATAGTCTCAGCTACTTGAGAGACTGAGGCAAGAGGAATAATTGAGCCCAAGACTTTGAGGTTCCTGTGAGCTGTAAGACCATGGCATTTTACCTAGGGTGACAGAGGGAGACTCAATCTCAAAATAAAATAAAATAAAATAAAATAATTTAAAACCTACAGAATAAAATGAAAGAATAGTACAATGAACACCAGTACACCCTTCACCCAGATTCACTATTAATATTTTACCATATTTGCTTTTTCTCTCCACCCGCATATTTACATATATGTGGGTACACATGTTTGTGTATAGTTATGCACACATTCTTTCCCCCAATCCTCCAAACATAAGTTACCAAAAGCTGACACTGACTTCTAAACATATTTCAAGGCATCCACTACATAGCCACAGCACCCTCATACCTGAGAAATTTAACACCAAGAACTTCTTATCCAAATTAAGATTTCTCCAAATGTCCCTTATGGCTCCCCACCCCTCACCCCAGATTCATAATCTTAATCAAGATGCATATGTATCCTCTAGGTTTCTTTAGTTTCTTTTAATCCAGAACCTTTGTCCCTCATGACACTGACCTTGACATGTCTAGGCCCCATGACATGCAGTAACACAGATCCCAGTGGACACCAAGAGTGGGTTCCACTGGGCATAGCTCCCTCCTTCCTGGTTGAGAAGCTTCCCCAGAGACCAACTGATGGGGTCCCTGGAATCATTCTTATTTCCCCTAGGGAAATAAGCAGCCCTTTACTTTATATCTTATCATATCTTATTTCTGTCTTCCATGAATCATTTAAAATGTTTGGTCTGTGATCATTTTCTGTCGGTTTTCAAGCACCATCGTTAATCTACTGTTTTTAAAACAGCCACACAAGGCTAGGCACAGTGGCTCACACCTGTAATCCTAGCACCCTGGTAGGCCAAGGCAGGTGGATTGTCTGAGCTCAGGAGTTTGAGACCAGCCTGAGCAAGAGCAAGACCTTGGTCTCTACAAGTAGCCAGGCACTGTGGCAGGAGACTCACTTAAGACCAAGAATCTGAGGTTGCTGTGAGCTATGATGCCATAGCGCTTTACAGAGGGTGACAAAATGAGACTCTGTCTCAAAAATAAATAAATAAAGCCATATTTTCCTAGTAGATCAGGAGCCTAAGAGCAACAAAAGGCAAGAAAAAATGTATTCTGTCTAGCCTCCTCTCAAAGAGCAATGAAGCATCAAGGAGGTTGCACCTTCCCAGCTCTGAAGTTCACTGTGCAAAAGAGATAATGATGCCTCTTCTCCTGAGGCTTTGGTCACTGAAGGAGCTGCTCTGGAAAGCCTGGCAGTACCCACTGGCCACATACCGGAGAGCATCCCAGATGTGCCTTCTTATAAACAGGTCATCTCATCCTCCATTTCTAAGGACACTGACCCTCTCTAGCACCTCGGTCCCAAAATGTTTAATAATATGGGCTTCAAACAAGCAATGAAAAACCAAAAAAGGTCTCTATGTGTAACTGAGAAGATGTCAACTCTCATACTCTCCATTTTTCTCTTTTCTTGTCCTGGCCCTTCTTTAATAAGACTACTTTAAGACACTTCACACATCACTTTAGATGAATGAAGCCCGGGATGCTCTTAGTGCCCAGAGGCAGTTAGCTCTGGCCTCAGACAACTGCTGCAAGGCACCCTGCACTTCCTAAGAAAATGCACAGATGTTTGAAAAAGTAATGTAGAAGACAAATGACAGCACAGTCCCAGTGCAAGGCCCACCTCTACAGGCGAGCCCTTGGCCACGTTCAGAATGTCCACAACACCAGAACAGCCCCACTCATAGTACCTTGTCTATCGTGAGCATGTAGAAGTGGGTGATGTCGTTCTCGTGTGCGTGCTTGATTCTTGCCATGCACTCCTCCTCATCAATCAGCTCCCCAACATACTCGTTAACAAATTCTCCCTGGAAAGCAGAACACAGTGATGACAAAGAGCACACTGATCAATTCTTAGTGTCAGGCCCAGCACATGACCAATTAGAAAAGGGCACCCATACATCATACCTCAAGTAGGGTCTTACAGAGTCCTCATAAATTAAATTCAAAAGATCTTATATATCTCCCAGAGTGCTAGGGTTATGGGTGTGAGCCACACCGCACCTGGTCTATAAAGTGTCACTGAAGTAGCAACATTCCCGCCCCTACTTCTTACAATACCTTGCCTTTTAGGAGCACTGTCTGATAACCAGGCTTACACATAACTCACCTTTACATGTTCATTCCCCCAACAGAGAAAATGGTCACAAAGAATGTGACAGGCTGGATGCCAAGAGAGTCTGAATGAACCAGCAATCCAGGAAGGCAGAGGAATAAGAACATTGGGGTTGTTTGTAAGCAATGAGGCTGGACTGCACCGAGGGTGCGTTATCTCTGGTTCATGCTGAATCTGTCCTGAGCAAAGCCCTGGGGCCTGAGTCCACTCATCCCTAGGCCACATGGAGGCACACTGGGGCAAGGCAAGGATGAGTGTGTCCAGCCATCTTTCTACACACCAGGAGCACTTGGCAACTCAGTCAAAGCAGGAACAGGGTGCCAGCAGCTTCTGGTGCTCACTAATGACGTGGTCCCAGGCAGTGCCTGACTGCCCTTCTGGGTCAGCCCCATGCACCTGCCTAAGGCACTTACCTGCTAACCTATAGGAGAGTGGGTCACTTTTCAGTCTTTCAGTTCATAAAAGCAATTACCAATATCTGACTTAAGGCAAGTTTTAAGAAAATTTTTGAGTTTTAATGCTCATGGATATCTTTCATATAACATTTAAAAATATTCAATTGTAATGATTCAATTAAAAAAAGCACTTAAAAATATCAGTCTGACACAAATGCAGAAACAATAAGCACATAAGGAGCCAATGACCCGTAACTCCTGAGAAGCCCAGGAGGGTTGCTCACACACCTTTCTGATGTCCCTCTTGGCGACCAGGCCCCACCCTTTGCCGTCAGTCTTGATGATCTTGGTCTCTGGGTACTGGCGCTTGGTGAAGCACTGGTTCTGGCAGTACTCCCCTGCTGGACACACTTGCGGGTGGCACTCGAACATCAGCATCCTGTTCAAACACTCTGAATCAAAGCCACAAGGATTCTCATCTGTGGGCTTACAGTTGCACTTTGGGATTTCAGAAATATCAGCTGTGTAGATTTGGACTTTCCCATAAGGCTTATTCACCTGCAGAGACAAAGTAAGCTGTCTTGGTCCTTGCAGATTCCCTGGCACAGCACTACTGCCCCTGGTGCTCTTTAGCTTCAGAGGCCCAGCTAGAGCACCCCTCACCCAGAACCCCAGAGAAGCTCTTCTCTGTCCTCTTAGCACAGGGGGCAGACACGTGACCTTAAAGCCCCCACCCCAATACCCCTGCCCACCCACATTATTTTATCTCAATGTTTGTATTCCTCATTTATGCAAGACAACTGGCTGGGCACCATAATCCATAATCCTAGCAATCCAGGAGGATCACTTAAGCCCAGGAGTTCGAGACCAGCCTGTGCAACATAGACTTCATTTCTACAAAAAAAAATTAAAAGCAATAGCCAGTCATGGTGGTGTATGCCTATAGTCCAGCCACTTAAAGGCCAAGGTAGGAAGATCACTTGAGCCCAAGAGGTAGAAGCTACAGTGAGCTATGATTATGCCAGCCTGGGCAACAGAGTGAAAAAGGGAGTTGGATCCCAATTATATTTCTGAATGGGACAGCTAAACTTTATTTGACTTGATAGGAAAATAAAAGCTGTGGGTAAAAATCAAATTAAAAGATTGTACAGGCTTGGCGCTTGTGGCTCAAGTGGCTAAGGTGCCAGACACATACACTTGAGCTGGGGGGTTCGAATCCAGCCTGGGCCTGCCAAACAATAATGATGGCTACAACAACAACAAAAATTGCCAGGTGTTGTGGCAGGCACCTGTAGTCCTAGCTACTTGGGAGGCGGAGGCAGGAGAATCACTTGAGCCCAGGAGTTGGGGGTTACTGTGAACTGTGATGCCACTGCACTCTACCCGACAGTTTGGGGCTCTGTCTCAAAAAAAAAAAAAAAAATTGTACAGGATATGGTTGAGTCTCACAAACAAGCACCACCTACTGTCTCAGAGATTATACTGGTTGTGCCACTAAACAAAAGAAAATCCATTGCTCAGCTCCTGTAGCACAGTGGTTATGGCGCCAGCCACATAGACCAAGGGTGGCGGGTTCGAACCCAGCGCAGGCCAGCTAAACAACTGCAACAAAAAAATAGCCAGGTGTTGTGGCAGGCACCTGTAGTCCCAGCTACTTGGGAGGCTGAGACAAGGGAGTCGCACAAGCCCAAGAGTTTGAGGCTGCTGTGAGCTGTGATGCCATAGCACTCTACCAAGGGCAACATAGTGAAGACTCTGCCTCAAAAAACAAAAAAAAAGAAAAGAAAATACATAAAGAAGCAAAACTTGTTCCAGACAAGAAGAAATCAACAAAAGATCTCTAGATATATGAAAATTCGGAGCAAAAGGACACCCCCCCCAAAAGAAAAAGAAACTCCATACCAGTGAAAACCAATCTAAATGAGAAAATTAAAATGATAAAGCATTTTGAAGATGGACCATAAGGAAGCTCAATAAAATACAAAAGAAAATAGAAACCCAACACAAAGAAATCACAAAAATAATACAGGAAATGAGTGAAAAATTCACTAAAAAAATCAAATTATTAGCTGGGCATAGCAGCTCACACCTATAATCCTAGTACTCCAGGAGGCTAAGGTGGGTTGATTGCCTGAGCTCAGAAGTTTAAGACTAGTCTGAGCAAGAGTGAGACTCGGTCTCTACTAAAAATAGAAAAACTAGCTGGGAGTAGTGGTGGGCACCTGTAGGCCCAGCTACTCGAGAGTCTGAGGCAGGAAGATCTCTTGAGCCCAAGAATTTGAGGTTGCTGTGAGCTGTGATTCCATAAGGGGGACATAGTAAGATTCTGTCTCAAGGCTCGGCGCCTGTGGCTCAAGCGGCTAAGGCGCCAGCCACATACACCTAAGGTGGCGGGTTCGAATCCCCAGCC
>NW_003852593.1:1124715-1134782 GCF_000181295.1 Otolemur garnettii | reverse complement strand
GTTATTATAATCCTAGAAATGCAAGATGTTTCGGCACATACAGACCCATAACTGTGATTCCCCACATAAACAGAAGCCAAGACAGAGACCATATGATCCTCTTGATAGATGTAGGAAAACCATTTGACAAAATTCAGCACCTGCTATGATAAAAACTCTTAAAAAAAATAGGTATAGATGGAACATACCTCAAAATTATAAAAGCCATATACAACAAATCTACAGCCAACATCGTTCTGAATAGAGAAAAACATTCTCGCTTAGAACTGGAACCAGACAAGGTTGCCCAGTGTCACCACTTCTGTTCAACATAGTGCTGGATGTCCTCATCAAAGCAATCAGGCAAGAGAAGGAAATCAAGAGTATCAAGTGGAAAAAGAAGAGGTTGAACTGTTGCTTTTTGTTGAAGATATGATTTTTGTATCTAGAAAACCACAAAGATTCTACCAAGAGACTTTTGGAATTGATAAATAAATTCAGCAAAGTCTCAGTTTATAAAATCGTTTGTACAAAAATCAGTAGCATTCTTGAATACCAACAACATCAAGCTGAGAATCAGATCAAAGGTTCAATACCTTTCACAGTAGCAAATAAAGTAACTAGGGATATAGTTAACTAAGGAAGTGAAAGACCTCTACAGGGAAAACTATTAGACACTGAGGAAGGAAACTGTAGAGGATGGA
Organism: Otolemur garnettii; assembly: GCF_000181295.1. Taxonomy (NCBI): domain Eukaryota; kingdom Metazoa; phylum Chordata; class Mammalia; order Primates; family Galagidae; genus Otolemur; species Otolemur garnettii. The sequence continues at coordinate 1,134,099 of NW_003852593.1, read as the reverse complement.
AACAGAAGGACAGACGCTCATGCTTGTGGGGCAGAATCAACATTGTTAAAATGTCCATAATACCCAAAATGACTCATTGATTTAGGGCGATCCCCATCAAAATACCAACGTCATTATTTGCAGATGTAGAGAAAAATCATTTCATGCTTTTTATGAAATCAGAAAGACCCTGAATAGCCAAAGCAACCTTAAGCAAAAAGAATAAATTGGGAGGCATCACTTTACCAGACTTCAGTCTATATCTCAAGGGTACAAGAAACAAAACAGCACAGCACTGCCATAAGAACGAGAGACATAGATCAATGGATCAGAACAAAGAAAGCAGATATGAAACCATCCTCATACTGCCATCTCATCTTTCACAAAGCAGACAATAATGTACACTGGAGAAAGAATCCCTATTCAATAAATGGTGCTGGGAAAACTCGATAGCCACATGTAAAGACTGAAACATGATTCACACCTCTCACCACTCAAAATTTTTTTTGTCACGTATTTTTTTTAATTTTAGGATAATAGGGGGTAGATGTTTTGTTTAAATACTTTGTTTTCTGCACAAATGGAGTCAAGGTTATAAGCATGCCCTTTAACCATTCACAAAAATTAATTCACAATGGATAACAGACTTAAACTCAAGGCATGAAACTTTTAAGAATTATAGAACAAGCTAGATTGGAAACTCTTAGAGACATTGGCCTTGGCAAAGAATTTCTGAAGAAGACCCCAAAGGCAATTACACTCCACCAACAATAAATAAATGGGACCTGAAAAATTAAAAAGCTTGTGCACAAAGAAACAATTAACACAGTAAACGGACAAGCTACAGAATAGGAGAAAAAAACTGCATGCTATACATCTCATGAAAGGGCTGATAACTAGAATCTACAAAGAACTCAAGCAAATCAGCAAGAAGACATTAAAGACACCTGTTAAAATGGGGCAAAAGACATGAACAGAAACTTTTCAAAAGAAGATAAGACTAATGGCCAACAAACATGAAAAAATGCCCAATGTCTCTAATCATCAGAGAAATGTAAATCAAAACCACAATGATGTATCACGTAACTCCAGTAAGAACAGCTTTTATCCAAGTTCCAAAACAACAGATGGTAGCGTGGATGCAGAGAGAAAGAAACACGTATACACTGCTGGGGGGCTGCAAACTAGTACAGCCTCCATGGAAAATGGTATGGAGACACCTTAGAGAACTAAAAGTAGACATACCATTTAACCCAGCAATCCCACTGTTGGGTATTTTAACCAAAGGAAAAAAAAAATCATTCCTTAAAAAAGACACTTGCATTTGAATATTTATTAGCACTACAACTCAAAATCACAAAGATGTGGAAACAACCAAAGCGCCCATCAATACATGACAGGATTAATAAAATGTGGTATGTGTACTCCATGGAGTATTACTCAGCCATAAAAAAATGGTAACCTAAGACCTTTTCTTTCCTTTCCTTTTTTTCCTACCCAGGCCCAGATAAGGTTTGAACTTGCCACCCTTGGTGTGCAGGGCTGGCACTCTAACCACTGAGCAACAGTGCCCAGCTAGGCCTGCGTTTTTCTTTCTTTCTTTCTGTTCTTTTGCCTAATATCTTGTTTAACAACCTGCATCGAACTGGAGACCATTGCTCCATCTCCTAAGTGAAGTATCACAAGAATGAAAAACAAACACCACACTTGCTCACTTTTAAATTGGAACTAAGTGATCAACATCCATGTGTACATTGGTAGTTAGAATTCAATGGAGATCAAGCAGGTGGGGGGGGGGATGGTTAAATTCACACCTAAGAGGTACATTCCACACTACCTGGGAAACGGATACAATTATAACCTCGGCCCCATCTGTATAAAAGTAACACATGCAACCAAAATGTTTGTACCCCTGTAGCATTCTGAAATAAAAATAAATAAATAAGAAGTGCTTGCTTTGGCAGCACATATTCTAAAATTAGAACAATACAGAGAAGATTAGCATGGTCCCTGCGCAAGGATGACATGCAAATTCATGAAGCGTTCCATATTTTTAAAAAAATTAAATTAATAATAAAATAAAAGTTATGAAATAACTCATGCATTGTAGTAACAATAAAGAGTTAATATTGGCTGTGATAATCTAAAAAAAAAATTCTTCTATTCCCTTTTGTTGGAGTCCACCTTTACCTCGACTCCTTCTGAACAGTCTTAACTTCTCCAGGCTCTTTGACACCAGGCAAGTAGTGAAGGTGTACATCAGTCACAGGCAACTTCTACCTCCCAACATGGAATTTATAAATTGGTATTCTGGTGTAGGGTTAAGGCTTTCTGTTCCTATGGTTTTTGCTGTATGTTTTGGTTTTTTATTTTTTGAGACAGAGTCTTACAATGTCACCCTTGGTAGAGTGCTATGGCTCTGATGCTAGAATGTTAGATTTATGGAATTATCTATGTACAGCTGCATTCTAAAAATAATAAAAAGAAAAATAGCTAGGTGTTGTGGTGGGCACCTGTAGTCCCAGCTACTCAGGAGGCTGAGGCAAGAGAATCACCTAAGCCCAGGAGTTGGAGGTTGCTGTGAGCTGTGACTCCAAAGCACTCTACAGAGGGTCATAAAGTGAGACTCTGTCTCTAATAATACTAAAAAGAAATCAAATTAAACAGAAAAAATTTAGGGGTACAAGTGAATCTTTCTAAGAGTAGAATGTAAATGTTTTAAAACAATAACTGAGAAAATGACACGAAGGCTGTGTTGACCAGTTTGATGGAAGTATTTCGGATTGCATGTGAAAACCCCACACTGTACCCTAGAAGTGCATTAATGTACATAGTTACCATTCAATTATTAAAAAAAAAAAAAAAGAAAAATTAAGGGAAAAAAAAACAGAAAAAATTTAATTAAAAAAAAGATATGACAGCATAGTGCAGGGTGTCTAGCAAATGCTTAACCAGAGTTCCCTTCAACAGCTTCCAGCCATCTGTCTGAGCCTCCTCAGGCACCTCTGGCCACTTGAAAGGACCCCCAGGGAGGCTATGGGCAGAGGGTGTAGCTCCTGCCCTCAACCATACACTTCACTGGCACAGGGGGAGCAACCAAATGATGCTAGTGGTGGACAGAGCTGGGAGGAACTAAAGTGCATGTGGGGAAGGAAGCAAGATGGCACTCCTTGGGGGACGCAGGGAGACAGTGAGACTTCTGGACCCCGGAAGGAGGACAAAAGCAGTGGAGAACTGGCAAGTAGTTGCGTGCATTCCTTGGGTCTGAGGCTGTGACTGCCACAGCTGTAATCACAGCAGCAGCGAAACTGCGGTCTGTTCTGTTTTTGGGACTTGAGCTCTCAGTTGAACTACCTTGGGAGAAATTGGGAGAGAGTTTGGATGACTTTAAGTGTTATCTAAGGCCCCAGACTAAGCCACTGAGCTGGAAGGGAGCTCTCAGAAATTAAAGGACAGAACCTAGCTTCCACAGTGATGCAAGACAAAACTAAGCAATGGACGCTCACAAAATAAGGACTTAAAATAAGATGAACAGAATGCTACCACACTTATCAATTATCTCAATAAATGTTAATGGCTTGAATTCCCCACTGAAGAGGCATAGATTGGCTGATTGGATTAAAAAACACAAGCCATCCATTTGCTGTCTGCAGGAAAACACACCTAGCCTCAAAAGACAAATTAAAACTCAGAGTTAAGGGTTGGAAGACAATTTTTCATGCAAACAGAACTCACAGGAAAAGAGGGGTTGCAATCTTATTTTCAGATACATGTGGATTTAAAGCAACTAAAGTCAAAAAACACAAAGATGGTCAATTCACATTGGTCAAGGGAAAAATACAAGACATTTCAATTCTAAATATTTATGCACCCAACTTAAATGCTCCCAGATTCTTGAAACAGACCTTAATTAGTCTGAGCAATATGCTATCCTGTAACACCATAATAACAGAGGACTTTAACACTCCTCTTACAGAGCTGGATAGATCCTCTATGCAGAAATTAACAAAGATATAAGGGACTTAAATGAAACCCTAGAACAACTGTGCTTGATAAATGTATATAAGAACACTCTATCCCAAAGCTAAAGAATATACATTTTTCTCATCGGCCCATGGGACGTTCTCCAAAATTGATCATATCCTAGGGCACAAAACAAACCTCAACAGAATCAAAAGAATTGAAATTTTACCTTGTATCTTCTCAGACCACAGGGCACTAAAGGTGGAACTCAATTCCAACAAAAATGTTCAAACCTACACAAAGCCATGGAAATTAAACAACTTTATGCTGAATGACAGTTGGGTGTAAGAAGAAATAAAAGAGGAAATCAACCTCCTTGAGAATAATAACAATGAAGACACAAGCTACCAAAACCTGTGGTATACAACAAAAGCAGTCCTAAGAGGAAAATTTATCGCTTTAGATGCCTACATTCGAAAAATGGAAAGAGAACACATCAACAAACTCACAAGCCAGCTTATGGAATTGGAAAAAGAAGAACAATCTAAGCCTAAAGCCAGCAGAAGAAAAGGAATATCCAAAATTAAATCGGAGATTAATGAAATTGAAAACAAAAGAATCATTCAGAAAATTAATGAAACAAGGAGTTGGTTTTTTTAAAAAATAAAGAAGATAGATAAACCTTTGGCCAGACTAACTAGAAATAGAAAAATAAAATCGGCTTGGCACCTGTGGTTCAAGTGGCTCAGGCACCAGCCACATAGACCTAAGGTGGGGGGTTCGAATCCAGCCTGGGGTGCACCAAACAACGATGACGGCTGCAACCAAAAAATAGCCAGGTGTTGTGGCGGGCGCCTGTGGTCCCAGCTACTTGGGAGGCTGAGGCAGGAGAATCACTTGAGCCCAGGAGTTGGAGGTTGCTGTGAGCTGTGATGCCACAGCACTCTACCCAGCGGGATAGCCTGAGGCTCTGTCTCAAAAAAAAAAAAAAAAAAAAAGAAAAGAAAAATCACTAGTAACCTCAATCAGAAATGATAAAGCAGAAATAACAACTGATGCCACAGAGACACAAGAGATCATCTCTGAATACTACCAGGAACTCTATGCCCAGGAAATTGATCAATATTTGGAATCACACCCTCACCCTAGAGTTGGCCAGGAAGAAATAGATCCCCTGCACAGAAGAATTTCAAGCACAGAGATTAAAGAAACAATAAAAAATCTCCCAACAAAAAAAATGCCCTGGTCCTGGTGGCTTCACACCAGAATTCTATCAAACCTTCAAAGAAGAGCTTATTCCCATACTGCAGAAATTATTCCAAAAAATTGAAGAGGAAGGAATATTCCCCAACACATTCTACGAAGCAAGCATCCCCTGATACTGAAACCAGGAAAAGACCCAACTAAAAAGGAATGGCTAGCAAACATATTAAAAAATGCTCATCATCCCTAATTACAGACAAATGTAAATTAAAACCACCCTGAGATACTATCTAACCGCAGCGAGAATGGCCCACATCACAAAATCTCGAAACTGCAGATGCTGGCATGGATGTGGGCAGAAGGGAACAATTTTATACTGCTGGTAGGACTGCAAACTAATACAACCTTTTTGGAAGAAAGTATGGAAAACCCTCAAAGAACTCAAGCTAGACCTCCCGTTTGATCCTACAATCCCATTATGGATGGAAGTGGAACACGTTATTCTTCGTAAAGCATCACAAGAATGGAGAATCATGAATCCTATGTATTCAATTTTGATGTGAGGACAATTAATAACCTAGTATACAGTGGGTGGGTGGGAGAAGGGGAGAGCAGAGAGAGAGAGAAAAGGAAGGAGGAGGGTGGGGGAAGGGAAGAGCAGAGAGAGAGAAGTAGGGAGGTGGGGTGGGGTTTCAGTTGTGATGCACTGCTTGGAGGCAAGACACAATTGTAAGAGGGACTTTACCTAACAAATGCAATCACTGCAACCTGGTGAATAACTCTCAATGAATACCCAACAATAAAAATAAAATAAAATAAAGTGCAAATGGACAATGTCAGGTAAGATGAGGTAGACCAGCTTGGTGGCCACGCCTGTGATCCCAGCACTCTGGGCTCACAATTTCGAGACCAGCCTGAGCCAAAGTGAGACCTCATCTCTAAAAATAACTAGGCATTGTAGCAGGTGCCTGTAGTCCCAGCTACTTGGGAGGCTGAGGCAAAGGATCACTAGAGCCCAAGAGTTTGAGGTTGCTGTGAACTATGATGCCATGGTGAGGGTGAAACTAGCCACGAAAGACCCACTCTTATCCAAGCTTATCTCTAGCATGTGGTGACAGCATGGTTGGGGGGTGGGGGGCTGGTCCCTCAGCTTCACTTGCTCTAGACAGCTGAACAGAACTGTCATTCCAGCCCTTCTCTGGCCACCAAGCTGAGCCTCACGCTCTAAGGCAAAACCAAGTCCCCCAGGTGGACAGTATGACCTTGCACACAGTGAACCTATATGAAAAATACACATAGTTGTTGTTGGTGACAGCATCAGCTATTTGCCTGCAGTGTCCTTTGCAGCACAGCCTGTGCAGGTGCATGCCTGGCGCACGCACACACGTACACACACACAGAGCTCTGATGTATCACCTTGATGTGCTTGTAGGGTGGGGGCTTGCGTTCATTCTCCTGTGTTTCTCGGGCTTCCCTTTGAAGTTTAATTTCACGAAAACGAGCTTCAGCTTCTTGCAGCGCTAAAAAGTCAATGAAATGTAAAGATTTTAGTAAATAAATACATCTACCTTTTAAGCTCAATAGTTTAATGACTTACTCTAAATTCTACTAGTAAGTAGTTTCTAGTTCCCATAAAGCTAGAGATTATGGGGTAGCATCTGTAGCTCAAACGGCTAAGGTACCAGCCACATATACCAGAGCTGGTGGGTTGGAATCCAGCCTGGGCCTGCCAAACAATGACAGCCACAGCAACAATGACAAAAAAATAGCTGGGCATTGTGGTGGGCTCCTGTAGTCCCAGCTACTTGGGAGGCTTAGGCAAGAGAACCGCTTAAGCCCAGGAGTTTGAGGTTGCTATGAGCTGTGACGCCATAGCACTCTACCCAGGGCAACAGCTTAAGGCTCTGTCTTAAAAAAAAAAACAAACAAACAAACAAAGAAAAGAAAGACAGCTAGAGGCTATGGAAAACTATAAAAAGGCAAGTGTTTTCAATGCTGTAAAATGTTTTAAACAGAAGAGTGTCAGTATCGTCTAGGTGGCTGGTGGCCCCTGGGTGCTGCTTTGCACCAGTTTCAGCAGCTCCTAGCAAGGAGGCCCCAAGAAGGCTTCTGTTGGGCATTCCCACCTCTGCTGTGGTCTGAGGACGAAGCACCAGATGAACACCCAGGACTCAATGTCCTAAGATGCAACTTTGAGAAAGAAAATGCAACTTTGTTTCTACAGGGTTCTGAGAAGTGAACCACAGACTCTCACAAGAGGAAACAAACAACCAAAATCTGCCCTGAAAGGACAGCTGTGCCCTGCGGTCTGCCCTGTGTGGACAGCTGCCAGCATCACTGATGAGTCTGCCTCTACAGGACATGTCCAGAGTGAGGAGACCCCACAGCTTACCAGCTAACTGCCACACCAAACACAGTGGGCCACCTCTCATTTGCAGTATTTTTGAAAGAACACCCAACTGTGGCTCCTCTGCTTCTTTAGGATCAGAGGCAGAGCACTCTTGTCCACCCACTCCACCGGACCCTTGGTGAGGCCCCGATGCCCAGCTCTGCCTGTTGAAAGGTAAAGGGACCCACAGAGAGTGAGGTGTATATGGTCTAGAGAATAGGAGACTTTCCTCCAAGCCTGCATATTACACATAGCAAAGCTAGAAAACTTTTTATAAATTGGCACTAAAAGTAACTTCTTAAAAATAGCTTCACTGCATTTTAATGAAATTAATCATGAACTAACAACACACAAGTTAGAAGTGTATCTTGTTCCATTCCAAGCCTCAACAAATATAAAACAATCTGCAAACTTACTTTTTTTTTTCTAATTTAAAAGTATAGATAGAATGCTTAGTCCAGGATTTTCTACAAGGAAGAAATTTCAAAAGGCAGAGGTCAGGGTTAACAAAGCTCACGAGAGTGCTACCCATTCTCTGGAGATCTCCGTACCGTTTTTGAAGACTCTTCCGATCCCTCTGACCCCCTGGTAGCGACTGCCCCGGTCCCCCTCCATGTACGGGAACACTCGAGCCTGATGCGTCCAGTAATAATCTTTAGACCCAAAGAAAAACACAGGGAATTCTCCAATCTCGTGCTTCATTTTCTGAATATTTGGGGGAACATTTTTGGGATGGCAAACTTCTGCCGGCCACCATCTATTATAAATATTAAAAACAGGATTCACAGACTCCTCAGAGAGAGTGACAATAATTTCAATACGTTAAGTACTGTAAAGTGAAACACATTTCAACAAAAACAGACACAGAAACAGATAATTCTGTCTCTCACACCTGTAGTTCCCAAGTTTAACCCAGATGATATCTTGGAAGTGCAATCTCTTCCCAGCCCTGCAGTCGTTACAGAACCAGCTGCCGTCAGGCATCTCGATGTTCAGGCAGTCAGGGTGGAAGGCTGCTGGGCAGGACTCACAGCACAGGAGGCTCCCCCCTGCAAAAGAGGTGAGGTGGGCTCAGCCTGCCCAGTGCAGCCAGCCCAGCTGTGGCTCTTCACAGTTCAGAGCTGCATGTTCATCTCTTCATCATCAGTTTGAAAGTGGTAAGATAAAAACTAATTTTATTTTTACCATTAATAATTTCCCATAAATCTGTGAAATGACCACAGTGAATGTGGAAATACCTGCTACACTAGCAGGTTTGAACACATGGAAAACTTGAACATCAATGAACAAAGCAAGAATAAGGTGGGTACAGGCCTCCGAGGGGGTAGGTCGGGCTGCCTGGCAAGGAGCTACGCGTGGCTGGCACCCCAGGTCCTCACCTTTAGAGCACACGAAGCACCAGCTCACATTGACATGGGCATGGTGCCTCTTCCCCTTGCGAGCTGTGAAGTGGGCTGTGCAGACAATGCTGTTGGAAGCGATGACTGAGCACCCTGCTGCCAGACAGGCATCTCCACCGTGATAGGCAACAGGGCAGCGCACACAGCGCATCATTTTACCTGAGAGGAAGAGACACACCCTGAGACCCCAGATACTGCCCACTCTACAGCTGCTCAGCTTACTGAGCCTCTACAAATGTGAAAAGTTAAAGTGGAAAGAAACTCCGGGTATTTGATAAAAATACCTTTCAACAAGGCAAAGGGGCTTTAAGACTATGTTTAGGCTCGGCGCCTGTGGCTCAAGTGGCTAAGGCGCCAGCCACATACACCTAACATGGCGGGTTCGAATCCAGCCCAGGCCTGCCAAACAACGATGGCTGCAACCAAAAAATAGTCGGGCGTTGTGGCGGG
>NW_003852593.1:1109670-1123801 GCF_000181295.1 Otolemur garnettii | reverse complement strand
GGGGGGGGGGGGGGGGGGGGGCGCCTGGGGCCCGGGGGGCGGGGGGGGGGGGGGTTAGGGGCCCTCTCAAAAAAAAAAAAAAAACAAAAACGTAGCAGTCTATCAAAATGTTAAAGGTTGCCTCATTCCTAAAATTAAAAATGATATCAGGAGGGAGAGGAAGCAAATGCGGGGGGGGGGGTCCTTTGCCAATGGAAACCCTAACCCAACCGGCACCAAGTCAGGAACAAGGATTGATGATCTCTGAGACAAACCCCCAAAACTGCCACACCATGCCCACTGCCACTACACCTGTGGGCCTGTGCAGGCATAGCTCTACCTTTTGACGGCCTTGGGTTTGCAGGGTTTGAAGCATGGCAGCTCACACAGCTGTGCAGGGGGCAGCGGAAGCCTCGGCTCTCAAACACAGTCAGAGGGAATTTCCTTACACAGGTCTCGTGGTAAAACTTCCCACACTGAGTCACAACACAGCGCTTAACGTCTGTCTTGCTCTCCTTACACACAAAACACGAGTGAATCCCTAACAAATGTTAAAGAAAGTGGTGGAGAGAGAAGAGCAAACAATAAGAATTAAATTACAGTTTTAAGCCACTAAATCCAGCAACTCTTCTGTGGAGGCAGCCTCTGTTGCTAAAGCATCTGGCTGTTTCCAACCTAGCTGACTACTCCAAGCATTCTTTAGGAAAAAAGTCCAGCCATCAAGAGTTACCTTGGTATGATCTAAGCTCTAGCTTCACCTCAAACACAGGGAAGCTATACTTGGCAGTCTAGCTGGAAGGCTCACTAATGGGAAGAGCTCATGGGAAGGTGCCTCTGAAGAAAGGCTCATCCCCTTCAGGAGCAGCCAGCCAGCTCATGGCCCTTCATGATCACTGGCAGATACCCTCAGAGGGGAGGAGCTGCTGCCAAGCTGCCTTGGCTCAGAACTCTCGCGGCATCTCCTTGACCCAAGATGTTTTCTGACAAGAGCCAGGAAAGCCCTCAGGACTGCAAAGTAGACAGGAAGGGCAGTGGCCGTGCAGCCCATCTACCCACCACACCCTTGACTGCAGTGAAACCTGATGTGGCAACGTGCCAGTAGAACTAAAGCTCTGGCTGCCCAGGGAGAGCTTGCAACTGCTCTTCTGCTGAATGGAAGGAAGCTCAAATAGACGCTGTGCCTTCGAGCCGAACCCCATGCTCCTATGAACTCTAACATTCTGTGACCCATGATCACCTGCACTAGGCGTGACCCACAATGGCTGCCTCATAGATAAAATAAGGCTTAGGTCGACCAATGGGAAGGGCGTGGTGAAGCCCACAACTGCTATCCTATCACTCAGCCAGAGGTCTCACAGAAGCAGAAACGCCCACACCTGACATAGACGCACCAGGGCACATGCAAGCACGGCCCAAACCATAGAGCTCATGGGACCTCTGGGAGGCAGGAGGGAGGAAGCCTGTTCTCCACTGGTGTCTAAGGAGAGATGTGTGAAGAGAGAGCAGGGGTGGTGGTGAGCAGCAACACTGCCACACCGGGGACACCCTGGAGGCTTCCAAACTTGCCTGAGGTGCACTCGCTGCAGGTGAACCTCCCCTCTGGTCTCCGGGAAAGCCCAAGGCAGGAGAGGTGGAAAGCGCCACAGCAGGGGCCTTCGCACAGTAGGAGGCTGCCTGTCTTCTCACACAGCTGTGGGGGCAAAAGGTGATATGAGCTCCCAGCACCATCCCTTCTGCACTCTTCTTACTACAAGGGGACAGTTGATTCTGTCTCTAGTGGCAGAAAACTCCCATTCTGCTACTCAGAGAAATATAACCACAGGTGTCTAGTGAAATGCCTGACTTAAGCAAAACCCATGATAAATACAGTGTCAAATCAAAACCAGATGACATGTTACTGACAGGAGTCCTTCAGCAATGGCAAAGGAAAACAACAGGATCAAACCCCAAAGGTCAGTTCAGTGCCTATAGCACAGTGGTCACATGCCAGCCACATACACCAAGAGTGGCAGGTTTGAACCCAGCCCAGGCCAGCTAAACAACAACAACAACAAAATAGCCAGGCATTGTGGCAGGCACCTGTAGTCCCAGCTACTTAGGAGGCTGAGGCAAGAGAATCGTTTAAGCCCAAGAATTAAACCCACAGCACATTTCTGTAAGAAATCAAAGTCATTGCAGCACAGGTGATAGGCATGGAGCCGGCTGCAGAGGTGCTGGGCTGGCACTCCTCACGCATCACCAGCCCTGCAGAGGAGGTCTGATTTATCCGTACCTTCTAGATGTAGGAGGGGCTGAAGCAGAGAGCTGAGATGACCTAGCCCAAGGCACTGTGCCCACACAAGGCGGGGCAGCAGAGGCAGGATGCTGCCCCAGGCACAGGTCTGCACAGGTGATAGCCACCTTAGCCATGACCTGGCCTACCCGGGGATATCAGCAGTAACATCTGAACATCAATCAGCCTGCCACCTCTCCTCTGCTAGCATGACTTTTACGTGTGTGTTCTATGACATATGTACAAAGCATACATCTTGCATGTGAACAGGATGCTAGCTGAGGCAACCTAGTCCTGGGACTCTGCTGGCAGTCTAGCCCCTTCTGAACAGAGCTGTAAGAGAGGGTAGGGCTGGGAAGGGCTGGGAGGGAGGACAGCAGACACACAGCCTGGCTCTGCCACACCCACAGCCCTCGGCAGGTGCCAACACAAACAGGGCAGACACTGCCTTCCCCTCACCTGACACACGTACTCCTTTTTGGCAGTCATTCCTCGCTCGGACTTTTTAGACGAGATGGACACTTCAGTCTGTGTTTCATCTGCACTTTCATATGGGGACTCCGAAGGCTCATCTCCTGGGCTGTCCGAGACCTGGAGGTGAAGGAGGTGGACGACAGTTCACTAGTCGCAGAGACAGTGGGTGGTCGCCCTTCTAGAGACCTCGCCCTGCCCAGCCTCATCTCCTAGAGTTTCTCTCAGCACCTGTCATTGCCAGTGACCCCAGCATCAACTTCTTTTTGTGACAATACAACTTGTTGATTAATCTGTGTAGAAAATTCAAAAATAAACTTTACCCTACTCAACATTTAGTAAACATATGTATATATTAGGCATATTCCTTTAAAAAGTAACTTATGAGAATCCAATTTGTTCTAGGAAGTGAACTAAGACCGCCTTTGGGATCAAGAGTCTTGATCTTTTCTTAACCCAACTGTTCAGGTCCTACTATTTTTAGGTAAGAAAAACATGTTAATACCAAATGAATTTTTAAAGAAACCAAGATGAAGTGTCAAACATAAAGTCTCATCAGGTGACTGTGCTATCCCCCTGCTGCCTAGGTGGAAACCACGGGCCCTTCCAGATGCCGACCCAGAGGCCAGGTCTTCACTCTTCTTCCTCCACTGCCGCATCTCCCTGATACTTCCTTAGTTCATTCATTCCTGCCCAACAGAGCAGTTAGGCGGGAAAAAGGAAGAAAACATATGGCCTACTTTGCTAACATTTCAGTGTAAGTAAAAGGCCTGGGAGAAAGATGTAGCATCTCTGAATAAATGGGATGATTTTCAGGCTGTGCAGCACCCATCTCTCCTCCATTTAACACAGATGATTTAAGACCAGGCCTGAGCCTCACCCTCACTGCACACACCATCGCACCCTCCCCCGGACAATCAGCATCAATAAATGTTCAAATGGTTAAAATAGAAAACCCTCTTGTCTGTCAAATTCAGGTGTTAAAAAAAATTGGTTTTTATTTGATGTTAGGTAAATGTCAAAATTGAATTTTAGAGATGAAACAGATCCAAAGTATCAATTCTATTCCTGTCACCTCAATATTCACAACAAGTAATTCTATTACAGGCTTATTTGCCAACGAACATAAAGCTAAAAGTTGCAATAGGTTCTGCATTAAAAAACAAGAATGAACCTTCCAGGGATTCTGACCAATTCTGTAGCCTTATCAGTGAGCTTTTCCCAGATTTGGTTCATAGAAATTATAGGATGCAATGGAAGAAAAAAAATTGAAAATAAACACAGGAGGTTTTGTTGACTTAAAATTAGTGTAAAGACAGCCGACTTCTTCCTTGGGCTCCTAGATCTGACTGGCAAATGGGCTGTTCTTCCAGCTTCACTAGACACGTCTGATACCAGCACAGCCTAAAGAAAGTGGCCTTTTAAACTGGATTTCCTCACCTGGTCAGGAAGATGGAAATAGCAGCATGCCCGACACTAAATCAGCCCAGGGCCCCACGGCGAGGCTCTGCCACTTCGAGGCCGCAGCCCTTCCTCGAAGCCAGCTCACTTCCTGCGCTGTGACGTTAATATCCACAAAGGCCATTTGAAATATCTTAGTTCAAACCCCAAATCTAATATGTCCAGCACATACAGGGTCACAGGAGGGGGCAAGCACTTCTGAGGTGGCACTGGGGGGCCCTGGGGCAATGGGAAGCAGCAGCCTCCCTGTCTGGTTAGGGCCCCCACTCAGAGCTGCCCACATGGCCACCTGAGGCTGACCCTTGTGTCTTATGAAGGAACCATGGGGTGTGGGAAGGGGCCACTTGGGCTCAAGGAAAGACAGCCCGTGCACTACCACGAACCCACGTTCTTCCCTTCATGTGGTTGGAACAAACTGAAAAGCTAAAAAAGAGGGAAAAAAATGCATGGAGAGGAAGACAGAAAACACAAACCAGTCCTGGATCAGAGGAAGGAACAGCACCTTTTATTTAAGATTTACAGAAAAAGTTAGCACGTTTCCACTTGGAGATATTTACTAAATTAACAAAGTCTGTTTGAGGAAATAAACACTGAAATACATATTTGAATGGAAATATAAATGTTAACGACACACATGAGGCTCGTTTCCTGATTGGGGTCTGAGACCCACATACAGAATACAGACCTTACAACATTACAGTTCATGACACAGATTGCAGAAGGCCCGACGTTCACCCACACACCCCTTCCCAGCAACTGCACAGAAACTAGCCACAGTCGGGAGGATCAACTCTGCAGTCAGCAGAGCCCTCACGCAAGAAAGCACAAGGCAGTGCGCAAGGACCTCACTCCAGCGGCAGGCGCCACCTCCACGCCCCGGGGACATGACTCACTTGGAGATGCCATGTGTGGACGTGGCACGTTCCACCTGTGCGGTCCCAACACAGTCCCAGATCTCAGTCTGGACATCTATGATCTATTCCATATCCAACAGGGTGCATTGGAAAGAAAAGTGCAGCAACTGAATGGACAGAGACTGTCAAGATTTTCCCGTCGCTTCCCACGTCCACCACGGCCACGTTTGTGGCATCGATTTCCGAGCAGCTTAGTTCCTGACTTTTGAAAGTTTTCTTGAGTCTGAAAATACTTTCTCCACTCTCTACTCAGTATGAGATAGACCGAGTTGCCTAGTTGCCTTAGAAATACATTCCTTCAGGGCAGGGAAAGCAGTTTCCTTGGTATTACAGGGACTTTTCAGCATGATGTTACCCAGTTTAATAATGCAGCCTAGGGCACACATTCCAACCAACTGCTAGAAGCCACGTGGCTGTTCAGGGGGACTTATATGAATTGCAGTCAAGTGCCACAGCCATGACTGCAAAGCAGGTCCCTACTCTTCAGAGTGGTGTCATACAAATTGTTTTTGTTTTTCACAAAATAAATCCCTTCACAACTTGAACGCTACATCATTTTAAAAATACAATTACAGACCTTGAACAACAAATATTTCTATAAACCAACATTATTTTCATGTTTAAGTTAGGCTTTTGTAAAGGAAGAAACTGATAACTAGAAGTACTACTTCCACACAGTGTTTTGGATTTACAAGTAATAATAACCCTGTGCTCAGCAGCTTTAATGAGTTTAAAATGAACTTTAAAAACTAATCTCAAATAGGTCTTCCAAGTCAACATCACAGTGAAATATCATAGTGGAGTTAAAATAATTTTAAAATAAGTCAATCATCATCTAAAATACTATAATTCATAATTTTTTTTATTAAAATGACCCTTCTAGATTACATAGACTAGAATCCTCCTAGGTACCCTCAATTCTAGGGTTAGGGCAAAGTGTGAGTCATTGAGAACATGAAAACTCTCCAGTTCACAGAATGTCATTGTGCTTTACAATTGTCTTCTAACCTATATGGGCTTCTGTGTCATTCCACAGCCCCAAGAAGGTGGCCAAGTGGTGGCTGTGGCTGCAAAGTCAGACCATGCCCTTGTCAGAGGTAAAATGAGTCTTTAAAATGTCCTATCAACCCAGCTTTGTCTCAACTGTGCCCTGAGCACTGGACATCCATGGGGAGTGCTCTTGAGAGGGACCTAGTCTGGCCAGCTGCAAGTAACAGGCTGTGCACGGTCCATGGAGGACTTGAAAAGGATGACAAAACAGCCTATTTCCCCCACCCCTACTTCCTCCAGCTTGGCCAAGACACCTGCTCCCCACCTCAATCATTTCTTAATAACACAATACATCTAGTTAGCATACTCAAAATATTGGCAAAGAATTATATGCAAAAAGCCCAGCAAGTACAGATTTTCTATAGCAACTAGAAAAAATTATAAATGTAGATCTAACCTGTAACCATGTATTCACAAAAGTCTCTAACAAGATAAGGCCTGTTGGGTTCCTGGAGGGAGGCCCTCACCCTTCCAGCAGAAGGAATAAGATGAATAAGAAAATCACAATTTTCTACCTACTAAAGATATTCCATTTTATTTATTTATTTATTTTTAGAATAGTCAATTTTATATCACTTGCAGTTAAGTTAATAGTAATTTCTACTATTCTAGGTAAAACAAGAACAATACCTAAAAGGGCTCAAAATCACTTTTGTTGACCAAAAATCCTTATATAGGATTCAGTATATTTAAAAAATAAAATAAAATAAAACTCTAAAAGTTAGTAACAAGCCATTAACAGCTCTGAGAGCATTCTGGGTAGCCTTTTCTAATGAGATAGTGGGATTTTGGTTTCTCCAGCAAAAAACTATAATTTAGCTTTATAATCTTAAAGATAAACAGCAGTCCTCAGCAATTACTTTTTCTGTGTATAGATTTTTTTAAAACTAGGGTGATGAACCTATTGATTTTAGAAACATAAAATGCTACAGTTTCATACTAAGTCAAAAAGGCTGTTGCTCAGTCTGTGTACAAAGCCTACGTGGCCAGAAAGATCTTTAAAATAAAGTTTAAAGTGGACAGATGTTTGAGAAGAATGCTATATCAGATATCAAGTCAAGTGTGACACATCAGGAAAAGAAATGAAGCAAACCTGCTAAAGTCAGAACCATCTTATTTTTCACTCTTCACTATCAGACAGGCTTCTCTCCAGTGAAGGGAGACCTTGAGTCAGAGCAGCCTTCCAACACAGCTTAAACCCATACAGAACTGGCACCAGTCCTACCACTGAACCACAATGCCTGTTCCTATTTGACTGGATGAAATGAACCAAGGACTTTCCTCTCCCTGGGAAACATCCTTACCCCCTGAAGGTGGACAAGGTCACAGCTCAGCCTTGCCACAGCAGGCAGGTCACATACCCACTGCAAGCTTTGGGCAAGAACCTTCTCGAGGGCATCTTCTAATCATTTTAATTTTATGTAAATCCACAGCAAGTTTGTTTTTGAACTAGATGCAAATTTATATTCATGTTCTTTTTACAAACGTTTCTGTGATAGACTCTCAGCAGGTGGCAGAGCCCTTCCCCAGCAGGCTGGCATTTGTTCTGCCCAGCCCTGCCGTCTGGCCACTCTTAAACACCTTTGGGCACAGATCTTAGGCAAGGAGGTCAGGGCCAAGAGATCATGGGGTCTCTCAAACTTGTTCCTGACAGTTCAGGTCTCACACCAAGTTTTCTTCTTCCTTTACCCACGTATCTTCAGCTGTTAACATCTTCCACCACATAAGCCTTTCAAAATAGTCCCTGCTTTCGGCTCCCCAATTCCTACACACCCCATCTTAAATCTTCCTCTGCATCTGTGTGAACTATTCCACCCAAAACCATGGAATTAGATGTGCCTGAAGCATAAGGCCTCACCAGGATGACCAGGCCAGTCTCTCCCTTGGGAGAAACAAGCCAAACCTCCTCAGAGATGGCAGGCCTGGTGGACTCCTCGCTCCCACCCAGGACTCCCTGCAGTGCAGAGTGCCCTCTGACTTCTACCATACCCTTCCTTGTCATGAAATTCCACTTTGATTTCTTGTTAATTTTTAGGAACATTCTCATTATTTCAGAGAATGTTCCTAGAGATTGCCTAGAATAATGCCTAGAATTATTTCAGTTGGCAGATGGAACACAATAGATACAATGTATACTGAATAGAGTCCTGAGACACCACCACGCCTATAGTCACATGGCTGAGAAAGACACTTGACTTCTGATAAGAGAAAGAAATCCTACAGCAGGTGGGGTACTTTTAGATGTGGCCATTTAAAGACTTAACAGCCCCGTAGCTCTCAGATCTGTCTTAGAAAAACAACACAGGACCCTACTGCTCCCATGTGCAGCACCCTCCCGCCCAAATGGTGCTCCATCACAATGGGGCGCTTTCATTTTTAGAACAGCTATAATCTAAACTTTTATATGGTGTAACCAGTTTTCACCTCTTGCAAATGCCTGTGTTTTTTTTTTTTTTTTTTGTAGAGACAGAGTCTTACTTTGTTGCGCTCAGTAGAGTGCTGTAGCATCACAGCTCACAGCAACCTCCAATTCTGGGCTTAGGTGATTCTCTTGCCTCAGCCTCCCAAGTAGCTGGAACTACAGGCGCCCGCCAAAATGCCCGGCTATTTGTTGCAGTTTGGTCCAGGGCCAAGTTTGAACCCACCACGCTTGTTATATGAGGCTGGCACCATATTCACTGAGCCACAGGTATTGTCCCAGATGCCTCAGTTTTTATAACAGCTACCTCCCCGCATCAGCACAAACATGGTGTATGAAAGATGGTCTGAAGCAAATCCAAAGGGATCACCAAAATGGCTGTGTGAGCAACACAAGCAAAGTCGTCTACACAACAACAGGAAGTTCAAATCCAAAATGGTTGTGTGGGGCTCAGTGCCCATAACTCAGTGGCTAGGGCACCAGCCACATACACTGGAGATGATGGGTTTGAATCCAGCCTGGGCCAGCTAAACAACAATGACAACTACAACCAAAAAATATCTGGGCGTTGTGGCAGGTGCCTGTAGTCCCAGCTACTTGGGAGGCTGAGGCAAGAGAATCGCTTAAACTCAAGAGTTTGAGGTTGCTGTGAGTTATGATGCCAAACACTCTACTAAGGGTTTTTGAGACTCTGTCTCAAAAAAAAAAAAAAAAAAAAAAGGCTGTATGAATGACATGAGCAAAGTCATCTACACAATGGCAAGTTCACATGTTGTAAGGCTAGACTGCCTTACAGTTGTTATGTTGATGTTTCTAGGAAATGAAGGAATTCCATATTAAACTTGTAGCATAATGAATTTCTGTACTCGTGGTGGACACACTCCTGCTCCTGCCTAACTTCTTTCCAACAAGAGCGCCTTTTCCACTCACTGCTCCTCAGTGGTGAGACCACAAGTGGGATGGTTCACTGCAGAGTAGGGAGTATACCTGCCCCTGCCTACCTGGTCACCCTCCAGATGTCCCGAAGGGTGCTGCCTCCCAGTCAGGACAGACTACATAACTCCCACACTAGCCCTCCAGGCCCAGCTGAGGCTGACTTTTTGCCACTCTGCACACACCACTCACCCATTCTGAAGGGTTTCCCTTCGCCTAGAACCTAGGCCACGGCTGAATTCTCATGAATATGTACACATGGGCTAGCTGGCTAGCTACCCACTTAAAAGTCATCATGCTGTCATCTCAGATGAAATCCCATAATTCTTGCCAAAAGTCTTTCAGACTAGAGTCTTCACTTTGGGTGACCACTTCCTGAACCAGGGCCATTTTTATGTCATTTTTTTCTATATCTTTAAATTCAGTGATTTTTCTTTGAGAATTATAATTACTCTTAAGCTTTTTCATATCCTTTAGGGACAGTCCAACTTAGATTGCTCCTAGGCACCATATCCCACAACACCGAGCACAGCCAACAGAGCAGCCCAGCCACACTGTCCAGCGCCCTGCAGTGCCACAAAAACCAACCCAGCGCTCTGCCACTTCTGGGTTTACTGTCCCCACATGCATAATGCAGTCTAGAGGACCACTCTTCATGCCAAAGCAAAATTTATACTTGTGGATAAAAACAGAATGATGGCGATTTTATTATTTTTATTGTTAGAACCATTACTGTCACAACGCGAACCACAGAGTCCTTGCCAGGCATAGGCGCCCTAAGCGTGTTACATGCGTTACATCACTTAATGGTTTAGAAAAGAAGTATTAGTCAGGAAGTTTCACTAAAGGTAAAACACAGCTGAAGCATGTGCTGGGAATGAGCCGCTGGCTGCCCACGTGGCCCTGTGACTGGCATGCATTCTGCATCTACGGCTACAAGGCAAGTGCAGCCTCCTCCTCTCCATGCAAACATGCGGACGCCTGGGGCATGGCACCAGGCTGCTCACCCAAGATTAAGACACTGAAACATGAGGGCTCATGTTCTAGAAAAGCAACTAATGAAGTGGCTGGTATAAACAATCTGGTTATAGAATCCTTAGATATATATATCCGTTCTTCAATCAAAAGAATTAAATGGTTCACAATGATACTGTAAATGGTATTTTTTCCTAAAAATTTACTACATCTAGTGTCATAGTAAAACTGTTTAGTAAAAAAGGACAGAATCAAAACTCTTCCTGCCTTTTACACTGGAAATTAGTATCTACAGTCTTGAATACATTTCATTGGAATGAGAATAGTTAACAGAGACCCTTTAATGTGTTGTCTGTTCTTTGTTTTTAAAGGTACAGATGCTGACACTTTCCAATAAAAATTCAGTAGGTTATGAACCAAAGGAGAAAACTATCTCTAATAGGACCACCCCTTCTGTGCAGTGTCACTGCTGCAGCTCTGGACAGCCCTTGATTGAAGGGGCTGCTTTTCAACTGAAATCTACATTGACCATTGGAATATGAATGTGTTTCTATTATGAGATGAATGTGATTGAGTAAATGGCCTTGATTAGGTATCTTACCTTGGTCTTAAAATTTGTTATCTGTTTTCTTCATTGTATGTGTTTATTAATACCAGTAAAAACAGATTATCACACATCTTCCATATAATGATTGTGATAGAAATGTCACTTAGTGTGTACGATGATACACCACCTGCAGCAGGCATCTTGGAATATTACATCATTTTAAGTGCAGTACAGGGCAGCTGAGTTCAAATCCAACTTGACTGATGTGGGCTCCCATAAAAGCTGTTACCAGTGAAGGCGAAAAAAATAAGAATTTGCTCTACTAAGGGAATAAGAAATGAAGTTACAAAACACTTAAATCACATTAATTCCTTCACAGGCCTTTGTCATGCAAGTGTGCAATTTCTCTTCATTGGTGTGAGGTAGCACCATGTAATAATTAATCTAATATAAATTTTATTTATCATATATACCTTTTTCAAGAGGAATTTAAACCACAACATGACCTAAAATGTCTCAAAATACCAATCTTATGAAAATATCTTATTTCAATCAAGTGTGATGAAAGGAAATATAAACATGCAAAAGGTATGTGACCCAAATAGGGGATCAGTCAAACCCCCCAAAAGCAATTCCCATGGTCATTTAACATCATGTCAGAACCAGGCCCAGCAGTGTTTTGTTTTGTTTTTTAAGTAACACTACACTTTGCCTCGTGAGCTAACAGGCATTCAGCATTATACACAATGCAAACATTTATTACAGCTCAGTAGTGTTAATACATAACAGATAAGCCTACCTGTTTGCCTAAAGTTGTTTTAATTAACAGTATAATTCTGTAAAAATGAACTTTAATGTAAAATTTATATAAGCCATACAAAAGTAGCTTAATGGAAATGTCTCATAATTTGGTGTTGTTCTAAGGAACATAATGCATACTATGGGATCTGTGCCTTACCTTCAAAATGTAAAAGGTATACAAATTTAATGTATTTAATGTTTGATATAAGTGTATTTAATTAATCTATACCCCAAAGAATTTATAATCAATTAAGTCTAATGATTATAAAATACTTCGTCTAAGTTTCCCCATGCTCAGAACTGTTTAGGCCAGAAAGGTCAAACAGCCGCCTCACAGGCGCAGCCCTGAGAGCTCAGCCTCACCCTGCGTGTCAGCCTGTGCTACTCTAAACCAGAGCATTTGATAAACAGAATGTATGACCAGGAACCACCGATGGGATCTCAGTAGTCTCAGTGCTCTTCCTTTTGTACCTACAACAGTGTAAGTAAAAAATCACCGAGATAAGTGAACCAAAATATGATGCAAAACAAACAAAGAAAATAAAAAAACCTCATTAAAAATGTTTTAAACAAAAATGCCAACTTAAATCAAAGGGTCTAGGAATGAAAACTTCTTATTTTTAATATTCTCTTTTTCAGAATTGTAGACTACCTTTTGTTTAATTTCCTAGGATAATAACCTGAACTTGGACAAGAAGTAAAGAAAAATAATTTGCATAAATTTTGCCTTTTCATGTTTCAGTAAGCTCTAGAAGTTCAGTAAGGAATTCTTACTGCATGTTCTCAAATCTGCCCAAATAGAAGAAATGCTTAGTTATCTACACATATCAAACTATAGGCAAGCCCCAGTCCCACATACGTGAGCAGCTCCTGACACTACTGAGTTTGTCTGAGCCACTAAAGAAATGTCCACTTAGAGGAGTTGTTTCTGTTTGCACCAACACTGAGGGTTCACAGCGGCGAGGGGAAGCACTGGGCACCTTCACACCTAAGAGGCCTACATGTCCCCTAATGGGGGAGTCAGCTGAAGCATATCCCACCCCTCCCTGGGGACCATGCAGAGCCCAGGTCTGAAGTGCTGCCCCCTTTGACCCAGCAAAACTAAAGGGCCTATCCAACCTCTGCCTGACTACCTTGCTCCAAAAAGGCCCATTTCTTCATAAATATTATAAAAACAGGACTCATGTCCACAATGAGAAAAACAGAATCACAGGGAACAAAGTAACAAGAAATTAAAACTTCAAAGCAAACTCCATGAAGATCAGGAAACTAAAACTACCTCTGGACAAAAAAGTGGTCAATTGTAGATTCTGTGGCTGTTTTTTGTTTTGTTTTGCAATGGCAAAGACTCTAGATCTGATAATAAAAATCTAGATGCCATTTTACAATGATAGCAGGTAACTGCCACAAATAGCTATTATTTTGCTATCATACATTTCGCAAGTCCAGAAAAGAGGAGTCATATCATATTACAATGGTAGTTCTGACTCACCTCAACACTCAAGTAACTGAGAATATACCAGAATTTAAAGGACCAAAGACATGGACCCAAAGCTGTGGAACACATGAGGACAAAGAAATCTCTGGCTTCCACCACAATCCTCGGTCTAGAAGCCACAGGAGTTAGGTGTGGCATGTAAGCTGCCCTTCACCCCACCATCTGAATGCACAATTACCAGTGTCAGCTCAAATGACACAGTGTGTCCTGGTAGAACCAACACGCATTTAACTTTCATGTGAAAACTTCGTGTGAGGACTATATAAAACACATTTTAAAGACAGATTTCAAGAACAATTAACTGCATCAAGACTGAAGTATACAGGAACATGTACACATACACTATGTGTATTTATATTTAAAGTGCTCAAATAGACTCAAATAATGTACTATATTTTTCCATTTCATGAATTTTAGATAGTTAAGAGGACCTATAACTCACCTATGTTTATGGAAAACACCAATGTTATGCTTATTAAGTCTGACCCTTTACTCACATTGCAACTTTGTAGCTAAGTAGCTGGCCTTCGTATGAATACCATGGTTACCATCATGATTATCATCATTATTATTTTACCTCATTCTCAGTTAAGGATGCAGAAGGAGATGAACTTTTGCTAAACCCAAGAGCTGAAGACGCTGTCGCAGAAGCCCGATTTCGCTTCTTCAGTGGTTTACATGCATCAGACAGATTTTTCGTTGCTGTAAAATAATTTTGGTTTATAAAGTTTTACATCTTAAACCCTCAATGTCTTTACTGCTTTAAAATTATCCCTCAAGGCTCGGCGCCTGTGGCTCAAGCGGCTAAGGC
>NW_003852593.1:1107107-1109003 GCF_000181295.1 Otolemur garnettii | reverse complement strand
GGCCATTTTTTTTGGTTGCAGCCATCATTGTTTTTGGCGGGCCTGGGCTGGGGATTCAAACCTGCCACCTTAGGTGTATGTGGCTGGCGCCTTAGCCACTTGAGCCACAGGCACCGAGCCGAGTACAAATCTTTAAAATATAGTTTAAATATAACCACAATATCACTGTTATACTTACAGGTAACCATCTGTTTATACCATCAAAGATCTAGTC
The DNA here is from genome assembly GCF_000181295.1 of Otolemur garnettii. Lineage (NCBI taxonomy): Eukaryota > Metazoa > Chordata > Mammalia > Primates > Galagidae > Otolemur > Otolemur garnettii. The sequence goes on along the minus strand of NW_003852593.1, from coordinate 1,108,789 downwards.
AGCATTCAAATTTCCAATTGCTCACAAATGTCTTTTTTTTTTTTTTTAACAGTCTGTTTAACTGATTGGCTGATTCTATTAAAGAGACAAGATCTCTCTATATTGCCCAGCCGGTCTCAAATTCCTGGGCTCAAGCAATCTTCCTGCTTCAGCCTCTCAACTAGTTGGGACTACAGGCATGTACCATCTCATACAGCTACTTTAACTGATTTTATAAAAGTACAGCAGCCATGTGCTGGGGTACACTCTGTAGCCTCAGCTACTCAAGAGTGGGAAGTGAGAAGCACACTTGAGCCCAGGAGTTTGAGGCTGCAGTGAGCTATGACCACACTGCTACATTCTAGCCTGGGTGACAGAGTGACATTGTCACTTTAATAAAAGTACATAAATAAATAAATAATAAAAATCCCACCAGTACAGCACCTCATGCAAATAGATAAGAAGTGCCATCCCAAGTGCTGGGCACAGTGGCTCACACCTGCAATCCTAGCAGTCTGGGAGGCTGGAGACAGGCGGATTGCCTAAACTCAGGAATTTGAGACCAGCTTGAGCAAGAGTGAGACCCCATCTCTAAAAAATAGTCAGGCATTGTGGCAGGCACCTGTATTCCCAGCTACTCATGAGGCTGAGGCAAGAGGATCACTTGAGCCCAAGAGTTTCAGGCTGCTGTGAGCTATGATGGCATAGCACTCTACCGAAGGTAACAAAATAAGATTCTGTCTCAAAGAAAAAAAAAAGCCATCCCCAATCTGCACTTGTTTTGTTTTCCTCGATAATTAAGTGTCAGCGATGGTAAGCCTTTATAAACTATCACACAGTATTTCAAAAAGATGACTAAAACAGAGTATGATTACCCTTTTACTGTTTTGATAGTTATTTTCTTTCTTTCTTTTTTTTGGTAGAAACAGAGCCTCACTTTATTGACCTCAATAGAGTGCCATGGCATCACACAGCTCACAGCAACCTCCAGCTCTTGGGCCTAGGTGATTCTCCTGCCTCAGCCTCCCAGGTAGCTGGGATTACAGGCACCTACCATAATGCCCGGCTATTCTTTTTGTTGCAGTTTGGCCGGAGCCGGGTTTGAACCCACCACCCTCAGTGTATGGGGCCGGTGCCTCACCCACTGAGCCACAGGCACTGCCTGATAGTTATTTTCATAAATATTTTTAGTTTCTTTGATGTATGAAAGAGAAGTAACTAGTCGTCACTTGCCACTATACAGGGAATCAGGATACAGAAGAATGGTAGAATTTATAGCAACAACAGGCACTATCAAGTAAGGAACTTAAAATTTTCTAGTTTAAATCACTTCTCTAGTAAAATTTTAAATTGAAAACAACAGAGCCGAGTAAAAATCAGTAGAAAACGTCAATAAAATTTAGCCAAATCCTTGAAACTTACATATTAAAACAGCTTATTTCCAACTGCTTGGGTTCTAGCTTAATTGTAGGTCCTTTCCCACCCTGCTCTCCTTCCTCTCCACACTCTCAGCCCACCCCTCACTGGGCCACCCTGTTCACCCACCTAGCCCAGCCCAGGTACCCAGAAGCAGTCAGGAAGGAGCTCTGGCCACATTACCTGCCTGGCTCTTGAGTGAGGAGGCTGCCTCTGTGACCTTGTAAGAACTTGTCCTGGTCGTTTTGTCAGTGATTGTGTCTCTCTATTATTTGGGAAAAAAAAAA
>NW_003852593.1:1093203-1107059 GCF_000181295.1 Otolemur garnettii | reverse complement strand
TATGAATAAAAACACAGTGAAATTTCCCGACAGAAACTTTTTCCTTTGGAAATGTGTCCCCCATACAAGTCATCTGAGGTTGCCCGATCTCAGACTTTTTTCTCATAATCTGGACAGATTTTTTTCTTTGTACTTCCAGCTCTCACATCTGTCAGGAGGGTGAGCAGAGCAAGTCATGTTAAGATACCTGATATGAGTTGTACTCAACATGCCTTCTAAACATTGCCCCAAGTCCAAAGGCAGCTATTAATTTGAGGAAATCTATCCTTCTACTCCAGGTGCCTAGTCAAGTTAAAGTTAGCAATGCTAGGTCAGACCAAACACTACTGGTCAATTCACAACACTGAGGATTTCCAATTTTTTTTTTTTTGAGACAGAGCCTCAAGCTGTCCCCCTGGGTAGAGTGCCGTGGCATTACAGCTCACAGCAACCTCCAACTCCTGGGCTCAAGCGAGTCTCCTGCCTCAGCCTCCCAAGTAGCTGGGACCACAGGCGCCCGCCACAGTGCCCGGCTATTTTTTGGTTGCAGCCATCATTGTTGTTTGGCCGGTCCGGGCTGGGGATTCGAACCCGCCACCTTAGGTGTACGTGGCTGGCGCCTTAGCCGGTTGAGCCACAGGCGCCGAGTCAGGATTTCCAATTTTGAAACAAACTTCAGACACACCTATTAAAGATCATTTAAATGCAAAAGAGAGAGAGAGAAAGGATCATGAACTGAACGTGCTGTCAAGTGCACAGATTCTGAAAAATGTACTTGAAAATGCCCCATCTCCAAAGTACCAGGGAAGTACTGCCCAACAGTTACCTTTCACTCCAGAAGACAGGTCCCTGTACTCATCCCCCACCTTGCCCACATGCCTGAGACCAGGGCAAGTAGACAGGATGCTGGGGGGGGGGCCAGTGCAGAAGGACTATGGACGAAGTAAAGGTAAAAGCACTTGGGACAGTGGTTGCATATCAGAAGTACTCTATTCACATTAAGAATCATATGTGCTAAGGCTCTACAGGGTTGTGAAAACCAGACTAGACGGGACACTACTGCTTTTCTTTATCATGTGCTATTTCCTCAACTACTACTGAATAAAAAATCTTTCTACCTAGCTACTTAATGGAACACTGGAATTTCAAATGTCCAGGATCACACTTTTTTTAGGGACATTATTTATACACATATTTCAAAGCAACATATTTTAGTACGATTGCTAACCACAAGAAATATTAAGGATGTGTTTCCTGGTAACCGCAAACTATAACGACTACAGGTGAATTTTACCTAGTTCACTGCTGAACACTTTGGTCACTGAACAACCCCATCTGATGGCAGGTGCAGAAGAGTGCAAACACTTCCCTGAACTGCAAATACTCCTTTAAAGAAATAAGATAGAAGATGGGGTATCCACATATTTGTACTTTAATATGTGAGGTTTATTTTCCATTCTTCAAAATAAAACAATTAAAACAACATTTAATTTAGATCCGTAAAAGACAGTTTTACTCAAAAGCTACAACATGCCTTGTCTGGCAGAATTATTACTGAATAAATATAAATTCAAATATAAAGTTCAAAGTCTATTTTCAGACTGGGAAAAAGTTAACTGGGCGTCCAAGATGGTTGAGGTAGCTGTCACCACATCATACACTCAAAGCATTCTGCTCTGTTACATGCATGAGTGGCACTGCTAGACAGAATACCCCTTGCTTCTCTGGACCTATGGGCCTTGGTCAGTTTCACTCCTCTCCAGGTCCTTTGATACATGCTGGGAATATGCTTGGCATTTGCAGCCCTGTGGCAACCTCTACGTGAAGTCAGCAGCCCTGTGGCAACCTCTATGTGAAGCTGAGCCTTGGTTTCCATGCTGTCCTGGCTCTGCTGTGCCCCCCAGGCCTGTGCAGCCTGCTTAGTGTTCCCACTGAGTAAATAATAACGTGAATTACTAATAAACTAAATGAATCCATAAATCTATTTTCAACGTCTTTAATGAATTCTTTAACTTCTTCATGAAGTATAATATGTATCTCTAATGGACTTTCATGTCAACTCATTAGTTACATCTTAAATAATAAGCCTTACAGGTGAGAATCATTTTTAATACATAATTTTGTCCAATCTAAACTTCAAGAATTACTCAAAGCATTTGGATGTTTGTTTTCTTGATAGCACAGAATCAGCAATTTCTGTTAACATCTAAGGATGGTAAGAACTTGCTTTCTCAATGGGATTCTGTGAGAAAAGCAAACCTCACTCCTTGGTGCCACCCCAGGGAGAACTAAGAAGACTGCTCCTGTGTCCTGTCTGCATTCTTCTGTAGGGAAACCATGGCTCCAAAAGTCCCAGGACATGTTCTGACAGGCCACGCAAACCCAGACACGATTACCTTCCGAAGACTGTGCTTGTCTGTCCTGAGTCTTTTCCTGGGCGCATCCTCAACTTCAATATCATCTGTAGGGTTCTGTGTCCTCTTTGTGTGGTTTCTTTTTTTCCCATTTAAGTTACCTTGAAATAGAGAGTGGGGGAAATTTTCATGAAAAATACTCCAAATGAAAGCTGCCTTCCAAAGCACTGAAAAGCTACCCAGGACATTCAGTGTATAAACACAGCCCACGATAGATCCCTGTAACTTTATAGATTTCCAGGGCTTACTTCTTACAGATTAACTCTCAACTGATCTATCTAATCTACATGTTTTTACATTGGGGTATTTGCTATAATTACAGTTCAATGTATTATAGCCTTAAGTCAAAGTACAGGGTGGACATAAAGTTCATGTGGAATTTAAACAGTTTGACATCAGCTCGGCACCTATAGCTCAAGCAGCTAGGGCGCCAGCCACACACACTGGAGCTGGCAGGTTTGAATCCAGCCCAGGCCTGCCAAACAACAGTGACAACTACAACCAAAAAAACCCCCCAAAAAACAGCCGGGCATTGTGGCGGGTGCCTGTAGTCCCAGGTACTTGGGAAGCTAAGATAAGAGAATCACTTAAGCCCAAGAGTTGAAGGTTGCTGTGAGCTGTGACACCACGGCACTCTTTCCAGGGCGACAGCTTGAGACTCTGTCTCAAAATAAAATAAAATAAAATAGTTTGACATAGCAAATTGCACATGAACTTTATGGACACTCTGTATAACACATTGTTTTTAAAATAAATATCTTGCTAACATTTAAAGGCATAAGCAATTTAAACTGAACTCTAAAAATAAATATACGGGCAGTGCCTGTGGCTCAAGAGTGGGGCGCCAGCCCCATATACCCAGGGTGGCAGATTTGAACCTGGTCCCGGCCAAACTGCAACAACAACAACAACAACAAAAATATATACAACTTGCCATCATTTATACAATTCCTTAAAGAATCATTTTGAGTAGCAGCACTATATTTGTATCTGCAAGTTAAGGGCTCTTTACAAACGTGCTTGCCTTTGCCGTGAATTAGGTATTTGCAGGAATACCAACTAATCAAGACCCAAAGTGTCCCAATAATGACGTGGAAAGATATCAAGAGAAAAGTGCAGATTCTAGGAAGGTGATGAATTTCAACACACCAGTGTTTATTTTTATTTATTTATTTTGAGACAGTCTCACTTTGTCACCCCTAGTAGAGTGCTGTGGTATCACAGCTCATAGAAACCTCAAACTCTTGGGCTTAAACGATTCTCTTGCCTCAGCCTCCCAAGCAGCTGAGACTATAGGCGCCCGCCACAACGCCTGGCTATTTTTTTGGTTGCAGTTGTCATTGTTGTTTAGCAGGCCCAGGCCAGGCTCGAACTCGCCAGCCTCAGTGCATGTGGCCGATGCCCTACTCACTGAGCTACAGGCGCTGAGCCACCAATGTTTATTTTAACCACAAACCCAGTATTTTCATTGACTACTTTACAAAGGTCTAGGGCTTTTCATTAACAGACTGTTCAGATATCTTAGACAAAGACACTGTTGTCCCAAAGCCTCACTATTACTGAGACAGAACAAACCAACCCAAAAGTGCTAAGCCTCAAGGCACCCAGCAGAGGCCTGGGTGGAGGTACGAGCGCCCTTGTCCTGGGCCCCAACACGAGCAAAGCCTCACCGTGGATCTGGGCCAGAGGTTGCTGCTAGAGGAGAACCAGGCAAGCAGAGAGCTGGGCTGCAAGCAGCCCTCAACACGCTCTGCTCCTATGCCATATAGGCAGTGTCAGGAGAGGCCCAGAGTGGGGGATGGTGAGATCCACTCAGCCAATGCCCGAGCATGAGCACCAAACACCCCAAGAAGTCTGACTCCCCAGAACCCTCCCTCAGCACCTGCTCATTAACCCAGACACCTGCCAGTGGCAACATCAACTTGTGGCCTCATCTTCCCACAGGTGAGGTGAATTCTCAGCTCTCCACATAAGCACATCCCAAGTACCTCTCCCTCTATATAAAATGAGGCAGCAGCTGTTCTTACAGAAATAAGCAGCATGGCCATCTGTCTGAATTTCTAACACTAAGGCGATGTGTTAAGTGACACACAACCATGGCACACAGCCCAGTCACCCTTCTCATTTTGTAAGCTCTCAAGCCAACAGGCCAGGAACTGCCCCTGTGCTAAGGCAATGCACAGAGACTGGCAGGGCAGCTCTGAGCAGTGTGAGAAGGGCAGCTTCACTGGCAGGCACAGGCCTCAAGTCTGACCCTGCCTCTTCCCCCACCTCCACTGCCCCATCACACCTCACATGACCCACTGGCAGCAGTGATGGCAGTGCCTGACCCACAGGTCAAACAGAGGGTCATACAGAGCAGCTCTCACAACCAGCAGGGTAAAAGCAGACAGCAGAAGTTGCTTTTACTGTGACCACAGGCACCCTGGCTGCTGGCCCAAACACCATGGGTCAGAGCTGGGGAGATGGACACGCGTTCCTACAGTTCCAAGACTAGAGCTCAGTCTACTACACTGCATATGTTGCACCTAAGTAGTAAAGGACACGAGCACAGCCTTAGGTTTACCGGAATCTTCTTCAGATGGGGCAGAGGTCACTGGGGCAAACTTGGTGTTATAGCGTGCTTTCTGTTTCTCATTGAGCATATTCCACTGGGATCCAAGCAATTCTTCAATCTCTTCACCTGAAGCATCTGGGTGCTCAGCAACCACCTGTGAACACAGGAAAGGGGTGTAGAAAGGAGTTTAAATACACAAAACTCAGTTTGGTTTGGTTTTGCATCAGATCAAATGCATGGCCCTTCAGATCTTAGTGTGTGGTATTTTTATTCCCTCATCATGAAACTATGTCCTATAAAGCCTTCAAAGAACAATAGTAGGCCTGGCGCCCGTAACACAGTGGTTAAGGCACTGGCCACATACACCAGGGCTGGTAGGTTTAAACCTGGCCTGGGCCTGCTAAACAAAAATGACAACAACAACAACAAAAACAACAAAAATAGCTGGGTGCTGTGGCAGGCACCTGTAGTCCAGCTACTTGGGAGGCTGAGGCAAGAGAATCACTTAAGCCCAAGAGTTTGAGGTTGCTATGAGCTGTGATGCCACAGCACTCTACTGAGGGCAACACAGTGGAGAGTCTGTCTCAAAAAAAAAAAAAAAAGAACATTTAATTGATGATGTGACTCACTGAAAAATCAGAAATGAAAAGAGTGCCAGTAAAAACAATGCAACCATATTTATGTAAATGTAGAAAATGATAAACACAGAAAGAGAAAAATATATACTTTTCCAAAATAATTAAATCATTTGTAAGACATAGTTTCTAGGCATCCTTGAAAAACCAACTGTAGTGTGAGTCCTACAGAAGAGCCCCTCTGAGCATGGAGGTGAGGCTCAAGCTGGCTCTCCCCACTGGCCACAGTGCCCACCTTCCAGGCATGAGCCCTGGGTGGGCATTAAAAGTTGTACACCTGGTGGTGTATGCCCCGATCTGTGATAGGCCAAGCTCACACACGGAAACAACCACTGCACCATCAAGAGACAGGGCTTCCCTGGCCTTCCAGGCATACTGGGGCTGCTGGGCTCAGCCCTTGGGAGTATGCTAGAAACAGGCTCCCAAGCCCTGCTTAAGCCCCTGCTCAAGCCCTGCACAGGAATCTGCATTTTCACAAGGTCTCCAGGAGATTCATGAGCCCATGAAGTTCCCAACACTCCAGGAGATTCATGAGCCCATGAAGGTCCCAACACTGGGCCTTCAGCCTTGGCTGCACATGGTGACAACCTAGGAGTTTAAACACCTATGGTCTTGGTGACAACCCAGGAGTTTAAACACCTATGATGCTTGGGTCCCACCCAAGACCAACCCAATCCAGCGGGCCTGGCACAACTGCTTTAAAAATTTCTCATGGGCTGCTAATGTGGCCCCAAATTTGAAAGCCACAGGTACTAAGAGCAGGGGAGAGGCTCGACACCTATGGTTCAAGTGGCTAAGGCGCCAGCCATATAAGATGTAAGATATAAGAATCCAGCCCAGGCCTGCCAAACAATAATGATGGCTGCGACCAAAAAATAGCTGGGCGTTGTGGCGGGCACCTATAGTCCCAGCTACTTGGGAGGTGAAGGCAGGAGAATCGCTTGAGCCCAGGAGTTGCAGGTTGCTGTGAGCTGTGATGTCACAGCACTCTACCCAGGGCAACAGCTAGAGGCTCTGTCTCAAAAATAAATAAATAAATCAAATAAGAGCAGGGGTGAGGGTCCAAATCTGACCCAACCTGTTTCTGTGCAACCCATGAGCTAAGAATAGTTTTTATACTTTTAAATGTTTGAAAAAATTCAGAAGACGGGTGTGGTGTCTCATGTCCTATAATCCTAGCACTCTGGGAGGCTGAGGTGGGTGGATAGCTTGAGCTCACAAGTTCAAGACCAGCCTGAGCAAAAGTGAGACCCCATCTCTACTAAAAATAGAAAAAAAAAAAAATAGAGGCAAGGGGATCACTTAAGCCTGAGTTGGAGGTTGCTGTGAGCTATGATGCCATAGCACTCTACCCAGGGTGACAGCTTGAGACTCAAAAAAGATAATAAATCAGAAGAATATTTCATGATATGAAAAAATTAAAGGCAATTTAAATATCAGTATCCTAGACGTATCACAAGAATGGAAAAGCACGTAGCCAATGTACTCAATACTAATATGAAGCCAGTAGATGATCTAATACATACCAACACAAGAGAAAAACCCCTGCCTGCTTCACTGGCAGCCACAGGCCTTAAGTCTGACCCTGCCTTCCCCCCACCCCTGCTGTCCCATCACATCTCACATGACCCATTGGAGAGGGAAGGGAAAGGAAGGAGGGAGGGAAGGGGAAGGAAAGGGAAGGAGAGGATTGGTATACTCCCACCGAATGGGCACAATGTAATGGTATGTGGCACATCTCCTGGGTGTGGAACACAACTACAACAGGGACTCTACCTAACAAATAACAAACATTGTAACCTAATTATTCCCTCGCATTCATCTGAAATTTTTCAAAAAAGAGAGAAAACAAAAGCAAATATCTGCATCCATGAACAAAGCTGTATTGGAGCACAGTGCCACATGTTTGTTTCTGTGCTATCTGTAGCTGTTTCCTGGCTCTGGCAACTGAGTTGAGCAAACACCTCACTGCTCAACTTGAACAGGACAGACACCTCACTGCCCACAAGGTCCTGAAAACAGACTGCCCACTGGCTGAGAGCACTGGCCAGCATACTCTGGAACCATACCCAGCCAGATAACAGCTCACTCTCAGCAGCTGTGCGAACGTGGGCAAGTGAAGGTGTTGTCTCCACCTTTCCTCTGGGAAGCAGGGGCAGCAACATGCCACCTGGCATGGTACACAATCAGAGTTAACGTCACTGGTCACCACCACCACTCACCCAGGGGTGTTCAACCTACAGCCCATGGAGCCACATGTAGATTATTTGAGGACTGTTTTGCTTATCTGAGGTGTTAGATATCACAAAAAGTATGCATAGACTCTTTTCTTTTGCTTATCAGCTGTTGTTAGCATTTGTGTATTTAACGTGTAGCCCAAGACAACTCTTCTTCCAATGTGCAGCCAATACAGGTAACTTCTGGCCCAAAACTCAAACCCCTCCTCACAAAGCAGTCACACAGACAGCTTCTAGTGGCCTCCCCTGCCACCTGCACAAGTCAGGTGACCACCCCTCCAGCCTTCTTTCTGCTGTTGCTATACCCCTGCCTGGACACCAACACCACTTGCCCACCGCTGCTCCAGACAAGGGCAAATCCCACCTGCAGTCCCCCCAGCCTGTCTGTGGCCTCCTGCCACCAGGATATCTTTTTTTTTTTTTTTTTTGAGACGGAGCCTCAAGCTATCCCCCTGGGTAGAGTGCCATGGCATCACAGCTCATAGCAACCTCCAACTCCTGGGCTCAAGCGAGTCTCCTGCCTCAGCCTCCCAAGTAACTGGGACTACAGGCGCCCGCCACAATGCCCAGCCATTTTTTGGTTGCAGCCATCATTGTTGTTTGGCGGGCCCGGGCTGGGGATTCGAACCCGTCATCTTAGGTGTATGTGGCTGGCGCCCTAGCTGCTTGAGCCACAGGCACCGAGCCACCACTAGGATATCTTTTGCAGTTCCAGCTCTGCTTCTGACCCCAGCACTCACTATTGTTCTCCTAGGAGGGTATGTTCCCACCTGCCCCTGACTGGGCATTTCTAGCCCCTGTCACTCCCCTCCTAAACCTATGGGGCTCTGTCCTGCCTATTGTACCCACTGCCGAGCTCGCCAAGCATCAAGGGCCACCTCAAACTGTCATCCGGCGAAGATTCCTGAACAGGGCTTCAGATCCACAGGGATCCTTTCCCAGGCACCCCACATGCAGCACATTTCTTTGTAGCCTGCTAATCTCATTCGGCCACTGCCCCCAATTAGTATGAGTGATAGTATCTACAGCTTAAATGCTACTTCTCAAGTTGTAAACGCTATTAGTACAGAATTAGGACAGGTTAAAGAAGCAATCTTAGAAAATGAGGCTACACTAGACTACTTATTACTGATTCATAACCATAGAGGCTAAGATTTCAAAGATGTGTTATTTTGTCAGAGGATGATGATTAATTTTAAAAATATAAACTATTAATAATACAATCTAAGAGAACGCAAAGAAAAAGATTTTTTTAACACTTAAGTACTGGTTCCCGGACACTGGCTGGCCACACACAATAATAACCGTGTTGGGAGTAGGGAGGTCCTCCTGTTAGCCCTCCTCACATGTTACTGTGTATGTTGCTGTGTATAAAACAAGCTTGCTTTCCTGTTTACTCACTGTGTTGGTTTTAAACTAAAGTGCCTTATAGCTGGGTGCCATGGCTGTAGCTGTAATCCTAACACTCTGGGAGGCTAAGGCAAGAAGATCACTTGAGCTTAGAAGTTGAAGACCAGTCTGAGCAAGAGAAAGACCCCATCTCTACTAAAAGGAAAAAAGAAAACTTAGCTGAGCATCATTGTTCATGCCTGTAGTCCCAGGTACTTGGTAGGCTGAGGGAAGAAGATCACTTGAGCCCAGAAGTGTGAGGCTACAGTGAGCTAGGCTGATGCTACAGCACTCTAGCCTGGATGACAGAGTGAGACACTGTCTCAACAATGACAAAAATGCCTTATAATCCCAAAGTTAATACTTAAACACAGCCATTATTTCTATGTCAAAAAAATTGGGGATCCATAAATATAAACCTGTAAACGATAACAGCAGGAAGTTAAAGTGGCCAATGACCATTACGTATCAGGCACAGCTGGACAGGCCCATGCACCACTATCTGGAGCTGTTTATTCATGTATAAAACTTTGTTACAGATAAAATTAGGAAACTGGACACTCCAAAGACCCTGGTGTCAGTAAAAGACCAAGTGCACAAAGTACATGGAGTGGTGACAACTGTAAATTCAGTCTAGAGAGAAATCTCTGAATATGCAACCACACCAAGATAGATGTTGTGTAATCTTGTAACCTATGAGAAAAAAATCTGTTTACTATATACTATGATGATTAATAACACTGTTGATGCTTACTTCTACTGTAAGAGTATAAAAGTGACAAAGAGAATCAGGAAAACACAACAGCCTTGAGGAGATATCCTCACTGTTCTTCAAAATTGCTGGCTTTTGGGGCAGCGCCTGTGGCTCAAAGTAGTAAGGCACCAGCCCCATATGCCGGAGGTGGCAAGTTCAAACCCGGCCCCGGCCAAAAACTGCCAAAAAAAAAAATTTGCTGGCTTTTCTGTAAATAAAAACAAAATTATTAATCTCTTCACCCACTTAGGTGACATGAACACTATAAAAAAAAAAGGCTTTTAAGCCCTAGACTTTAACTCATTCAAGTAATAGCTAAAATAACCAAAAATGGAAACCTAATTCTTCTGGTTCTTTAAAAGGAATTGAGTCTATGTACTTAATAGATTGTATATTTTATGAAAATGATTAAGAAAATTATTTAAATGCTTTAATCATATTACTTTTTAAATATCATGGAAATACGTCTTCAACATACTGTATCTTGCTGTGTATAACGCTCTCCCATGTTTTTAGTCCAAACTTTCAAGAAAAATAAATCTTTCACTTTAATTCTTTTTTTTTTTTTCCCTGAGACAGAGCCTTAAGCTGTCCCCCTGGGTACAGTGCTGTGGCATCACAGCTCACAGCAACCTCCAACTCCTGGGCTCAAGCGAGTCTCCTGCCTCAGCCTTCCAAGCAGCTGGGACCACAGGCACCCACCACAATGCCTGGCTATTTTTTGGTTGAGCTGTCATTGTTGTTTGGTGGGCCCCGGGCTGGATTCGAACCTGCCACCTTAGGTGTATGTGGCTGGCGCCTTAACCACTTGAGCCACAGGCACCGAGCCCATTTTAGTTCTTTAAAGGAGGGTAGAATTGGCCTCATGGTGGCACCTCCTCTCTTGAGAGGCATGAGGTTCAATGCTAACTGCTATGGAAGAAGCTGGGAGTGAGTCCAAGAGGTAGGTGAGAATAGTCTGGATAACCGGAGCTATCCCCTCCCAGCCTGCCCTCATCCCCATGTCCTCTCATTTCCTATCCCACCTCTGTCCACTGGTGGGAATGTGGCCACGGACAGTCCGCTGTGAACCCAGAGGGTTTACTGCCTGGGAACTTGGTGTTTGGGTCCAGGACTGGCCCTGTCTATTCTGGGTTCCTGACGGTAGATCCTTGCCCTTTCTGGGCTGCCTCGGCTCTCGCTCAGCTGGTCCCACTCTGAGGCCCCCAGGATACCCTGTTCAGGAAGATGTCATACACCCCAGTGAAGTACCCTGCATTTACATTTCTGTTTAGTGACTAGACCATGACTTCTTTGAGCCATGTAGACCCTGGGCACTCAGTAACATCAAAATAAACACCACCAGCCTTCCCCAAACTTGGAAGTCCTACAAATCACCCAGGGGATTAAACTTATCACACCCAAATACACTAAATCACCTCTCTAAGAGAAAGAGCTGGGTACCTGTTCTCTTAACAGGCATCTTACTATGCTCGGTGCCCGTAGCACAGTGGTTACGGCACCAGACACATGCACCAAGGCTGGTGGGTTCAAGCCCAGCATGGGCCAGCTAAACAACCTTGACAACTGCAACAAAAAAATAGCTGGGCATTGTGGTGGGTGCCTATCGTCCCAGCTAGTTGGGAGGCTGAGGCAAGAAACTCCCTTGAGCCCAAGAGTTTGAGGTTACAGTGAGCTGTGACGCCACAGCACTCTACCGAGGGTGACATAGTGAAACTTTGTCTCAAAAAAAAAAAAAAAAAAAACAGGCATCTTAGATGATTCTTCCCACTGGCAACTTTGGGAAATTATACCCACTGAACACCTTGGGGGTTCAGACAAGTCATAGGCTCAAAAGTACAATCTAAGGGCTCAGGTACCCCCTAGTTTTTGTGCTTTACTACCAGATGCCATCACAGACAGAAACTTCATGGGGACTGAGGCCCAAGGTCTCCCAGACCCTTACTCAGGGAAGATCCCTGAGCACGGGGTCCTGGGGGCCTCAGAATAAGGCCAGTTGCATAAGAGATGAGGGAGACCAGAAAAAGGAGGGGTTTACTATCAGGAGCCCAGGCCCCTCACACCAACTTCCTGGGCAATAAGCCCCCCAGGTTCCCACCAAGGGACAGAGATGGGAATAGGAAATGAAAGGATGTGGGGGCAAGGGTGGGTCAGGAGAGGATAGTTGAGGGCTGCTGGGTGTTCAGATCATCCCCAGACCACTCTCACCTACCACCTGGGCTTGCTCCCAGCTTCTCTACAACAGCTGGCTCCATGCCTTGCACCTCTCAAGAGAGAAGGAGGCACCACTGTACAGCCACTTTTGTCCTCCTTTTGCCAAGGTCCTGACGCTAATGGTTACATTGCCATCAGCAGCATACCTGCTTCCAAAGTCCCAGCAGCAGAGGTGGTGGCACTTGGCATAATTGCCTGGGTAGGCTGAGGCTCCTGTAGCTGTGGTGAGTGCCCAGTAAGGAGGCAAGAGAGGGTAGTGTGAAGAGGGCACAATTACCACATACCATAATTACCATATGGAAATCGTTATTGCTTTCTAGAGTTACACTTTTAATGCATAAGCATAAATAAAAGAATTTAAAACATTTATATGATACGGAATTAGTACTACCCACTTATAATGTACATCCTTATTTTTCCCTCAAAAATTTGGGCCAAAAAGTAGACGTTATTGTACATGCGAATTTAGTACTCAATACTAGTAAATACAATTCTATGAAAGAGCACACTCCATAATGGAGGAAGCTTCAGAAAAGCCAGCTGGAGAAACGCTAACCCAGAGTCAGATGTTAAGGAAAAGACTGAGGTTCCCAGAAAGAGCAGACCTCCTTCTACTCCCCCTTCTGAAACCCCTTTCCCACTGTTCCTGGTATCTTCTCACCCGCATTGGGAGGAACACTTTAGTAAACCCAGTTCAAAGGCAAATTATTTTGCCCAAGGGTCAAGATGGCTATTCTCTAAGGGTACTTATCAGACCTACAATCTATGCAATGCTCACTATGGACTGTTGACAGTGAGAAACAGGTGCAGAGCGATGAAGTGATGCTCTGCAAGGGCAAAAAACCTGTGGCATGAAACCCACTAACTTGGATGGAGCACTGACCTCATCCCTGTGCTTTTGACAGAAGACCAAAAACTGGGATGCTGCATCTCCCTTCCTGCTTCGTGGAGTGGAGGCCGTGGTCTTCTTCCTCCCAGGAGGAGACCCTACTCCTCTTTTGGGGTCTGCCTCTGCCATCTTTTGGGGAGAGTTCCTTCCTGTGCCAGGATCACTCTCCTGATTTTCAGCAGACCCAGACAGTTTGGTTCTCCGCCTTCTCTTCACAGGAATGGCCTCTTCTCGCACAAACTTGGGGTTTTCGGCAGTTTCCTCACTGACTTCTGAAGCTCCTGCCATTTCTCCTGAAAACTCCACAGCAATGCCAGCCTCCTTCGCCACTTGAGGGTTGAGATGAAGCTGGTCCCCCACATAGACAAATGTGAACTTGGCCTTCCGTTCCTCTACCGACATGCTCGCAGCCTCTTCTGCTTGAACAATGCCCATTTCCCACTGGGCCCTCAGTTTCCCTGAAATAGGTTTCAAGAGCTAAAAAGAAAAACACAAGACATTATAAGTCTGTTATATAAACATAAAAGTTAATTCATTTTAAAAAAGCATACTTTCACAATTTCAGATAAATTTAGGAATCAAAAACTATAAAACACAATTAATTTAGAAGGTTTCAGACAGAATTCAGTCCAACATAACTTTTTTTTTAAAGACAGAGTTGGCTCTGCGCCTATAGCTCAAGTGGCTAAGGCGCCAGCCACATACACCTAAGGTGGTGGGTTCGAATCCAGCCCAGACCCGCCAAACAACAATAATGCAAGACGGCCCCCTCTGTAAGGAATGACTCC
>NW_003852593.1:1091343-1093183 GCF_000181295.1 Otolemur garnettii | reverse complement strand
GGTTCGAATCCAGCCCAGACCCGCCAAACAACAATAAAGACAGAGTTGGCTCTGCGCCTATAGCTCAAGTGGCTAAGGCGCCAGCCACATACACCTAAGGTGGTGGGTTCGAATCCAGCCCAGACCTGCCAAACAACAATAATGGCTACAACCAAAAAAAAATGGCCAGGCGTTGTGGTGGGCGCCTGTGGTCCCAGCAACTTGGGAGACAGAGGCAGGAGACTCGCTTAAGCCCAGGAGTTGGAAGTTGCTGTGAGCTATGCCACGGCACTCTACCCAGGGGGACAAGCTTGAGGCTCTGTCTCAAATAAATAAATAAATAAATAAAAATAAAGACAGAGTCTTAGTCACCTTGGGTTTGAGTGCCACAGCGTTATTGCTCACAGCAACCTCAAACTTTTGGGCTTGAGTGATCCTCTTGCCTCAACCTCTCGAGTAGCTGGGACTAGAGGTACCTGCCACAGTGCCTGGCTATTTTTAGAGATGGGGTCTCCCTTTGGCTCAGGCTGGTCTTGAACTTGAGAGCTCAAGCAATCTGCCCATCTCAGCTTCCCAGAGTCCTAGGATTACAAGCATGAGCCACCACGCCCAACCCACAATAAATATTATTTCTTTAAACCAAAAATCAATTATAATCACATTAACCAATGTTTATATGTACACATATATGTATATAAATAAAAGGAAATAAAAATTATAAAACAAATTATCACTAGGAGTCATCAATGAGTGAAAAAAAATTGTGTCTTCAAAGAAGCTTGTCATATTTTAAAACATTGCATATTTGGGCAAAAGTAAAGAATGACAAACATAGAAAGCCATTATAGGAAGGCACGGTGACTCATACAGTAATTCTTCCACTTTCGGGGGCCAAGGAGGGAGGATTACTTGAGCCCAAGAGTTTGAGACCAGCCTGGGCAACACAGAGAAACTCCATTTCTACCAAAACAATTTTTTAAAATTAGCCAGGTGTGGTGGTTTCTGCCTATAATCCCAGCTACTCAGGAAGCTGAGATGGCAGGATCATTCAACCTCAGGAGTTCGAGGGTGCCGTGAGCTATGATCCCACCACGGTACTCCAACCTGTACCACAAAGCAAGACCTTGATTAAAAAAAAAAAAAAAAAAAAAAAAGACATCACAATATTTCAAGTAACCGTAAGTACAAAACGAGATAAATACATGTAATAAAAGTTAAAATTAAAAGTGTGGGTCTAAAAGTATACAAAATACTAAAGGGTCATCTGTCACCTTAATTTTCTCAGCTTTCGTGGGTGCCTGCTTGGCACTTTCCTGGCATAATTTTTCAAACTGTCCTTCTCCTTCGAAAGCTACAAGGCTCTTCTCAAATATCCAAGCTCTTTCTGGGGCATCACCAAAGAACTGTACATGATACTGACGTGCACTCTTTTTCTGACCTAGTTTTTAAAATAAATATTAGAACATAAAAGTTAGAATTGAGGGTGAAATTAGGCAAATCTATTGCTGCTTTGTAATTGTTTTCTTCAATAATGTTGGAGTCTGTTAATCTCAAAATAAATCATCCCTTTTTATCTCCACCATGCTTCATGACAAAGAGGGAAATTCATTTACAAAACAAAATAAAGTTCAAAAAAAGTGACTGAGAGAGAAAGCTAACCAGACGTACTCCTTTACTATCTACCCATAAGATCTTTTTTTTTTTATTAAAGCATAGCTGTGTACATTAATGCAATCATGGGTTACAGTGTGCTTGTTTTATATACAATTTGAAATATTTTCACCAAACTGGTTAACATAGCCTTCATGGCATTTTCTTAGTTACGGTGTTAAGACATTTCTATTCTTACTTTTTTTTTTTT
>NW_003852593.1:1089167-1090820 GCF_000181295.1 Otolemur garnettii | reverse complement strand
CCACAACGCCCGGCCATTTTTTGGTTGCAGCCGTGATTGTTGTTTGGTGGGTCCGGCCTGGGGATTCGAACCCGTCACCTTAGGTGTACGTGGCTGGCGCCTTAGCCGGTTGAGCTATAGGTGCCGAGCCACAATCTCCAACTCTTATACCCAAGATCTTTTTTTTTTTTGAGATAGAGCCTCAAGCTGTTGCCCTGGATAGAGTGCCATGGCATTGTTCCGGTCTGGATTCAAACCTGCCAGCTCAGGTATATGTGGCTAGCACCTTAGCCGCTTGAGCCACAGGCACGGAGCCGCAAGATCTTCTTTAAAAGATATCAAATAGGCTCAGCACCGTAGCACAGAGGTTAAAGCATCAGCCACATACACAGAGTCTGGCAGGTTCAAATCCAGCCCAGGCCAGCTAAACAACAATGACAACTACAACCAAACAACAGCCAGGTGTTGTGGCAGGCACCTGTAGTCCCAGATACTTGGGAGGCTAAGGCAAGAGAATCGCTTAAGCCCAAGAGTTTGAGATTACTGTGAGCTGTGACCAGCACGGCACTCTACTGAGGGTGGCATAGTGAGATTCTGTCTCAAAAAAAAGGTATCAAATAAACAAGAGAGGGCATTAGCAAGGGAGACACTTCACCAGAGGGAGCTAGAGGAGCAAGAAGGAGAACAGTGGACTAGCTGGCCTGCCCCTCGCTCACCATGCTGCGGAGTAAGAGTGCCAGTGGCCTCCGAGGGTACCCAAGGCCACTGAGCAGTCCTCAGATGCCTACGTCTGCTACTCTGAACTGCAAAGAGAAGCCACATGCCACAATGCAGCCAGAAGGAGCTAGATGAGGAAAATAGACAGGAAGACTTAAAACCAAGAGAGGGGAGGCCAGATTCCACTGAGGTCAAACAAGAAGTTGAATGCAAGTAAACCAGTTGAAAGGTCAGATCTCTGTGCCAAGTAAGGGAAGGGAGGGGGATTTCCATGGGAGGGGCAATTGGTTCCTGGCCACCAGAATCAAAGGTCACTTCCTAGAGAATTGAAGCTCCCCACAAAGAAAGGCTCTCCATTGACTCTTCTAGAGATTACCCCAAATTAAGCATCCAATCGCCAGTCAGACCCTCTAAAGCTAACAAAGCCTCCACCAGCCACCACACCTGCAAGTAGACCTGAGTACTATGCTCTTAAACACAGGCAGAGTACTAAGGAACCCCAGGGCCAGGGAAGTCCCCCACATGAATGAAAGCAAATCACACAGGAGTAAACAGCCTCTGTAGGGCCACTGATGGAATGCAAAGAAGAGCAGACACCCAAATGACAAAAACCCTGGTATGTTATGAAAAAAGACCACCAGAAAAAGAGGCATTGGGGATTTTAAATATAAGTATGAACATATGGCTGGTCATGGTGGCTTATGCCTGTAAGCATTTTGGGAGGCTAAGGTGGGAAGACTATTTGAGGCCAGAGTTTGAGACCAGCCTGGGCAACTATAGTCCCAGCTACTCTAGAGGCTGAGGTGGGAGGATTGCTTGAGGCCAGGAGTTTAAGGCTGGAGTGAGCTATGATTGCACCACTGCACTCTAGCCTGGGCAACAGAGATCCTGTCTCCAAAAAAACTTTTAAAGATAAAAAAAAAAAAAAAAGTATAAAAATAAAATTCAGTAAGAAGG
>NW_003852593.1:1083478-1088888 GCF_000181295.1 Otolemur garnettii | reverse complement strand
AAAAAAAAAAAAAAAAATAGAAGGCTTAGAAGATAAGGACCTCTCAGAAAGAAGAAAAAGATTAAGATGAAAAATATCTACTCCCATAAGAAACTCGTAGGACCAATCCAGGAGGTTCAATACTCAAACAACAGGCCTTCTGAAGAGAAAACAGAGAAACTCAGAGGATTAACACAAAAACATGTCTCAAACTAAAAGTCCCCCTCTATGACTTCACCCAATGTCCACAGCAGGGCACATCTGTGAGATTCAAGCTGCTAGGGGAGAGGAGAGAACAGCATCAAATTAACAGAACAAGAAATAGAGGTACACATCAAGAATGGCCCAAGACTCAAAATTCTCAGAGGAATTATTCTCAAGACAAAATTCTTTTTTTTTTTTTTTTTTTGAGACAGAGTCTTACTTGGTCATCTTTGGTAGAGTGCTGTAACATCATAGCTCACAGTAACCTCCAACTCTTAGGTTCAAGTGATTCTCTTGCCCCAGCCTCCCAAGAAGCTGGGACTATCGGAGCCCACCACATTGCTCAGTTATTTTTTAGAGACAGGGTCTTGCTTTGGCTCAGGCTGGTCTTGAACCTGTGAGCTCAGGTAATCCACCCACCTCAGCCTTCCAAGTGCTGGGATTACAGGCCTGAGCCACCGTATCTGGCCCAAGATAAAATTTTATACCCAGCCAAACCATCAATTAAGTGTGAAGATAAAAAAGGAGCATTCTCTAAACTGCAAGGACCCAAACTGACCATCCACACACACTTTCTTAGAATACCAAAAAC
Source organism: Otolemur garnettii (assembly GCF_000181295.1). Taxonomy (NCBI): domain Eukaryota; kingdom Metazoa; phylum Chordata; class Mammalia; order Primates; family Galagidae; genus Otolemur; species Otolemur garnettii. Next base: position 1,088,113 of record NW_003852593.1, on the reverse strand, counting down.
GTATTCCATCAAAAAAAGAAAAACTGGCCAGGTGCAGTGGCTCACACCTATAATCCTAGCACTCTGGGAGGCTGAGGCAGGTGGACTGCCTGAGCTCGAGTTTGAGAGCAATCTGAACCAGAGAGAGACCTCATCTCTAAAAAAAAAAAAAAAAATAGCTGGGCATTGTGGCAGGCACCTGTAGTCCTAGCTACTTGGGAGGCTGAAGCAAGAGAATCAGTTGAACCCAAGAGTTTAAAGTTGCTGTGAGCTGTGACACCCCAACACTACCAAGGGCAACAAAATGAGACTCTATCTCAAAAAATAAATAAATAAATATTAACAACAACAACAAAAAAAACCCCACAGCATGGGGTGCAAAGAAAACAGTGCAAGTAACTCAGGAAAGCTTCTTAAAAGTCTAAGATAACTGCAATGCAATGATTAAGATGGCTCAGCGCCTGTGGCTCAAGCAGCTAAGGCGCCACCCACATACACCTGAGCTGGCAGGTTCGAATCCAGCCCGGGCCCGTCAAACAACAATGATAGCTGCAACCAAAAAATAGCCGGGTGTTGTGGTGGGTGCCTGTGGTCCTAGCTACTTGGGAGGCAGAGACAGGAAACTCCCTTGAGCCCAGGAGCTGGAGGTTGCTGTGAGCTGTGATGCCAGAGCACTCTACCTAGGGGGACAGCTTGAGGCTCTGTCTCAAAACAAAACAAAACAAAACAAAACAAAACATAAAATTAAGAGCACCAGCAATGCAGATTGAGACAGAAAAAAGGAAGATTCTACAAGAGAGCTCTAAGGGAAGAAAAGATGAAAGAAAAGACTTCTACCCAGAAAGAAAATTTAGGTACCAAGAAGAAAGAGTTAAAAGATGAGTCCAAACAGCAGAAAAGAAAAGGAAGATGATACTCAAACACAGGTTTTCCAGGGCCTTTTTTTTTCTTTTTAGGGGAAAAAGTAACTACATAAATATATAAATAGCAGAAGCCATATATTAAAAATGAGTTTTTTGTTTGGGTTTTTTTTTTTTTTGAGACATAGTTTCACTCTGTGTCCTGGATAGAGAGCCATGGCATCATAGCTCACAGCAACCTCAAACTCTTGGGCTTGAACAATCCTCTTGCCTTAGCCTCCCCAGTAGCTGGAACTACAGGTACCTGCCACAATACCTGGCTAGTTTTTCTATGTTTAGGAGAGACGGGGTCTCACTCTTGCTCAGGTTGCTCTCAAACTCCTGAGGGGGATTCACCTGCCTTGGCGTCCCAGAGTGCTGGGATTACAGGCATGAGGCACCTTGCCCAGACTTAAGGATGAGTTTTGGGGACTTTTTTGCAGAGACAGAGTCTTACTTTATTGCCCTCAGTAGAGTGCTGTGGCGTCACAACTCACAACCTCAAACTCCTAGGCTTAGACAATTCTCTTGCCTCAGCCTCCTAAGTAGCTGGGACTACAGGCACCTGTCATAACGCTCAGCTATTTTTTTGTTGCAGTTTGGCCAGAGTCAGGCTTGAACCTGCCTCCCTCGGTATATGGGGCTGGAGCCCTTAAGGAATAGTTTTAAGGACAGGGAGATGAATACTTAAAAAAAAATTATGGCTGTGTTTAATCATATACAGCAAGTATATGATTTAAAAAGAAAGGGAATAACTCCAGGAAAAACTAACAGCTGTACAAGAAAGAAAATGCAATCATAGAACACAAATTGAGTTTTCATTGAATGATATTTAGTCTACATTATGTAAACACTTATTTTTTATTTAATAAAAATAGTAACTGATATGGGGAGGATGCAAGAGAAGAAATAGGGAATAGCTGGAGTGCTTAATCATCAATTTCCATACTAGAAAGTCAAAAGAAAATGTCTAAATGATAAGGCAAATATAGCAGTAAAAATTAGAAGAAAATGGGCAGCACCTGTGGCTCAGTGACGCCATGACACTCTACCAAAGGCAACAAAGTGAAACTCTGTCTCTAAAAAAAAAAAAATTAGAAGAAAATGGGCTGGGAGCAGTGGCTCATGCCTGTAATCCAAACACTCTGGGATGCTGAGGCAGGAGGATCACATAAACATAGGAGTTTGAGTTTCCAGTGAGCTATGATGTTGTCATTGCACTCTAACTGGGGTGACAAGCGAGACTATATCTCAAATAAAAAGGAAAAAAAAAAAAAAGACAAGTGTCACTATGCCTGAGTTTCCTGGTTCAGTCCCTAGGGGCACTAGAGCCCCAAAATGGGTAAACCAGAAACAGACTCTAGAACACAGCACATACACTACCCAGTAGACTTTAACACATCTCTCTCAGCAGCTGAAAGAACAAAAAGTAAACAAATAAGTAAAAGGTTTATACTATCAAATAACATAAGACATATATCAAATAACAACGCCAGATTACTGGTAATATTTTTACAAAATGCTAGAAATAAAGCAATGATGGTAAAGTTTTAAGATTCCTTTCCATAACAGGAAAAGTACAACAATAATGCCCACAAGAGAAAATTACTTGATTTAAGATTGCAGTCATATAAGGATCCAGGTATGACAAGATGATGGAATCCCCAGCAAAATCCAGTTTTCTCCATAGCACGCCATCTAAAACATACAATTAATCACCTTCTATCTCCACCTTAAAGGATCAGAACTCAGAGCTGTTGGACCATCTAGATAGTAGCCAAGACCAGTTCAACTGCTATATAAAATCACAAAAATGCACGTACTCAGCCCTACTATGAAACTAATTTGTAGCTTTCATATGAAAGCTATAACCCAATTATAGCCCAAGAATATGGGGAAAGAGGAAAGAGAAGGGAGGGGAGGAGGTAGGAGGGACAGAGGGAGGGTAATTGGTGGGACCATACCTACGGTGCATCTTACAAGGGTACGTGTAAAACTTACTAAATGTAGAGTATAAATGTCCTAACACAATAACTAAGAAAATGCCATGAAGGCTATGCTAACCAGTTTGATGAAAATACTTCAAATTGTATATAAAACCAGCACATTGTACATAAAACCAGCACATTGTACCCAATGACTGCATTAATATACACAGCTATGATTTAATAAAAAAAAAATAAAAATAGAAAAGAAAAGAAAGAAATCACAAAAATGCTATTAACAGGCTGGGTGCAGTGGCTCAGGCCTGTAATTCTAATACTCTGGGAGATTGAGGCAGGTAGATGAACTCATAGGTTCAAGACCAGCCTGAGCAAAAAGCAAGACCCTGTCTCTACTAAAAATAGAAAAACTGAGGCCAGAGAATCACTTGAGCCCAAGAGTTGGAGGTTGCTGTGAGCTATGATGCTATGACACTCTACCCAGGGTGACAGCTTGAGACTCTGTTTCGAACCCTCCCCCCCAAAAAAACTCTGTTATTAACATTTTCACTAACTTAGACTTCCAAAGGAAATTTAGACCTTTAAAAGAATCTAGATTGCACCACAGTAAGAGTTATGTTCTCTTCTTAGAACACATATATTAGGCTTTAGTTTTAAAATTTTAAGTATGTTACTAAAATATACACATTTAAGTAGGCCTATAAATTCCAAGCATGATAAATTAAAATTTAAAAAAATTGGGGGGGCAGTGCCTGTGGCTCAGTGGGTAGGGTGCCAGCCCCATATACCAAGGTGGCGGGTTCAAAGCTGGCCCCAGCCAAACTGCAACAAAAAAATAGCAGGGTGCTGTGGTTGGCGCTTCTAATCCCAGCTACTCGGGAGGCTGAGGCAAGAGAATCGCCTAAGCCCAGGAGTTGGAGGAGGATGCTGTGAGCTGTGACATCACAGCACTCTACTGAGGGCAATAAAGAACTGAGACTCTGTCTCTAAAAAAAATACACAAAAAAATTGGGACAGAAATTGAGGGTAGGGTAAGGAAGTTCCATCTTACAGAGAAAATAAAAGCACCTATTTCACAGGACCTTGTGCTCAGCCCACTCCATGTGAGTAACCATCCCTCACAAAGACACCCCTCAGTCACCATCTCACTCCCACTGTGGGGGCTGCAGGCCAAGAAGTGAGGAATCATAAATGGACCCCAAAATTCCACTTGGCAAATTCTGTTTCTTGGAGCAATGAACACAACTAGTGCCCTTATCTGGGTGTCTACATACTATTCTCTACTAAAAGGACCTATGCCTTTCAGAAGAAATTGTTTGATTCCAAGACAAGGGTAAAAAAAAGTACAAGGTACAAGATGAACTCAGAATGTGTTATTGGACCACAAGGTAAGGAAGTACTCAGAAAAACTACTGGGCATGTTACTGGACCACAAGGTAAGGAAGTACTCAGAGAAACTACTGGGCAAGTTACTGGACCACAAGGTAAGGAAGAACTCAGAGAAACTACTGGGCATGTTACTGGACCACAAGGTAAGGAAGTGCTCAGAGGCTGATAGAGACATAAAAAATAAGGACTGCCCAGCACAGTGACTCATGCCTATAATCCTAGCACTCTGAGAGGCCAAGGCAGGTGGAGTTCAACACTTGAGCTCAGGAGTTCGAGACCAGCCTGAATAAGAGTGAGAAGCTATCTCTATTAAAAATGGAAAAATTGGCTCGGCACCTATAGCTCAACCGGCTAAGGCGCCAGCCATGTACACCTAAGGTGGCGGGTTCGAATCCCCAGCCCGGACCCGCCAAACAACAATGACG
>NW_003852593.1:1080197-1083292 GCF_000181295.1 Otolemur garnettii | reverse complement strand
AAAAAAAAAAAAAAAAAAATGGAAAAATTAGCCAGGCTGAGGCAGGAAGACCATTTGAACCCAGGGGTTTGAGGTTGCTGTGAGTTATGATGATGCCATGGCATTCTAGCCTGGACAACAAAGTGAGACTCTATCTCATAAATAAATAAAAACTATAATACATAGTTTTTTTAGGGGGAGCTCATTTTCACAGAAAAATGCTAGCTAAGACACAGAAAGCATGGGCCGTGTGCAGTGGCTCTAACACTCTGGGAGGCCAAGGCAGGAAGATCACTTAAGCTCAGGAGTTCCAAACTAGCCTGAGCAAGAGGGAGACCCTGTCTCTACTAAAAACAGTAAAACTACTGGGCATGGTAGCAGGTGTTTGTAGTCCCAGCTCCTAGGGAGGCTAAGGATCTCTCTCTCTCTTTTTTTTATAGTACATTAATAAGAGAAAGGTTTATTTCAAACTACCATGCACATGGGGGGAACCACAAGAATGATTTCCCCAAAGCTGAGGATCTCTTAAACCCAAGAGTTTGAAGTTGCTGTGAACTAGGATGCCATGGTACCCTACCCAGGGCGACAGAGTGAGACTATCAAAAAAAAAAAAAAAAAAGTATAAAAAGTCATTATAAAAACCATTTTATAAATCAACAGATCATCAAGGATTACAAACTCCAGGGCTATAAGGAAACCCAAACCCCACACATTTATAACCACGAGAGGACATGCCTTTCCATAGAGAGCTCTGAGGGCCCCACCTACTTTGGGGCATCAGCTGCCCAACAAGCCCCCTCTTGCCCCAGTTCTTCCCTTACTTCCCTGTGTCCTTCTCAGGGGCTCCTATGACCCATTTCTTTTTAAATGTTCCCCAAAATCTCCTTTCAGCTGGAGTACATTCTTCCTGCCTCACCTCCTTCTAAACTGCTTTTCACATGTACTTTTTTTTTTTTTTTTTTGCAGTTTTTTGGCCGGGGCTGGGTTTGAACCTGCCACTCTAAATATATGGGGCCGATACCCTACTCCTTGAGCAACAGGCGCCGCCTCACATGTTCTTTTTAAATGGTCATCTGAGGTTGGTTTCCATGTGACTACAAGGACCTGCTCCTTGTACCCAACAATTCCCAGAGAAGCAGACTGTTGGAGTTACTTCCCAGCCTGGGCTGGTGGAGGACACTCCCTTCTTCTGCACGTATAAAGGGCCAAAGCTACTTCTCAAGCCTCCTGAGCTCCAGCCTGGCCTTTCTGTCCTGGGTCTGCCCATGAGGGGTCTAAAACAGTCGTGAGGTATAGGGGCTTGGGTGCTACCCTAAACCACAGGAGGATGGTACATTCCAAAACTATTAAGAAAAGGTTATAATTGTGATGGATGTGTTAATCAGTGCAATGTAAGTACTTCACATTGTATATCAAATCAGTACACTGAACCCCATAAATGCATCAATGTACACAGTTACGATTTAATAAAGACAAAAAAAAATAAAAGATTAACAAAAACAAAAATAAACACAATGCAACAAAGTCTCAGGATGAATGAAAAAAAATGACTTAGTAGGAATTTCTTAGGTATTGCATTCTGCCTCCAAAGTGAAGGTTGTAAGGAAATCCTGAGGATGTTATTCACCACACTTTAATTAATATGATAGTTTTCTCTTCCTTCAAAGGAAGAAGTAGAAAGGAAAGAAAGAGGTGGGGAGAACAGAGAGCAAATATGGGGAGAGGCTATGATGGCTGCAAGAAAAAATAGTTGGTAGAGTTGCGGAGTTTCTTGAGACACTGGAACAAAGATCAAACCTTGATCCATGGCACTGAATCTTCTAAAAAGCAAAATAGGGTGGCACCTGTGACTCAAAAGGAGTAGGGTGCCAACCCCATACCCCGGAGGTGGCGGGTTCAAACCCAGCCCCAGCCAAAATTGCAAAAAAATTAAATTAAATAAATAAAAAGCAAAGTAACTGTTCCAGGAAATCCAGCAATAAATATTGTCATGGTATGATAAAATAAACAAACAAAAAACCAAGGAGGCTGAAAAGGCAGGAACCATAATGACAGGTCATGTTCCTGGTGTAATGTTATCTAAGTGTGGTTGGGTGCTTAGTAAGGAAACTGTCCTTGACCTGACACAGTACGTCTCAGAGAAGTGTCATGACAGCCTACATTCAGTCTGGCAAAGGAGATGAGTGTTTACAGTATAGAGAAAAAGATGGAATAGGCAAAACAAGATGTTCAAAGTTGGCGAATAGAGATGGGGAAATAAGCATCCATTGTGCTATTCTACTCTCAAAAAGTTAGGCAGGCTTTGTGGCAGGCGCCTGTAGTTCCAGCTACTGGGGAGGCAGAGGCAGGAGGATCAGTAGAGTCCAAGATTGTCAGGTTGCTATAAGCTACAATGACTCCATAGCACTCACCCAGGGTGAGAGAAATAAACGGATAAATAAACATACAAATAAGTAAACAATAAATAAAATATTTTACATAAATACACAAAAAAGCTATCCAAGTGTAATCATTTGTTGTTGTTTTGAAAACTGGACAAATACCTGGTGACACAAAGACACTTAAAAATGGATTCAAAACCATTAAAATTAAGTGACCCAATTCTAGGCTGCCATAGGGTAAATAATTGGTCAATCAGGAATGTTTTCTGGAGACAGCTCTAGAGGCACCCAGGGAAGTACAGATTGATATGATAAAAGTTTTGGTTTTAAAAGTAAAAATGAGGATAACAATTGCTTACCTGAGTGCTCAATGGTTACTGTGTTATCCATATCCTCTTTTTTCATACATAAGAAACTGGCTTAGGGAGATTCAGTAGTTCATTACTAAGATCAACCAGCAGACCTGGACCCAGCAGGCTGATTCCAGAGCCTCAATTACAGAGAAAACACTACAATGTCATGAGCACAAGAGTGGAAGTGCTCAGCCAGAGCACAGGGTCCAGGAGTCAAGGAAAAAGTGAGGAACGAATTAAAATGCTAGGATGCCTGAATGTCAGACAGAGAAGGTGCTGTAGACTACAGGAACTACTTAACTCTAAAGCAGAGGAAAGACATAATAAAATTAAAGTAATAGGCTCGGCACCTATAGCTCAACCGGCTAAGGCGCCAGCCACG
>NW_003852593.1:1073985-1079432 GCF_000181295.1 Otolemur garnettii | reverse complement strand
CCAAGAGTTTGAGACTCAAGCAAGGCCCTCTTTATCCTGAACCCATCCTCTAAAGTTGACATTTGCAAGGGAGGGGCTGCTATGTCCCACTCCCAGCAGTCAGTCTGGGTAGCTACTCAGGTGGCAAAGTAGGACTTAAGCCCAGAGGGAGAGGAGCAACACTGGTCCTGGGAGAGCTCAGGAGTCTCGCCAGACACCAGGAGGAGCTACAAACACTACACTGAGGGGCCACACAGGCTGCCTGGTCAGCAGTACCAGGCTGGAACACTGGCCTCCAATCCAGTCATGAGTGTAGCCACCCACCCTTCTGAAGGATGCATGGGTCACAGGGGCACTAACTTGCTCGGCTCCAAATCTATACTTGTCAAACCTCACCTTCCTTAAACTAAATGCAAATTTTAGAAAAACGTTAGTGAAGAATCAAACTACCTGGTGCTTTACTTTTTCTCCAAAAATATATATAATATACATATGTATGTATGTGTGTATATATATATACATATATATATATATTTTTTTTTTTTTTGAGACAGAGTCTCACTTCGTCACCCTTGGTAGAGTGCTGTGGCGTCACAGCTCACAGCTACCTCAAATTCTTGGGCTCAAGTGATTCTCCTGCCTCTGTCTCCTTAGTAGCTGGGACTACAGGTGTCCACCACAACGCTTGGCTATTTTTAGAGACAAGATCTCACTCTGGCTTAGTCTGGTCTTGAACCTGCGAGCTCAGGCAATCCACCCACCTCAGCCTCCCAGAGTGCTAGGATTACAGACGTGAGCCACTGCGTCCAGCCCAAAAATACATTTATGTGTTGTCTAACTATTTGCTCTTTATCAGCGAACAAATTACATTATTAACATGTTACTGTGTCTGCCCCAGGCACAGATCAATCTACCCAAGTCCTGTAAGACAAAGATGGTTCTCCCCAAAAGCCTAATAAGTTAGGACATTTTTGTAACTTAAACTTAGTATAAAATACTATTTCTGCAGATCATGCTGAAATAATCAGTCACTGCACATCTAAATACTAAGGCTATTTAAAGAAGAGTAAGAAAGAAGCCTGGAGAAAAGAAAGACTAAGTGCAAAAGGGAAAGATTAAAAAACAGCCCCAAAATACACACTACCTTTAAGTTTGGTGTAGCTGTGAAGGAGTGGATCTGCAGAAACCATGCAAGGCCACCAAGGGTAACCTGACACTTTGGACCACACCAAATCGCCGATGTTGTATTTCAATAGGCAGTCTTTGTCTCTGCCAATACTTGGGCAAGAATCTTTCTTAAGTGGAATCTGAAAATGAACAACAAAAGACAAATACTAACACATCTAATAACTACCCCTAAACCCAGCCTTCTACCCACACAAGACCCAAGACTGATCAGCCTGGAGGTTTAAAGCATATAAGGACCACACAACAGGAGCATGTCCCACCCTTTGCTATGTTTCAGATCAGAACCCCTATACCACTTCATGAAGACCATCTGGGTCTCTTGCCCTCAGCTAAAGGGTCAGCACAGTGTCTGGCCCACAGAAGGAGTTCAACACTGTTTAAGACCTCTCTATAAATCTATGTCCTTGGCCTGGTGGACAGTTTTTAATCATTTTTACTCAACTGGTCAAAGATAAATTCTCACAGAACCCTGAATTTTTTTTTTTTTATTTTTACAGTTTTTGGCCAGGGCTGGCTTTGAACCTACCACCTCTGGCATATGGGGCCAGCCAGCACCCTACTCCTTTGAGCCACAGGCACCACCCCAGAAGCCTGAATTTTTCCTGACTCCTACCTCACAGACACTCCTGACCATCAATTCTCAGCAGCACACACATCACCTGACACGAAGGTACAAGTGTGGTAAGGGCAGGGCTGGAGCAAGTCCCAGCTCCACCACTTGTGATCTGAGTCCCCAGGCTCTCTGAGGTTCAGTTTCTCTATCTCTGGCACATAAGTTAGTTATAAGGCTGAACATCCAACCAAAGGCAACTCCTCCTAAGCCACTCTGGGTTCTGCTCTCTGGTGGGAAAAAGTACAACAGCAGGGCCCTGGCCTGAGGGTGAATTCCTGGCCCTCTTCCTGAGGATACCAGCCCTGAAATCTCACTGTCAGGCACAAAGATCTGTAGGCATGCTATGGAGGGATGGCTTGAGCCACCACATCATACACTTCTGAAACCATCAGCACAGCATCCCAGGCTTACATTGACTGTCCCCATTCTGCAAATCTAAGTCAAACTTCAGGTGATTCACTCAAGTTTTAACAAAACCAAGTGGCACAGCTAGGAATAAAAGCCAGGTCTCTGATAATTTGCACAGGCCCCTTCCCCTTGTAAAAAGCATGAGGTTTAGCTGAGCACAGTGGCTCACACCTGTAATCCCAGCACCCTGGAAGAACGAGGTAGGAGGATCCCTGGAACTCAGCAGTTTGAGACCAGTCTGACTAAGAGCAAGATCCAATCTCTACAAAAACAAACAACAACAACAACAACAACAAAAAAAACCCAGAAAATTGAACTAGGCACGGTGGTGCCCAGCTACTTGAAAGGCTAAGGCAAGAAGATCACTTGGGCCCAGGAGTTTGAGGTTGCTGTGAGATACAATGACTGATACCACTGCTCTCTAGCCAGGGAAACAGAGTGAGACTTTGTCTCAAGAAAAAAAAAAAAAAAAAAAGCATGAGGTTCAACACAACTATGGATAATTAAAAAAAAATCATTCTATCAGCCCAGATTACTAACCTAGTCTTTTAAAAACCTCGCCATTTTAATTATATTAGCAAGAGGTAAACAGCTCCTGAACACTCAAACATTTTTTAAAAACCCTCTTTATTATTTTAATGATTTCAAGGAAATTTCAGCCATTTCCACTATCTGTGGGAATCTTGTTCAGTTTTATTATTTTATTTTTTTGAGACAGAGTCTGACTTTGTCACTCTCAGTAGAGTATCGTGGCATTCTAGCTCACAGCTATCTCAAACTCATGGGCTCAAGTGATCCTCTTCCCTCAGACTCCTGAGTAGCTGGGGCTACAGGCACCCACAACAACTCCTGGCTAGTTTTTTCTATTTTTGGTAGAGACGGGGTCTCCCTGTTGCTCAGCCTAGTCTCAAACTCCTGAGCTCAAGCAACCCACTAGCCTCAGCCTCCCAGAGCGCTGGTATTACAGATATGAGCCAAAGAGACTGGCCACTATTTTGAATTAAAATCCCTACCATGATGACAATGTTAACTCTCATGGGTCTCAGGCTCCCTGTCTTCACCCTCCAAGTGGAAATGGAGCTACAGCTACAGACCAACACCCTACTAGGGATGTCCAACCTGTAGGGGGCCACAGGTAGATTATTTGAGGACTGTTTTTATTTATCTGTAGTGTTGGATATTGTGAAAAATATGCACAGTCCTTTCCTTTTGCTCATCAGCTTTCATTAGTATCTGTGTGTTTAATGTGTGGCCCAAGACAAGTTTTCTTCCAATGTGAGGCACAGAAGAAAAAAGGTTGGGCACTCCTGCCCATGGTCCAGACATAACAAGCTGCTGCCCTATCTCTATTTCCTTCTGCCCAAGCCCTCTGGCTGTCTTATATGACTAATACTCACTAAGTGCTAGGACCATCAAGAACACTACTTTATGACCATACAGAATGGTGCAGAATTTTCCTTCCCTGCCTTGAGTGGTGAACACCCATCTGCTTATGTTCAACATGCTGGGCTCATAAAGACGTAAGCCACAGCCTCAGTCGTCAAGGAGGCAGGCCATTTGCTAGATCACCTCAGTGTGGACAGTGGTCCTCTGGGAGAGGATGGCAGAAGCACCCCCACAGCACTGCTCTGCTTCTCATTCACTAAACAGATTAGGCTCAAAGGGTCTCACAAGGGAGCCCAATGTGTCTCCACTGACCACATCAGGCCAGAGAATGCCTTGGAGAGAGATCTGTGAGAACAGCACACGCTCAAGTCACCAAGGGTGGGCTCTGGAACTGGAAGGCCCAGAGTCAGAAACTGGTTTTGCCTCTTTTTAGTCATTTTAATCCCAAACACCTAGTTCATCTCTCTAGGCCTCTCGATGGGCTTAGTAGCTGGCTGGGAGGCCTCAGGAGGCAAAGCCAAAGCATTCTGGAGCCTGATGTCCAACACAAGGGCAGGGCTCAGTTAAGTGTGGCCACCACCAGGCCGTCCCCATCTCCCACCTGCCACTGCATTTGCCCAAGTGCCCTCCCACAGTTCCCATGCCCACTGTCACAAGCCTCTAGACAGAATCTCTTAAATACCTTTTTATCAGAAGGACTTGAGATCTTAGACACTAGGGCTGCTTCAACAAGGCCCTGCTCTAATAAGGAGTCATACTTTACACTCCTCTTTCTGTTCCTCCTCGCCTTGTTTTCTGATTTTTGTCCATTTTCTCCAGACTGGGACATATCGGCAGCACTGTCACCACAGATGGAAGACTCAAACAGAGGTTTCCCGTTCATGTACGTTTTGGTGATTTTCAACTTAATTTCTGGAGATCCATTTTTGACAGGGGTAGTGCTAGGTGGTGTCCCCATTCCTTTCATTTCCTGGGGTTCAAAACGCAATTTGGCATCATGAGTGCCAGGTTCTCCATTAAATACACGGGAAGTAAGATCCTTTAACTTCTCAGCTGGAATAAAGGGAAGTGCATCGCGGCCATTAAACTTCTGCATGACGCCCTCCTGCAGACTGTTAGAAAGCTGGGCTTTGCTGAGGAACACCGAACACTCACGATTTACTTCACAGCTCTGAGTCTTTCCATTTGTGTTGCCAAGGATTTCTGGTGCCTGCTTCATCTTAATGCACTTTACAACTTTCTGAACAGAAAGAGGATTTTTTTTGATGCTAAATTCCATCTAGCCCAGATGTTTCCGTTCTTAGAACACTACAGTATTAAAAAAGAAAAAAAGAAAAAACAACATATTACATTTAAAACTAGGATAAGTATGCCAACACCTTTATAACTTTGTGGGATTTGGTGTTTTTTTAAGTAATTTATGATGTTTTATATAATGATTTAGGTCATAGGAGGCAGTTTTCATATCACAAAAATAACAAAGAATCACAAAATGATAAAGCCAAAAGGAAAGGTAATAAGAAATCATCTTTAAAAGAGAGAACAGAGGCCCGGAGCAGCAGCTTACACCTGTAATCCTAGCACTCTGGGAGGCCAATCTCTATCCTATCTCTACTAAAAATAGGAAAAACAAAACAAACTAGCCAGGCATTGTGGCTGATGCCTGTAGTCCCAGCTATTTGGGAGGGTGAGGCAGGAGGATCACTTGAACCCAGGAGTTTGAGGTTGTTGTGAGCTATGATGATACCACAGCACTCTACCCAGGGTGACAGAGTAAGACTCTGTCTTAAAAGAGGCTCGGCGCCTGTGGCTCAAGTGGCTAAGGCGCCAGCCACATACACCTAAGGTAGTGGGTTCGAATCTGCAGCCCGGG
>NW_003852593.1:1070782-1073509 GCF_000181295.1 Otolemur garnettii | reverse complement strand
AAAAAAAAAAAAAAAAAAAAATTTAAAGAAGGGAGAATAGGGTGGCACCTGTGGCTCAAAGGAGTAGAGCACCGGCCCCTTATGCTGGAAGTGGCGGGTTCAAACCCAGCCCCGGCCAAAAAAAAAACCAAACACAAAACTGTAAAAGAAGGGAGAACACAAACCTCAATCAAGGACAGCAAACTCCACTTATACACTACACTAGAGTCAATGTGGCCATGGACACCTGACTTAACCTGCCCAGTCACCCCTGAAAAGCTGATTCCCACCTGCCCACCAGTATGAGATGTACTTCAAAGGCCACTGTGTGTGAGGTACTAACATACTACCAGGCCTGTGCAGCACAACAGGAAACTAGCCTCCCACCCCATACAGCTGAGGCAGAGGCCCAGCTCCATGCCAGAATCACCCAGACAGAACGTCTAAAATCAGACCTTCCAACCTCGCACAGTTTTAGCCCCAGACTGATGAAAAAAGAAACAAGAAACTAAGAGTAACCAAGTGCAAAAGCACTCATAAGTCAATTCTAATTTGTGTTCAAACTAGCATTCTAATCTGTAGCCCCCAAACCCTCCTCATTCAGGTCCAAATAAATACCATAAGGAACACTGCAGAAACTAAATTTTATTTAGCTATCACCTAGTCAAGGGCTACACTGCTGAGCGGTAACAGGCACTACTCCACAACATGAGAGAAAACAGCCATGTATTACCCTGGCCGTATAAGGCTGCAGAGCAGAAAGAAGACCCCTTTGGCTGCAGTATGGTGATGTGGAGTCTTCACTGAACCTACAGTCTCCAATGTGAGATACAGTGAAGGGACCAGTGCTAAGAACTGGGAATAGGCAGGTACCCACCCCAGCTGGGGAGACATCTACCAAGTGTCTCCGTCACAGACTCTATCCAACAAGACCCCTCTGAGAAGGCAGCAACCAACATTAGACACTGGGGAAAAGTTGAGAATAATAAGGGCCAGAGATGCCCAAGAATGTGCCCGGGGACATTTAGCCCTGTCAGGAAATATTTTAGATTGTCACTGACCTATCAGAGTAGGCTCTTCTTCCAACTCATCTCAGACCCAGACCAAATGGCTCACAGGTAAAAACTATAAATCCTGGGCAAAATGTAAAAACAACTACCTGAAAGTACCAAAAAGTAACCAAAAGCAGAAAGAAACAGATGAAATCAACTCTTTTTTTTTTTTCTGAGACAGAGTCTCATTCTGTACCCTGGGTAGAGTACTGTGGCACCACAGCTCACAGCAATCTCAACCTCAAACTCTTGTCTCAGCCTCCCAAGTAGCTGGGACTATAGGAGTCTGCCATAATACATGGCTAGTTTTTCTATTTTTAGTAGAAACAGGGGTCCACCTGCCTCAGCCTCCCAGAGCGCGAGTGTCATAGGCATGAGCTACCACCCCTAGCCCTGCAGTCAACTTTGAGAGAAAGGGAACTACATTGGCTAAACTCAATTTTTATTTTTATGACAGAGTCTCACTTTCTTGCCCCCCAGTACAGTGCCATGGCTTCCTAGCTCATAGCAACTTCAGACTCACGAGCTCAAGCGGTCTCCTTGCCTCAGTTCCCCAGTAACTAGAACTATAGAAGCCTGTCATAATGCCCACCTATTTTTTAAAGACAGAGTCTCACACTTTCTCAGGCTGGTCTTGAACTTGTGAGCTCAAGCAATCACCTGCCTCAGCCTCCCAGAGTGCTGAGATTACAGGTGTGAGCCACTGCACCTGGCCTACACTCAATTTTTAGAGTTGTGCTTGAAGAAGAGTTTGAAGCAACTGCAACAACTTTAAAAGGAAGGGGTACTCTCAAAAAAGGAGAATCCCAGAAGGAGAATTCCAAATTCTGCATATAAACTCTACCCAAATTCCAGGCTGTCACATATACAGGGCAAAATCCAAGCAGCCTAGCTTATGAATACCTGAAACGATGTTCCATCTGCTGGACAAAAAGCTTTTAGCACTCTTAAAAGGAACATAACAGAATTCTGAGTGTCTACAACAGTGGTTCTCAACCTTCCTAATGCCGTGATGTATTTTCATTGTTATGAAGGAGTCGACCTACAGGTTGAGAACCACTGGCTGCATGGCATTCATAACATCCAGGATACAATCCAAAATTACTAAACATATAAAGAAACAGGGACACAACAGAAACCAATCCCCAAATGGTCCAAATATTGAAATTCATCAGATAGGGACTTCAAAGCATTTACTATAACTATGTTGAAGAACATACAGGAAAACACACAGAAGCCAGAAGATAGTAAAATAATATTTAAGTATTGAAAGAAAACCCAACCTATCACTCAGAAATTTACATCCAGAATAAGTCCTGCAAGAATGAAGTCAAAACACATTTTGAGAGAAATACAAACTAAGAAATTGTTACCAGCATGCCTAGACTACAGGAAATGTTACAAGAAGTTCTTCATATTAAAAGGAAACGAGACCAGGCTGAAACACAGTCTTTAGAAAGAAATAAAGAGCATCAGAAATGGTAAATATATAAGTAAATGTAAAAGACTATTAGTTCCTCTTAGTTTCTTTAAAATTCATATACCCCAAAATTTATAACACTATGAGGGTTGTAACTTAACATAGGTATAATACAGATGACAACTACAGCATGGGTGATGGAGAAATAAATCTATAGGCTCGGTGCCTGTGGCTCAAGCGGCTAAGGCGCCAGCCACATACACCTAAGGTGGCGGG
>NW_003852593.1:1065798-1067793 GCF_000181295.1 Otolemur garnettii | reverse complement strand
GCCTTAGCCACTTGAGCCACAGGTGCCAAGCCAGAGACTTATTCTTAAAATGTAAGTTCCATTTGCTCTCCCCCAGTGGTTAGCCCCATGAATTTAGTATTTATCTTACTAGTCTCATAGTATATATCTGTTAACACAGAATTGTAGTGTAGTATACACTTTATGTTTCTATAAATGTTACGCTTTACCTTTGTTCTACAATTTGATTACTCAACTTATCTTTCTCTCTCCACATTGATAAGTACAAATATAGCTCAGTCTTTTCAAATGCTGGGTTATTCATCACATAAATATTTCATTCCTATTGTTTAAGCTATTTATAGAAGATGGAAACACAGAACAGAGAAAATGATGTAAAGTTTCCCAAAACATACAAGACTGGCATAACCCCCCTACCAAAACCAGAAAAAAAAGTTTAAAAAAAAAAACTGCTAGCCATAGTACAGTGGTTACAGTACCAGCCACATACACCAAAGGTGGTGAGTTTGAACCCAGTCCCAGCCAGCTAAACAACGACAACTGCAACAAAAAATAGCTGGGCGTTGTGGTGGGCACCTGTCGTACCAGCTACTGAGAGGCTGAGGCAAGAGAATCACTTAAGCCCAAGAATTTAAGTTGCTGTGAACTGTGATGCCACAGCTCTCTACTGAGGGCGACATAATGAGACTCTGTCTCAAAAAAAAAAAAAAAGCTGTGGGTAACGATCAATCCAGAACTGGAGGAGGAGGGGGAATAAGAAGGAAGAAGGAAGGAGGAGGGAGCAGAAGGAAGAAGGAAGGAAGAGGAGGAAGGAAGGAAGGAAGAGGAGGAGGAAGATCAAATCCACTCTTTACCAAATTAGAATAAGATATCATGTAGAGCCCAGGCACAGTGGCCTGGTGGCTCACACCTGTAATCCTAGCACTAAGGGAGGCCAAGGTGAGTAGGTCACCTGAGCTCAGGAATTTGAGGTCGCTGTAAACTAGGATGCTAGCGCACTCTACCCAGGGCACAGAATGAGAATTTGTCTCAAAAAAAAAAAAAAAAAGATATCATTATAGAGCTAAACAGAGTTTATGCAAAAATGTAAGGACAACTCAACATCAGCAACTCAATTAACGTTGTCACCACGTTAACAGATTATAGATGATTTCTGGTGAAGATGGCTAAAAAAAATTTTGGGGGAGGACAAGAGTCTCACTCTGTGCCCTGGGCAAAGTACATACTGTCCTAGCTCACAACAAACTCAAAATCCTGGGCTCAAGAAATCCCCATCCTCAGCCTCCCAGAGTGCTGAGATTACAGGTGTGAGCCACCGTAATTGTTCTAAAATACTGTCTTAAAGAAAAAAGTTAACTTAGGGCAGTGCCTGTGGCTCAAAGGAGTAGGGTGCCAGCCCCATATACTAGAGGTGGCAGGTTCAAACCTGGCCCTGGCTAAAAACTGCAAAAAAAAAAAATAAGTTAACTTATACTGCCTAACTCAAAGCAAGCAAGGGCAATCTCCAGGTCTGAGTCTAAGCCTCATGAAGTGCAAGTTGCCCATGGCCGCACCCCAGGCTTTACAAGCTGGGTTTGGCAACTGAAATAAAGAGCTGAGGGGAAGAGCAAGACCTGGGCCTGCCTGGGAGTAGTTGGGAGCAGAGTGTGGAGGCTAATGCCCAGGCTGGAATCCCAGCTCTGCAATTACTAAATTGTGGGTCCCCTGGTAAAGTAACTATCTCTCATCCAGGAGACAGGGGACTGACGTCAGAAGTATTTTTAAACATTAAGAAAGAAGAGAAGGGGAGGGATGGATGGGTGGAGGGAGGGTGATTGGAGGGATCACATCTATGGTTTGTCCTACAAGGGTACAAGTGAATCTTTCTAAAAGTGGAGTATAAACGTCTTAACACAATAACTAAGAAAACTGACATAAAGTCTATGTTAACCAGTTTGATGAAAATATTTCAAATTGTATATGAAAACACCACACTGTACCCCATGATTGCATTAATGTACACAGCTATCATTTAAT
>NW_003852593.1:1064634-1065778 GCF_000181295.1 Otolemur garnettii | reverse complement strand
CAAAAAAAAAAAAAAAAAAGAATTGAGATAACAGTGAAAAGACTGAAAGCAGAGACCTGAAAAGATATTTGCACACTATCCACATTCATGGTAGTAGTATTCACAAAACCAAAAGGCAGAAGCAGTGTCTACTGACAGATGAATCGATATGCAAAATATGGTCTATCAATACAACATTATTCAGCTTTAAAAAAGAAGGACACAGTCTCAGCCACCAGCGTGGTGGCTCATGCCTATATTCCCACCAGCACTTTCAAAGGCCAAGGTGGGATGACTTAAGGACATGAGTTCAAGAAACGGACAAAGGAACAAGGCTCTGTCTACCAAAAAAAAAAAAAAGAATTAAGCTTCATATTGCTGTTTTCTATTTTTTTATTTTTTTTTTTTTTAGAGACAGAATTTTACTGTCGCCCTTGATAGAGTGCCATGGAGTCACCCCATGATTGCATTAATGTACACAGCTATCATTTAATTAAAAAAAAAAAAAAAAGAAAGAAAAAAAGAAAGAAAGAGAAGGTACTGTCAGAAAGAGAACTCTGCCATCACCAGGTCATCATCACTCTACCGCTGGCCAGCCCAGGGTTGAGCCCTCAGCAAACAGCCACCAGAAGCCATTGGGGTGATAGAATCACCTTGACAAATCTGAACCCCACACCTTTGCCTCAGAAGTCTGTGGTGTCATGAAATTTTTATCAAAACAGACCTAGAATGAGTCACACTGGTAAGACTCCGCAAAAGCAACAAAAATACTCAGAAATCTTTGACAGCCCAGAGCACTCAAAGACCCGCTCAGACGACTTCGTGGAGTAAGCTGGAAGCCAGAGCACACAGCCCTCACTGCCAGTGAGATTCCCAAGGAATCAGGCACAGGAGAATGCACAAGGTCCTCAATAGAACAGGAACAGGAAATTACTGTTTTCATAACTTACAGACTTAGAAACAGGAATTGAAATAAAAACTTAGTTGTTGAGTTGAATACAGCAGACCAGACACAGCTAAAAATATAACAGAAGATAAATCTGAACAAATCACCAAGGAAAAAAGGTAATAGAAATGGAAATATGTAGGAGAAATTAAGAAACAAAGCATTAATGTTTCATTCTTTAAAATATAAAGTGCTGGCTCGGCGCCTGTGGCTCAAGCC
>NW_003852593.1:1057021-1063397 GCF_000181295.1 Otolemur garnettii | reverse complement strand
ACCCTTGGTATATGGGGCCGGTGCCCTACTCACTGAGCCACAGGTGTCGACCAATATTGCTGTTTTTTAAATAAGTGCTTAGAAATTACATAATTAATGATTTACATTTCATAGAATATAAATAAAATATGACCTAACATGTTAGTGGCTGAGAAGCCCCTACAGGACCACCTGGAATAGAAGAGGTCGCCAGCCTGAAGGGATGTGTAGTGTAGGAACCTGGGCAACAGTAGGCAACATTCAACACATTCACTAAGTACCAGGCCTATTCTAGCATCTGGAAACAAAGCAGTAAACAAAAGGCACTCCCTATTCTTATGGAGCTGGTTTTCTAGAGGACAGAGGCAGAAATTGAGAAATATAGACATGTTAGAGAAAGAAAGAGAGGGCAGATAATTAGGAGAGGCAGGAAAACTGTCCCTCTAAGCCTGAGACTGAGCCAGCCTCACAGCTCCTTTCTGTCCAGCTTTGCCTTGGACACAGCAGGCCCCACTGTCCCCACTATCCCACTGGCTGATGTCACCCACAACCCACACTTGACCATTCTGTAACTCTGAGAGGCACGTTGAGAAGGTCTCAATCCTGGGAAAGCTGTAAGGCTTTAGACCATGACAGGAACAAGCTCCAGCCACTCCTCCAGCGCCACAAGAGAGACTTAAGTGGAAAACTTATGTGTGATCTATACACACCTAAAATCCACTCATTTTCTAACATTTCACATGCATCTATCAGAAATGTATTGTAATCCCACCATAACTGAATGACAACAGCCCCTCTGTTTTTACGTAAGGAATAATGGAGTCAGCCTAGAGTTTGCGTAGAAGTCTCCAAAAGCTCTGATCACGCCATTAATCCAAACTTCTCTAACAAGATTACTTTATAAAATTTAGAATCTGCTCACAGCAAAGTTTCACTTCTCCTATGGAAATGCACCTATGACAATAAGGACTTCATAACTGACTTATTTTCTTTTTGTTTTGGCTGCAAAGAAACTCAGAGCCAAGGGCACACAGCCCTCCAACTGCCTGCTCACACTGCTTCCCTTACAACTCCAATCTGGAACGTACCATGACACACACCGAAATGTTCCCTGGTCTCAATTACTGGTTTCTTACTATTTCACTATATATATTCTTTTTTTTTCTTGAGACAGGCTAGAGTGCTATGGTGCCAGCCTAGCTTATAGCAACTTCAGATTCCTGGGTTCAAGCCATCCTCCTGCCTCAGCCTCCCAAGGAACTGGGACTATAAGCATGCACCACCTTGTCCAACTAATGTTTATCTTTTTAGTAGACAGGTCTCATTCTTGCTCAGGCTGGTCCTGAACTCCTGAGCTCAAGGAATCCACCTGCTTTGGCCTCCCAGAATGCTAGGATTACAGGCATGAGCCACCACGCCCAGCCTATTCTTTTTTCTAATTTTTTTTTTTGCAGTTTTGGCTGGGGCCAGGTTTAAACCCACCACCCTTGGTATATGGGATCGGTGTCCTATTCTCTGAGCCACAGGAGCCATCTATAAATTTTTTTTTTTTTTTTTTTGGCCAGGGCCAGGTTTGAACCGCCACCTCCGGTGTGTGGAGCCGGCACCCTATTCCTTTAGGCCACAGGCACCGCCTGCCCAGTCTATTCTTAATGTAATAGGTCAGATACTTGTACTCCCCATCCACTGCTGGTAGAAATATAAAATGGTGCAACCGCTGGGAAAACAGTCGAGTGGTTCCTCAAAAGGTTAAATATAGTTAACCATGTGACCCAGCAATTCCACTCCTAGTTATCTACCCAAAATAGCTGAAAACATGTTCATATAAAAACTTGGTCATAGCAGCATTGTTCATAATAGCAAAAAACCCAAATGTCTATCAGCTAATAAATGAACAAACTAAATGGTCTATCCACACAATGGAAATTTAGCCATAAAAGGGAATGAAGTACTATTATGCAACGTGGATGAACATTACACTCAGTGAAAGAAGCAGGACACAAAAGGCCACACACCACATGAACCCCCTTATGTGAAGTGTCCAAAATAGGCATATCCACAGAGACAGAAGGAGAGTGGTTGCCAGGGCAGAGAGCAGGGAGAGTGGAACTAACTGCCTAAAAGTACAGGATCTTTTACTGGGATGATGAAAATGTTTAGTTAGGTTGTGGCAACGTTTACACAACGCTCAATTATACACTTTATAAGGGTTTAAGCAATGAATATTACATGAATTTTATGTCAATAAAAAATCAAATCCTTTGTGGAATGAGCAATATGTCAAATGTATCAAGCTGTATCACGGAATGCCATCTATAAAATTTTTCTATTTTCCCTCTAAAACATACTGAAAGCATAAAGATAATTTTCTAATGATAGTAGGGGCATCTGCTCCAAAATCCGGAAAAAGAAGGACTGGTTTCAAGTCCAAGTCACAGTGCTGGCTCTGTTCCTCATGCCAGGCAGCCAACCCTGCCCACATACACTGGAGCCCAAACAGGAGCAAAACTAGAGGTTTAGTCCAGAGACAGGGTACCTCAGCAGGATCACAGCTGAGGCAGCAGGGGCTCTAAAAAAGCAGCAAGCTGATTAAAAAGCTGAGCAGGGAACTGTTAAGACCCTTAGCCCTGCCAGGCAGCCAGCCAAAGGACACCTGTGAGGACCCAGGAGAAACATCTACTGATATACAGTCCTCACCAACCAGCCCTCAGTGAAGTCCCCATCCAGAGTTCTCCTATCAGCTCCTGAGCCTCTGTCTCAGCAACAAGCTTTCAACAAAGGATCACCAAGCATTTGAGGGAAACTTACTATGAGACAAAAGTTCAAAAGCAGGAAAAAACTAAGATCTTAGAGGAACACATACACAGGAAATGGGAGAAACCTCAAAAGTACACTCCTATTTGTAGTTAAAATACACCAAACACACACTTTTACTTAGGTATGCTCTGTCCACCTCTGGCTATATTCTTACTTCTAAGGAGGTAGTCAATGGGGGTGTCTGAAGAAAAGGGAAATAGGAAGATTTTTAAACCATACGTTTTTTAATTCTGAAGCATGAGAATGTACTAAAGTTTTTAAGTTTTTAGGCCAGCCACAGTGGCTCACAGTATATTAAAAGGCTGAAGTGGGAGGATACTTTGAGCCCAGGGGTTTGAGACCACCCTAGGCAATATAACAAGACCCTGCCTTTATAAAAATTAAAATTAAAGGCTCAGCACCCATAGCAGCGGTCATGATGCCAGACACATATGCTGGGGCTAGTGGATTCAAGCCCAGCCCAGCCCAGCTAAACAATGACAGCTGCAACCAAAAAACAGCTGGGCGCTTTGGCAGACACCTGTAGTCCCAGCTATTCGGGAGGCTGAGGCAAGAGAATGGCTTAAGCTAAGGTGACCAGACGTCCTGCTTTTGGCAGGACAGTCCCAATTTTTAACAATTTGTCCCACGTCCCGCAGTGTTTTTAAAAAGTCCCGATTTTTGGAAAGAATACATGACAAGCTAGGGAACAGCGGGAGAATGGGAAGGGAATATACAGTTTTCAGCTACTGAAAAGATTAATGTAACTCCATTTGGGAATGAAGAGGTTAATGTAACTTCAGTTGGAAATGAAAAGGCTAATGTAAACTCCCTACTCCCCTCCTGGGCAAGGTATCAGAAGGAGACTGGCTCCCTCCCTTGCTTCTAGGCAAGGACAATTAGCTCAGAAGGAGCCAAACTGTCTGGAACAAACAAGTAGCCCCCCTCCCCCAGAGTAAGGTGATCAGACATCCCGCTTTTGGCGGGACAGTCCCAATTTTTAACGATTTGTCCTGCATCCTGCGGCATTTTAAAAAAGCCCCAATTTTTGGAAAGAATGCACAACAAGCTAGGGAACACAGGAGAACAGGAAGAGAATATACGGTTTTTGGCTGCGATATGGCTATTTCACCAGGATATGCATTTTATATTAGTTTTGTTAATTTTATAATGTTAAACTTTAATAATAACAAATAATTGTTGAGAACTGATTATTGAAAACTGCTTATCAAAGTTTGCATTGTTGTCAGGCCCTGCCACCCCTTCAATGGTGTCCCACTTTACCAATGTTAAAATCTGGTCACCTTAGCTTAAGCCCGAGAATTTGAGGTTGCTGTGAGCTGTGATGCCATAGTACTCTACTAAGGGCAACATAATGAGACTCTATCTCAAAAACAAAACAAAAGGCTCAGTGCCGGTAGCTCAACGGCTAGGGTGCCAGCCACATACACCAGAGCCAGGGGGCTTGAACCCAACTCAGGCCTGCCAAATAATAATGACAACTACAACCAAAAAATAGCCGGGCGTTGTGGCGGGCCCCTGTAGTCCCAGCTACTTGGGAGGCTTGAGGCAAGAGAATCACTTAAGCCCAAGGGTTTGAGGTTGCTGTGAGCTGTGATGCCACAGCACTCTACTGAGGACAATATAGTGAGACTCTCAAAAAAAATAATTAAAAAATTACCCACGCATGGTGACATGCACCTATAATCCTGTCTACTCAGGAAGCTGAGGTAGGAGAATCGCTTCAACCCAGGGGTCTGAGGATGCAGTAAGCTATGACTGCATCACTGCACTTTAGTCTGAGTGACAGAGCAAGACCTTGTCTCTCAAAAAAACAATGAAAAGGTGCTGGACACAGTGGCTCGCACCTGTAATCCTAGCACTCTGGGAGGCCAAGGTGGGTGGGATCATCTGAGCTCACAAGTTTAAGACCAGCCTAAACAAGAGCAGACCCTGTCTCTACTAAGAAAAGAAAAACAACTAGCCAGTCATTATGGTGGGCACTTGTTGTCCCAGCTACTTGAGAGGGTGATGCAAGAGGATCACTTAAGCCCAAGAGTCTGAGGTTGCTGTGGCTATGAGGCCACAATACTCTACCCATGGTGACCAAGTGAGACTCTGCCTCCAAAAAAAAAGAAAAGAAAAGAAAAGAAAAGAAAGTAAAAATTAAGGAGAAAAGTAGGAAAGAAAAGAGAAATACAAGAGAAAAAAAAAGAAAACCTGAAGATATATCAGAAAAATGTCTACATAACAGGAGTTCTAAAAGAAACAAGATAAAAAATTTATGAAAGAAATAACTCAAGATATCCCAGAATCACAAGGTCAAAAAGGGCCAGATCTGTGGCTCCTGCCTATAATCCTAACACTTTGGGAGGCCAAAGTGGAAGGATCCCTTGAGCTCAGGAACTCAAGACCAGCCTGAGGAAGAACAAGAACCTGTGTCCACAGGAAAGAAAAAAGAAAAATTAGTTGGGCATCATGGCTTATACCTATAGTTCTGCTACTCAGGAGGATCACTGAAGCCCAGGAGTTTGACGTTGCTATGAGCTAGGCTGATGCCACAGTACTCTAGCCTGGGCAGCAGAGTGAGACTGCATCTCAAAAAGAAAGGTTAAAAGGACACCATGGGCACAGTGGCTCACACCAACAATCCCAGCACTTTGAGGTCATTCTAGGCAACATAACAAGACCCACATCTCTACAAATAAATTAAAAAATTAACTAGGCGTAGTGGCAGGTGTCTATTGTCCCAGCTACTCAAGACACCCTCTGGGAGGCTGAGCCGGTGAATCACTTAAGCTCAGGAGTTCGAGACCAGTCTGAGCAAGACTGAGATGCCATCTCTACTAAATATAGAAAAACTAGCCAGACACTATGGCAGGGACCTGTGGTCCCAGCTGAGAAAAGAGGATTGCTCAAACCCAAGAGTTTGAGGTTGTAGTGAGCTATAACACGACACTCTAGCCAGGAGCAACAGTGAGACTAGCTCCAAGAAAAAACTAAAAGAAAAAAAAAAAAGATGGCCAAGAATTCTTCCTCACTCTCTTCCTTGAGAGACAACATCTATTTCTCCCCCAGAGTCTGGCCTGAACTACCTTCATGATAGTTATCTTTTTTCCTATTGTCTTTTTTTTTTTTTTAAAGAAAAGAGATAAGGTCTCACTCTTGTTGCCCAGGCTGCAGTGCAGTGGTGTGATCACAGCTCCCTATAACCTCAAACTCCTGGATTCAAGTGACCCTCCCACCTCAACCTCTGTTAGTTATCCTAACATACATGAGCCAACACTTTATTGAGAGCTTATGTGCCAAAACCTCCTTCCAGGGAAGGTGCCCTCAGAGGAAGGAGAGAGGTGAGGGAGTGTCAACATTAGGACAGCTGAGAAGCCAGCTCAGGACATATGGGCAGTGACTGGACACCAAGGGAAGCAACAATGGCTCCTGTGAGGCAAGGGCCTCTCCAGAGAACACACAGCCAAGAAGGTAGCAGCTCCCTGCAAACCCAGGGACCCCCAAAGCTCCAGCGTTGTACTCAGCCCCAAAGAGCTACCTGGGCCCAGAGCCTCAAATGTAGAGCAGAACAAGTCTTTTTTTTTTTTTTTTT
>NW_003852593.1:1052418-1055845 GCF_000181295.1 Otolemur garnettii | reverse complement strand
AAAAAAAAAAAAGTTTCTTCTTCTAATGGGTCATCAAGACAGATTTCCTTTATCTCAGAAGTTTATCAACTTACAGTAATGGCCAGGGCCCCATCTCCAAAGGAAGTAGAGAAGTAATGACCCATAATTGGTGCTGTTACTATTTCCTCTGAACCAGAAGAGAGCCCTCACTAACGACAGCAGGGGCCTGAGACCAGGGCACTGGTGACACCTTGCTTCCGATCTTCACTGATTTGCTCACATCCTTATAGCAGCCAATAACAGATAGCTGAGAAACACTTCATTTTAATGTCTAAAAGTAAACATTAAACAAACAAGGATTACCAGTATTTGTTTCAAAGGACTTACAAGCAATTGAACTTTATTTTTCTTTTTTAGCAATTGAACTTTAAAGAAGCAAATACTTATCTTTTTTGTAGATTTCAGAACTGAAAAGAACTCAATAAATGTAATGTGATATACTCTTAATTCATCTTCCACAAATGTAGCATGCAACTGATTTTATATGAATAAAAAGAAAAACCTAATTTATCCACATGCAAACTTTCTCAGTAGTCTCATAATGCAAGTTTTCATTGCACTATGAAGCAATCCTCCTGCCTCCTCCTCCCCAGTAGCTGGGCCTACAAGCATTCAACACAATGCACTGCGAATTTTTCTATTTTCAAGGTGGGTTGCTCGTGCTAGTCTTGAACTCCTGAGCTCAAGGGATCCTCATCCCATCTTGGTCTCCCAGAGCAGTATGACTACAGGTATGAGCCCCTGCACCTAAGAATCTGAATTTCTAACAAGTTCCGAGGAGACTGATGCTGCCAGTCTGGGGACCAGCCATATAGTGCAGTATGGCTCAACCCAAAGGTTTCTTTCTTCCTCATGGTACACATCTATTTGTTTCCACAGGAAAAAGGGAAAATGAGAAACCACATGTCTCTTACAGCTTCCTCTCAAAAATGACATGTCTTTTTTTATTGGCAGAAGCAAATCACAGGCCACACCAAATTTCAAGGTGGCAGATTGAAAGATTGTTACATGAACAGAGTACCTGCAGACTGGCCTACTGTACACTCTTCCTTAATCCACCCTCACCACCAACCAAATGCACAGAGGATCCTGAGAAATACACTTCCCAAAGCAAATGGAACTGTGCCATATCCCATGCCCCTTAAACTTTAAAGGGGGCTCTTCAATGGCCCTCTCATTGCTTTTAGGATAAAAATACTTACCTAATAAGGCCAAAAGAACTTGCCTGACACTATCCCTGCCCCAGCCCCACCCCAGTTTTTTTTTGTTTGTTTTGAGACAGAGTCTCACTATGTCACCCACGGTAGAGTGCCATGGCATCACAGCTCACAGCAACCTCCAATTCCTGGGCTTAAGCAATTCTCTTGCCTCAGCCTCCCAAGTAGCACAGGTGCCCACCACAACACCCAACTATTTCTTTGTTGAGTTTGTCATTGTTGTTTAGCAGGCCTGGGCCAGGTTCTAGCCACCTGCCTCAGTGTATGTGGCCGGCACCCTAACCACTGAGCTACAGGCACCAAGCCAAATACCCCAGGTTTCTTCCTGCTGCTTGAGAGGCCTCCACACAGGCCCTCCTTCCATCTGGTGCTCACACCCACCCGGCTGCTCTCTGCACAGGGTCAGATCCATCAAAAGACTTTCTGATGCCCTGTCAGGTATAACCTCTACTACATGTGCATGGATCCTTCCTTCCTGATTTGCTTTTTGTGATGTGGAACTCTAAGTAACACATAAAGGTAAGTAGAGTAGTTAGAATACATGTACCCATACCACCCTCTACCTGGGCCCACTCTGATCAAACCACACACTGATCCACTCCCTCTTCCATAGGATTGTGAAGCAAATCCCAGATGATGTATCATTTCATCATTAAATGTCTACACATCCCCAAAGGTAGGAATTATTGGGCATAAAAAAAACACTCTTACAGCTAAAAAAATAAAAATTCCTCAGTAACTAATGTAGTCAAGAGTCCCAGATTCTAACTGCCTCAAGTACTGTAAAGTGTTATTCAGTCATTTCTTGGACTAACTGGCCTGACACACACATGAACAAACCCTCCTGCCAAAGCAGGTTGCTGAGCTTCAATCGTTTGCAATGCAGTCTCCTTTTTTCCCCCATTGAAGAGAACTGGTTACTGGTCTTGTTGCTTCCCCTGGTCTGAGTGTTGCCAATGGCAACCCTGTAGTGTATTTGAGCCTCCTCTTCTCCTGCTTGAACTTCCTCTAAACTGGCTATTAAACATGGAAGGTTAGTCAGATTCAAGTTTGATTTTTTAGCAATGATATTTGCAGGTTTTTCAAAGATTTGATCTTTCTTCCACTCTTCCCCTTTTTCAGCCCCTCTCAGGTCTATGACATCCAGGGGACCGAGGATAGACGTGGCGTATTGCTCATTGAGGAATGAGAAAATGTCATACTGCCACAAGAGAACTGCCCACCCTTCCATCTACCTAAAG
Source organism: Otolemur garnettii (assembly GCF_000181295.1). Classification (NCBI taxonomy): domain Eukaryota; kingdom Metazoa; phylum Chordata; class Mammalia; order Primates; family Galagidae; genus Otolemur; species Otolemur garnettii. The sequence goes on along the minus strand of NW_003852593.1, from coordinate 1,053,366 downwards.
ACACTTGTATGTTAAAATCTTCCCAGTGTCAGGCCTGCAGGAGTTTTAACTCCATCACATACACATTTGAGACTTTGGGTCTGTGACTCAGTATCTTTGGGATCAATTTCCTGCTGTGAGGATTCAATGAGATGATGTAAAGAAGACTTACTGCTCAAAAATGTATACAGCATCGGCGGCACCTATGGCTCAGTGAGTAGGACGCCAGCCACATATACCGAGGGTGGCGGGTTCAAACCCGGCGAAAGCCGAACTGCAATAAAAAAATAGCCAGGCATTGGGGTGGGCACCTATAGTCCCAGCTACTCAGGAGGCTGAGGCAAGAGAATCGCTTAAGCCCAAGAGCTGGAGGTTGCTGTGAGCTATGTGACACCATAGCACTCTACTGAGGGTGATAAAGTGAGACTCTGTCTCTGCAAAGAAAAAAAAAAATGTATACAGCAAAGCTCTACACAGACGGTACTAACTTCAAATCTTTTGAAAGAAGCAACACAGAAACTTCCTATTTCTTTTTTTTTTTTTGAGCAGAGTCTCACTATGGTCCTTGGTAGTGCACCATGGCGTCAGAGCTCACAGCAACCTCAAACTCTTTGATACAAGTGATCCTCTTGCCTTAGCTACTCAAGTAGCTGGGACTACAGGCCCCTACAATACCTGGACTTTTAGAGACAGGGTCTTGCTCTTGCTAGGGCTGGTCTCCAACCTGTGAGCTCAGGCAACCCACCCACCTCAGCTTCCCAAAGTGCTGGGATTATAGGCATAAGCCACCACACCCAGCCCCAAAACTTCCTATTTGTAACATTTTAATTTAAAAAATCTAAGAATTGGCTTGGCGCCTATGGCTCAAGCAGCTAAGGCACCAGCCACATACACCTAAGGTGGCGGGTTCGAATCCAGCCCAGGCTCGCCAAACAACAATGGCTGCAACCAAAAAATAGCCGGGCGTTG
>NW_003852593.1:1050448-1052110 GCF_000181295.1 Otolemur garnettii | reverse complement strand
CCCAGCTACTTGGGAGGCGGAGGCAGGAGACTCGCTTGAGCCCAGGAGTTGGAGGTTGCTGTGAGCTATGATGCCAGAGCACTCTACCCAGGGGGTCAGCTTGAGGCTCTATCTCAAAAGGAAAAAAAAAAATCCAAGAATTCACATTTTTATGAAATAAAAATCCTTTGGAAAACACTGATTACCCACTGAGTGCCTTCAATATTCAGGCACTGAAGACAAGTCCTCATCTTGAAAAACTCACAACCTGGAGAAGAGAACGTGGCAAGAGCCCATGCAGTGTGCTGTTGTAAGGCCTAGCATTCATTCACAAGAGCATGACTACCTCGGGGGAGCAAAAATGCACCTTTTGCCACAGGCCCAGGATCTGCAACACTGGAAATCAGGAAAGGCTTCATAGAGATGAAGGCTGAGTGGGAGAGCTCTGTGGCAACACAAGACAGGGCAACTCAGAAAGAAGCAGTAACACGTGCAGAGACATGTGGGCAGCACACAGCTCAGCACAAGAGCTACAGGCAGGACGGCAGCAAGATCTGAGAGCAACCACAAGGGACTGGCCAGTGAAGGTGCTAGACAGCCAGGCTGGGACTACCTGCCTCTTCTAGGTAAATGGTGAAACATTAGGGAAACGTTTTGGGCAGGTAGGTGAGATTGGAGCTTCTGGAAAGAACAGAAGTGAATCAGAAACTACAACCAATCCCCCTTCCTTTTCACTAGGTCACAGTGAGGTAAAAATGGTGCCACCAACTAACCAATCTCACAGATCATAAATACTGGGATCACCCAGCCCTGTCAATGCTGCCTCAGCTCCCTTTCTCTTACATTGGTCCACTCTTCCGCATCCCCACTTCCAGTGCCTCGGTGAAGCTGTCACTCTCTGGCCCTGGTATTGGTCTACATGCCTCCTCCCTGACCTCTGCCACCACACCCGTCCCTCTACCTTTTCAGCCTCACACCAGGACAAACAGGTTCACACCACTCCCCTTCATTCACACCACTTCTGGGACATATCCCCTTATCATGCAAAGTACTGAGGGCTCATTCATTCAAATAATCAATGAACACCTGACATACACTCAGGTGCTATTCTAGACACTGAAGATAAGACATAAATCAAAGAACAAGGAGAAAAGTCACTGCCTTCACAGATGACTCAATTTATCAGGTAGATATGTGGAATACTAGAGGATATGTCAGGTAAGTCCTATGAAAAGAAAAAAAAAAAAAACTAAGGGGCTCAGCACCTGTAGCTCAAGCAGCTATGGCACCAGCCACATACACCAGAGTTGGCAGGTTCAAACCCAGCCAGGGCCTATCAAACAACGACAACTACAACCAAAAACTAGCCAAATGTTAGGCAGCACCTGCGGCTCAGTGGGTAGGGTGCTAGCCCCATATACGAGGGTGGCAGGCTCAAACCCGGCCCCAGCAGAATTGCAACCAAAAAACAGCCAGGTGTTGTGGTGGGTGCCTGTGGTCCCAGGTACTCGGGAGGCTGAGGCAAGAGAATCACCTAAGCCCAGGGGTTGGAGGTTGCTGTGAGCTGTGATGCTACAGCACTCTACCAAGGGTGATAAAGTGAGACTCTGTCTCTAAAAAAACAAAAACAAAAACAAACAAAAAAAAGTATCCAAGAACATTATTCTATGAAAAGGTATCATT
>NW_003852593.1:1048001-1049695 GCF_000181295.1 Otolemur garnettii | reverse complement strand
AAAAAAAAAAAAAAAACAAAAAACAAGCAGGGTATACAGAACTGATTGAAGGCAGTGAAACTGGAGTCAGAAACATGCTTTCTGATCTGTCAGCCTCCATAATGTAGCTACAAAAACACACGTGAACACAACTGAAATGTAAAAACATAGTAATACACATAGACCCTTTAACAGCATAACACATTTCATTCATATCAACTCTTTCAATGCCAAACCACCAGTTGACTTAAAAATTCACAAAAAGTCACAATTCCTTCACCCCCCCCCAAAAAAAAAACACTACATTTTTTTTTCTAGACACCCATGAGGGTAGTCTCACCACTAGGGTTTTTGGGCTGTAGGACATCACTCAAACTCAGCCAACACTTTGCAATTTCTATCCTAGTATATTTTGTTGAAAAGCATTAAGCATTACAAAATTAAAATACTTTGCAAGTTCATCCATTGCCTTTTGGTTTTAGAAAGGCAAATGCAAAAACAAAGTTAATTTGAGGTCTGGATTTTTTTTTTTTTTTTGAGACAGTCTCACTTTGTTGCCCTGAGTAGAGTGCCGTGGCATCACAGCTCACAGCAACCTCAGTCCTTTGGGCTCAAGCAATCCTCTTGCCTTAGCCTCCTGAGTAGCTATGACTACAGGCACTCACTAATTTTTAGGCGCTGGCTAATTTTCCTATTTTTAGTAAAGACAGGTCTTGCTCTTGCTCAAGCTAGTCTCAAACTCCTGAGTTCAGGTGCTTCACCTGCCTCCACCTCCCAGAGTGCTAGAATTACAGGTGTCAGCCACCATGCCCAGCCCTTTTTTATTGAAACAAGAGTCTCACTTTGTCACCCTTGGTAGAGTTCCAGGTGTCACAGCTTGCAGCAACCTCAAACTCCTAGGCTCAAGTGATTCTCTTGCCTCAGCCTCCCAAGTAGCTGGGATTACAGGCACCTGCCACAACATTTGGCTATTTTTAGAGATGAGGTCTTAGTCTGGCTCAGGCAATCTACGCTCCTTGGCCTCCCAGAGTGCTAGTTTTTGTTTTGTTTTGTTTTGTTTTAAGGAATACAAAATGCTGAAAAAGTCTCTGGGTATCCAACATAAGTCTTTTTTCCCCCTGAAAGTACTCACTGTAAATAACCACTCCTAAAAAATGAATTAATAAAACATATAAAGACAGTCTGTAGGCCAGGTGCAGTGGCTCACGCCTATAAACCCCAGCACTTTGGGAGCTCAAGATGGGAGGACTGCTTGAGCCCAGGAGTTCAAGACCAGCCTGCACAACAAAACAAGACTCTATCTCTACCAAAAACTTTTAATTAGCCGGATATACAAGCGTATACTTGTAGTCCAGCTACTCAGGAGGCTAAGGCAGGAAGACTGTATGAGCCTATGAAGTCAAAGTTACAGAGCTATATGATTGTATCAATGCATTCCAGCCTGGGCAACAGGGCAAGACCCTGTCTTAAAAAAAAAAAAAAAAAAAAAAAAGTTTGCAAACATGAGCTTAGTCCTGTAGTTTCCAAGTCACCTCTTTCTTTTCTATTTTGTATACTTCATGTTCTCTTCACCAAGTGATACAGAGAGGGTGGCAACAACATACAGCAGAGACTTGCTCCATCTTGGTAATAAGTAAAGGCATGTTCCATTATTTGTTCTACTTAGGTGCTTAGAATGTTCTATAGCTAATTTTCCTTTTCTTTTTTTTTTTTTT
>NW_003852593.1:1044875-1046279 GCF_000181295.1 Otolemur garnettii | reverse complement strand
AAAAAAAAAAAAAAAAAAAAAAGAGTTGTTTGTTTACCCTAAGCCATATGCCCATTTATTCAGCATTTGCTGAGTACCCACCATGAGAAGGCACCAGCATAGGTCAGGTTGCCCAATGACAGAGGCCTTTCTTCAGGAGGTCACCTAACAGGAGAGAAAAGTCACACATAGCCAATAAAAGGCTGTGAACTATGCTCAAAAAGACAGGGCTAGTGGTGATCCCTGCCCAACAACAAGCCATACAAAGGCCTGGAGTCAGGACAAGGTACCACATATTTGGGGAACAATGACACCTTTACTATACTCAGGCAAAAGAGAGGATCAGAAGACTAAGAAGCTTATCCAAAGTAGTATGCATTCCATGGCCATGAGAAAGTCCACCAAAGGAAAAACCTAAAAACTACACAGAAGAATATATGAGTACAAAGCCACACGCCTTGGATGGTGCCTGTGGCTCAGTGGATAGGGTGCCAGCCCCATATACCGAGGGTGGCAGGTTCAAACCCGGCCCCAGCCAAACTGCAACAACAAAAACGAAAATAGCCGGGCACTGTGGTGGGCGTCTGTAGTCCCAGCTGCTCGGGAGGCTGAGGCAAGAGAATTGCCTAAGCCCAAGAGCTGGAGGTTGCTTTGAGTTTTGACATCACAGCACTCTATAGAGGACAACAAAGTCTCGGTAGAGTACGTGGCATCACAGCTGACAGCAACCTCCAACTCTTGGGCTTAAGCGATTCTCTTGCCTCAGCCTCCCAAGTAGCTGAGACTACAGGCACCCAGCTATTTTGTTGTTGCTGATGCAGTTGTCATTGTTGTTTAGCTGACCCGGGCTGGTTGGAACCCGTCAGCCTCAATGTATGTGGCCAGCACCATAACCACTGTACTACAGGCACCAAGCCCATACTCAGCTTCTTCCTCAAGAGCGTCCCTTTCTGCTCCAACCCTTTCTGTGGTCGGCACCATAACCACTGTGCTAACCACTGTTTGGCACGCCCAGGCCGGTTAGTACCCACCAGCCCCAGTGTATGTAGCCAGCACCCTAACTGCTGAGCTATAAGCGCCAAGCCCATACTCAGCTTCTTCCTCAAGAGAGTCCCTTTCTGCTCCAACATGACACAAAAAAGAGGGATAAACAGATAGATACAGACATTAAAATTGGGCTCAGTTGAGTTGTTTGGGCTGGGTGTGGTGGTTCACACCTGTAATCCCAGCACTCTGGGAGACCAAGGCAGGTGGATTGCCTCAGCTCAGGAGTTTAAGACTAGCCTAAGCAAAAGCAATACCCCTTCTCTACTAAAAACAGAAAAACTCAGGATCACCTGAGTCCAAGAGTTAGAGGTTGCTGTGAGCATGATGCAACCCATTCCACCCAGGGCAACAGCTTGAGACTGTTTCAAAAAAAAAAAA
>NW_003852593.1:1041390-1044855 GCF_000181295.1 Otolemur garnettii | reverse complement strand
CATCACAGCTCACAGCAACCTCCAGCTCTTGGGCTTAGGAGATTCTCTTGCCTCAGCCTCCCACATAGCTCGGGGACCACATGCGCCCATCGCAACTCCCAGCTATTTTTTTGTTGCAGTTTGGCTGGGGCTAGGTTTGAACCTGCCACCCTCAGTACCTGGGGCCAGTGCCCTACTCACTGAGCCACAGGTGCCGCCCACGCCCAGCTATTTTTTCGTTGCAGTTGTCATTGTTTAGTTAGCCAGGACTGGGGTTCAAATCCACCAGCCTCAGTGTATGTAGCCAACACCCTACGCACTGAGCTACAGGCACCACCTGATTAAGCATTTTCTTAGGTCCAATAATGGTGGCTCACACCTGTAATACCAGCAATCTAGGAGGCCGAGTCAGGTGAATTGCCTGAGTTCACAGGTTCCAGACCAGCCTGAGCCAGAGCAAAACCCCGTCTCTAAAAATAGCTAGGCAGGCACCTGTAGTCCCAGCTATTTGGGAGGGTGAAGCAAGAGAATCACTTGAGCCCAAGAGTTGGAAGTTGATATGAGCTTTGATGCCACAGCCCTCTACTAAAGGTGACAAAGGAAGGCTCTGTCTCAAAAAATAAATAAAATAAAATCTGTATTATTTAACAATAAAAAAATAAGAAAGGCTATTTCTCCATTTGCTCTATGGACAGTGCAGAGCTGGGCGCAGTGGTGTGCACCTATAGTCCCAGCTACTCTGGAGGCTGCGGAAGGAGAATCACTTGAGCCCAGGAGTTTGGAGCCATAGTGTGCTACGATCATGACTGTAAACAGCCACTGCACACCAGACTGGGCAACACAGTGACAACCCATCTCTAAAATTAAACAAAAACGACAGGCAAAGTAAGTTTAGATTATGAACTTTAGCACCATCTCAGCACATCCTTTTGTATGTGCTCTTATTTGGAGAACAGAACCCTACAGTTCATGTAGTATACATTTTATTATAGTTTTCTATCCTCTCACCAGTACACTCCTAGTAAGCCTAATTCCACCTACTTCTACATGTTTTACACTCAATCTTCAAGCTGAGAAAAAAAAAAAGAAGCAACTAGTTAGCTCACATTCTGTCAAGTAAACCTTTTAAGGTTTGAATATATTTAGGAGAGGACAGTCTGGAGACTGTACCCTCTCCTCCTAACCCACAGGGTCCATGATTCCTGACCCATTCTGAAATTCTGCCTTATTCTTCATTTGGTTCCTCACATTTAGCATGTACTGGTTTAATAGCCCTGTATAAATTAGTTGCATAAAAACAAACCTGGAGCGGCGCCTGTGGCTCAGTGAGTAGGGCGCCGGCCCCATAAACCAAGGGTGGCGGGTTCAAACCCGGTCCCAGCCAAACTGCAACAACAACAAAAATAGCTGGGCATTGTGGCGGGCACCTGTAGTCCCAGCTACTCGGGAGGTTGAGGCAAGAGATTGCCTAAGCCCAGGAGTTGGAAGTTGCTGTGAGCTGTGATGCCACGGCACTATACCGAGGGCGATAAAGTGAGACTCTGTCTCAAAAAAAAAAAAAGAAAAAACACCTAGTAGTCACACCTATAACCTGTTTGCCTTTTTGTTTTGCTCTGTATGTCTCCAGATTTCAAGTTATATTAGTTTGCATGTTACAAATGAATACACCATATATGATAAGCTGTCCATTACTCTTTGAAATTAGTAAAATTTATCTGATACTCTTAAAAGGGAATGTGTACCCTTGACATCAGAGGTCTACCTATTTGGCAGTAATGAAGTCAGGAGGAAAGGATTTTTGTACTGAAGAGATTCAAGTTCTTCACAAAAGCTTAACACAAACTCAGAATGGTGCAGTAAGTCCCCATTCAAACAACCATCAGCCCAACAGTATAGGCTGCTGAGTGGCTGAGAAAATGGAAGGAAAGAAAAGGAAATGACTCAAAGTAATCATGTTTCAAGTATGAGTCCTCTCCATTTTCAGTCGGCAGTTTAGATTTGAACTACATAGACTGTGGGAAGTAAGAGCATACATCAACCTTTCCACAAGGAAAGGTTGTGCTCACAGATTTGTTTCCTTCATGTTATTTGGAATTTTTTTTTTTTAATATTATTACTCTCATCACATTTAAATATGTAAGTAGGACATTTGGGAAAATAAAGTCAAAATTCCAGCTTCATAAATAGGATGGCTCTAACTTATTTTCCATGTGGAATACCTTATTAAAAATACATAAAATAGAGTCAATATAATCAATGCATGCTCTTATTATTCATCTCATTTAAAAGTCAACACTACAAAGTCTGAGAGTGGGTTGGCAGTACTGAAGAACTTCCCCTAACCTAGATCTCAACTCACTCCCTATTAATTTGTCTTCTCTTCACAAGGTCTGTTAAAACACACAAACACCACACACCAATCATCTACCTAAAAATGATTAACGTTAGAACATCGGTGTTGATACAAAGTTTCAACTTGAATGTCAAATCCCATCCTGGAGACAGAAACGAGGAAAGATTAGTGTTGCAATGGATCCTATATGATACCTTCATCTGTTTTCTTTTTATGGAAACTCAAGACTAGCGTTTTTTAAATCCCGAGATTTTAAACCCCTGTTCCTGCAAGCAGGGTGCAACCAGCCATTCAGTCGCCGGGTTCCATCCCTACGTGTCCGGAGGCTTCAAGGACTACCGGTCCACAGCCTGGGAGCGAGGGGAGCATCCTGGGCGGAGGCCGACAGTGCCCCGGGGAGACTCCCCCCGCCCAGCCCACCCACCTGCGAAGGCCGGGACCGCGGCCCGGCTCCCCGGGGGCGCGCCCGAGCTGACCAACGGCCCGGGAGCCGCGAGTGTCAACGCCGGACACCTTCTGCAAACAAAAAGCGGCCTCTCGGCCCGACCTCTGCCGGAGCGCCGGCCTTGGGGCCCCGACCTGTTCCTCCAACCGCGGACGCCCCGCACAAAGGCCGGCCCGGGTCGCTCGGCGCCGCAGGAACAAAGGCGGCCGCCCCGTTCGAGCCGGCACAGGTGCAGCCGCCGGGCCCCGCAGGGCCCAACATGGCCGCGCCCGCCGGCCCCGTTAGCCGCCGCCTCCCTTGGCCCTCCCTTGGTCCTCCCCTGGCCCTGCCTGCGCCCGACCTCCGCCGCCCTCCCAGCCCTCCCCACCCTCCCAGCCGCCCCTCACCCGTCCGCCCTCCCGGACCTCCCCGCTCCTCCCGACCCCTCATGCTGCCGGACCCTGCCGGCCCCTGCTGCTCCTGACCGGCCCCTCAGGCCTCGCCAGGCCTCCCAGCCCTCGCGAGTGCCCCGCAGTCCTCCCGGCCCTCTCCACACTCTTGCACCCTCCTCGCCGTCCTCCGTCCTCCCCAGTCCTCCCGACCTCAGGCCTCCGCGGGCCTCACCACCGCCCCCTCAGCTCCCCGCCCGGCGGTTGGCGGCCCCAGTGACCTGCGGTGCGTCGCATCCTCCGGGCGCGGCGGCTCCGGC
>NW_003852593.1:1032197-1041121 GCF_000181295.1 Otolemur garnettii | reverse complement strand
CCTCGCCGGGGCCGCGCGGGCGGGGCCGGCCGTGGGACACGCGCGCGCCTCGGAGCACAGCCGGGCACGCGCCCCGCTCCCGCTACTCTCCGGCGTGCGCCTGGCCGGGCCCGGCCCGTGGCCTGCGGCGCCGCGCGCGGTGACGTCACGGTCGCGAGCCCAATAGCGGCCTAGAGCCGCGCGGCTGATCCCTGGGCCTGGGCGCGCGGGCGCGGAGCTGCCGCGGGCGCGCGGGCGGTGCTCACGCACGGGGCTGGCGCGGGGTGGGTCTCCCACTCTCGTGTCTGGGATTCTTTCCGTTTCCCCTTCGTCCCTGACCCGCTCTATCTAGCCGGCCGGAGGGTCCGGGACAACACAGCCGGCAGACGAGCCCGGGAGGGAGGGACCTAGCTGACTGAGGCGGCGCGAGGTCTTCCCGCGGAGTGTCTGTATGTGGCACGGAGTGGGCAGGAGGGCCCCGCAGCCCTTCACCACCGGGGACGTGTTCAGGCCAGGCTGCGGGGCCGCGCCGTGGGGGTCGTGGGTCTGGCGCGCTCAGGGTGCGGTTCCGGGAGACCGTTTGGTGCGTTGCTGACTCGGAGAGCTGCGGAGGCGGAGAGGGGCCGCGGTAGGGCAGACCCTGGCTGAAGTGGTAAGGACGGATTTTCTTTGGAAGTGTACTTTTGGAGTGCAAGAAAGTGCCCGGGAGGTGTTGAGCTCGGTCCTATAGACTCAGGTGGCTGCGCGTCCGAGGGAGATGGGAGCGCAGGGGAATGGGGGAGGTGGTGGGGTCCGGGAGGGAAAGGTGATCAACAGCAGGAAGGGGGCTTGGTCGCTGTGAAGTCAGTCTGAGTTTGCTGACTGGAGCTCTTGGAAGTTAGAGCCTTCCCTTTGGGGGGTGGGGGTGGCGACTGACCTATTTCCAGGTGCTGCTGGAACAAACAGTAAATTCTTTTAGGCAGCCTTGGATTTTCTCAAGCGCTTTAAGGGAGGCGGGGACGTCATAAGAATGCGGCTTTGAACTCCTAGAAACTACGTTAACGTTTGTTCAAATCTTTATAGGCCAAACTCCAGACCTAGTGGAGACAGGGCCCTGAAGGGCCAGGCTAGAGTTAGGTCAAAGTACATCCAAAAACTGTACTTTCAAGGCCATTTTTCTATAATTCTAAAAAAAAAGAAAAAAAGAGTGTCACTCTGGTCCTTGCTGCTACTTGGCTTCTAGCTGCAACCTCCACTGCAGAGAGCCACCTTGTCCCAGATCATGCCTGCACAGCCACAGCTAGCGACTGAGGGAGTGAGGTACAAAGGCTTGTTCTACATATTGTTGGAATCCAGCTATATGACATTCTGGAAAAGGCAAGACTGTGGACACAGTAAAAAGATGAGTGTTACCAGAGGCTGGGAGGAGAGTGTGATGAATAAGCAGAGCAAAGATGTGTAGGTCAGTGAAGCTGCTCTTCTGTACAGTACTGTAACAGTGGATGCATAGTATACACCTGTCAAAACCCACAGAATGTACACCACCGTGAGGGAAACTTAACATAAAGTGGATTTTCAGTAATAATGTGTGTCAATGTAGGCTCATTGATTATAGCAAATGTACTATTGTGGTGGGAAATGTTGGTGATAGGGAAGGTTGTAGGACGTGAGGAAGGGGTGTATAGGAACTCTGTACTTTTTGCTCAGTTTTGCTGTGAACTCAAACCCGCTATAAAAATTAAAGTTTAGGTTAGGCACAGTGGCTCACACCTATTATCTTAACACTCTGGGAGGTCAAGACAGGAAGATCCCTTGAGGCCAGGAGTGTGAGCCCAGTCTGAGCAACATATTATACAAAGATCCCATCTCTACAAACCTTTTTAAAATAATTAGCCAGGCATGGTAGCATGCACCTAGTCCCAGCACTTTGGAAGTCTAAAGCAGGATTGTTTGAGCCCAGGAGTTTCAGGTTGCAGTGAGTTGTGATGATGCCACTACATTCCAGCCTGGGCAACAGCAAGACCCTATTTAAAAAAAAAAAAAAATTTACTTAAAAAATATACATTATTTAAATATATATATTAAAATATATATTTCATAGGCTTGGTGCCTGTAGCACAGTGGTTTTGGCGCCAGCCACATATACCAAGGCTGGCAGGTTCGAACCCATCCTTGGCCAGCTAAATAATAGCTGCAATAAAATATAGGCAGGCATTGTGGCGGGTGCCTGTAGTCCCAGCTACTTGGGAGGCTGAGGCAAGAGAATCGCTTAAGCCCAAGAGTTTGAGGTTGCTGTGAGCTGTGACACTGTGGCACTCTGCTGAGGGCAACACAATAAAACTGTCTCAAAAAAAAAAAAAAAAAAAAAAAAAATATATATATATATATAAACACACACACACACACACAAAAATCTAGAGAGGGAAGAGTCCCTAACCCTCAATACCTCAGAATATGACATTATTTGGAGATGGGGGTCTTTTCAGAGGAAATGAAGTTAAAATAAGGTCATTGGGGTGGGCCCTAATGCAATAGGACTAGTGTCCTTATAAAAAGGGGAAATATGAGCATCAGGAACTGGGGAGAGCCCAGCAGCAGGGTCCCACACAGCCTTGAGAGCAACCAGTCCTGCCTATATCTTGATCTCAGATTTGTGGCCTCCAGAATTGTGAGACCCTAAGTTTCTGTTAAGCTTCTTGATTCATGGTACTTTGATACGATAGCCCTAAGAAACTAGTAACAGTCCCTAATAAGCATTTGGCCTTTCAAACTTCATCTGTTCCTGGAGAAGCTGGCCTATGGCAACTGAAGGGAGCTGGGCTGGAGTCTGGCACACCAGGGAGGAGTACATGGCAGTGGAGACAGACACATGCCAAGCTTAAACAAGTGTGAGGGAGGAGGGAGGCAAGAAGTGGCTTCTTTTTTCCAGGCTTCTGAGAGCTGTCCCGCACAGCAGGAGGCACAGCCTTAGGCACCAGAGCCAAGGGACCCTCCATTCCTCAGAGTTTCTACTGCTGACTGCACAATGAAAAGCAGGTGGCAGGAACTAGCCTGAAAATCTGGCATATGGTGCGTAGCCTGTGTTCATTTCCTTCCTGGCAGTCTGGGCTCCTGAGTGGTGCTGAGAAAGATGTAAGCTATCTGGACAAGGCTGTGTACCTCCCCTCCTGTCCCTGAGTCTCTGACACCTCAGACTGCAGCACACTATTCAAGACTGCTACAGCCAGGTCACCCATAGACACAGGCACCTGGCATTGAGACTAGGTGCTATTACCTAAGACTTCAGCCAAGCCCTTATTGTAGCCCTGGCCTGGCCTGCTCCTAAATCCCTCAGGCCTCCCCAGCTCCTCATGAGTGCTCACAGTCCAGTGTTCTGTCCACTGGTCTGAAAAGCTGGCAGTTCCCTAAGCCCAGGCAGGGTCCATTAAAAGCAAGCAGGATGTGGGGGAACCCAAGGCTTGTGATTCAGGAAGGGGCTCAGTGACAGGACAATGAGCAAGCCCTGTTGAAACAGACCCCACTACCCTCAGCCACAGCTTTATCTGCTTCCCACTAGCACAGGGACCACCCCAGGGCACGCCAGGGACCCCAGTGGGAGGGGTTACCAAATTGTTTATCCATTCTCCAAACCCTATACAGTGAAGCCCTACTGGCTCCTGTGGTTGGGCTATAGCTGTAAGTTTCGCTGCCCCATGAATTTACTGCCAGGACCCACTGTAGGCTCCCAGAAGCCCCACCCAAGTAGTAACCAAACTCCTCTGGCTGTGGGGAGGTGAATAGGTACCCTCTCCAGGCTCTAGATACCACTTGGGGACAAGCCTATAAACTTCCTGCCTCCCTAGCACCCTTTAAATCCTTGCAGCACATGACAGATACTACCACATTGCATTTGATTTCACAGATTTGGAATTAGGGCTACTTCATGCCCCCCCCACAAAAAAAAGCCAGCATTTAGAATAATGCAATCAACGTGTATTCAAAACATATGAGTGTGTGTTTGGATTTTTCTTGAAGAAAGTTATTTGGGGCTGATTGGTCTTTTCCTGCCCAGCACAAGCCTGCCTGAGCCCAGGCAGGCTTTCTCCAGGGGTGGAGGTTCTGAGCTCCTTTCAGTCATTCTGGCCTGCTGAACCCTGTCTCTCCACCCTGCACACACCCAAGGGTCTTACCAGAGCAGGTAGAAAGAGGCCTGCACAGGACTCCACCATGGGTTCCTGAGAAAGAAGGCCCTCTGCTGCATGCTCCTCCATAGCTCAAATGTGGGGTCCCAGTGGGCTGTTACCTCTGGGCCTACAGACAGCTTAAAAGTTCTGAAAGCCTAGGCTGGCTCCAAGCTCTGCAGACAGCAAAAGCTGCCCTTGGAGGGAGGCCTCAAATAGGTGGAGGGTTGTTAGCAGTAGGCCGGCTCTTGGGTGGGCCACATACGGCAGGCAGAATACCCAGGGAGAGGCACAGTAGCAGCTGGGGCTGAGCCTTGTTTTGGTCTTGTGAAGACTCTTCTTGCTGCTTTTGAATGAAAGTTCTACTCTGGCTGCACCCTGTTCAGTTTCTATCTACTCAGAGCCTACAACCCTAAGGGGTAGAGTCCGCTGCCCATGTGGCCTCCCTGCTCCTTAGCCACATGTCCTGGCCTGGAGCTTCTCCTCTAGAGCTGCTGCCAAAGGAGCCCCTGAGCTGGGGCTAGGCCTCCCCATCCCCCACTGGAACTGGGGTCCTGCAGGGGCCAGGCTCATTGCTGTTTCCATAGAGATACATGCACTCTGACCCCAGCCTTTCTTTATCCTGGGCCAGATAAAGAGGGCTTCCAAGTGGAAACCCATGGTCTCAAGCCACCCCTCCTCCTATGCCCAGGTGGTGCCTGCCTCAAGGGAGGGGAGGAAAAGAAAGTTCCCTCTTCTCCGCCCAGGACCCAAGCAGGGCTGTAGTGAGGGCCTGTAGGCCTCCTACCCCAGGCCTGAACATGGCTCTCCAGCCAAGGCCCATCTCTGCCCCAGCTGCCACCTAGTCCGAAGGCCATTTTGGTCTTCCTAGTCCACAGAAGCAGCAGCTGCAGCCACCAGTAGACAGCACTGCAACACCCCCTGGGCCACATGGGCCATACTTTGTGGAGCTGCAGTCCCATGGAGTAGAGAAGATGATCATGGGCGCTGAAATTCAGCTGAGAAGTTTCCCTTCTCCACTCAACTCCTTGTTTAGAGTCCTAAGGTGCCAGACGTCAGAATCTCAGTGGTCACCTCCAGGAACAAACCACATCCTAGGACCAGGGTTCAGTGCTGGGGGCAACTGCAAACCCACTTTCCTACCAGGCTACTTCCTGGAAAGTCCCCCCCAAGCCAGCAGAACCCAGGTCTGGGAAGCCTGGTGGGGAGGGGGGCAGCCATGTGCATCACCCTGGGCAGATACCAATCTACTCTCCCCTCCCACTCTCATACTAGGTCTTAGTTGTGAGACTGCATTCTCCAGGAGCTTTCCTTGGCCCCGTCCCTGGCTGGGGGAGATGCTCTGAGGGGACCCCCAGCCCACTTCAATTCCAGGTGGCAGTACCCCCTCTGGAGTTGGAAGCTCATCACCCTGTACCGGTCTCTTAGGGCCACAGAACATCAAAAAGTTAGTTACGACTCTGGAGGCTAAAAGGCAGAAACTGAGCTGCCAGCAGGAGGGAGGCTCTGGAGGAAGATACTTGCTAGCGTCTAGCCAGCTTCTGGTGGTTGCCCTGCCCTGGTATTCTGAGCATGTGTCAGGAGCTTTCTGATCGTCCTGTGGCCTTTTCCTTGTGTGTCTGCCTGTTAATGTCCTCTCTTCTTGAGGACCAAGTCTTACTGGAGTAGAACCCCAAGACTCTCTAAAGGCGATTACGTCTGCCAAGATCCTATTTCCAAATGAGGCCATATTTACGGGTACCACAGACAAGACCTAGCATGTCACTTTGGAGGGCCACAGTTCAGCCCGCTGCACGACCTTGAGCAGGTTTCCAGGACTTTATGTGAAATGGTGACAAGGACAGCCAGTACAGTGACCGTCACATCAGAACGGGCCTCCTTTGGTGCTGGGGCAAGCACCTGCCCACCTCGCGGCGCCTAGAGGGTGGGCGCGCGCGCCTCCTTCGAGAACACTTCGGAGCGGGGTGTGGAAGTGGAGGCCGAGCTGGGCTCGCGGCGCTGCGCAGGGAGAAACGAGGCAAGGTCAAGGTCGAGCGGTTTAGTCAAAGGAGGAGGAGGAGCCTGTGGGAACCTGAGGAAGGCTGCGGGGGTGCCGGGCGAGGAGTCCTTCAGGCTTAGGGCCTTCAGGGCCCCGCCCTCGGGGTTTGGTCTCACCGCTACTGGTCTCTCCGTGGGGAGAAAGCAATACCTGGGAGCTGCAGCTGCGGAGCAAGGCGGGTAGACCGGAGACCTTCGCCACGCCGCTGCCACTTCCTCCTGCGGGCCCCCCGCTACCGCTCCGCACCCAACCGCCCCTGGTTAGCGACCCTGGGCACAGCCTCACTCCCGCGTCTGCTAAAGACGCCTTTTTGTGTGTGCTGAAGCAGCACTTCTTGTTCTGATAGTGAGAATGGCAGGATTCCAATATTCCTTCTACAACTGCAGAAGGAAGAAAACGTGCGTCCTTCCCAAGCCACGACCTCCTGGGCCAGCTGGGCCGCTACTCTTGCCACCCTGCGCTGGCCAGGCCGGCCTCCCGTCCGCCCGTCCGCCCAGCCAGCTGCTTCTCTTCTATTGGAGTATTTTAAAACTGCAAAACCTGCAGACAAGAGTTTCCCACACACGGTTCCTCTAATGGTGACCCCTTGCATTTAGGGTAACTTTGTTAAAACTAAGAGCCAACACTGGTTCATTATCATTAAGAGATACCCAGACTTGATTCAGAGTTCACCTGTTTTCCCACAAATGTGAAAGGATCTAAAAAGCAGGTCTTGACAGTGGATTCCATGAGGGCTGCAACAGAAGCCTGCCCCAGACCAGCTGTAACGGGTAACCACATGGCCTGGACAAAGCAGGCAAGGCAGCTGTTTCCAGGTGGTGGAAATGCAGGAGTGCAGTCCACAGAGACGGGAAGCTGGTGAGGCAAGCCTTGACCTGCCCAGCTCTGGGTCTGTGGGAGTCTACCTGAGCACCGGGGCTGGGCCACTGAGCTAAAAGGCACTGGCAGCTGGAATCTGTAGGTGGGCATTGGAGGAGTGTGTGTGGGATAGGGATAGCCTGAGATGTCCCCCATCCTTGGCTGAGGAATGGGCTGCCCTTCCTCAGAGTTAGAAACTATACTTACCAGGGAGTAACAGTAGTGGGAGGTCTGGCCCAGCCAGCTAGAGCTGGAGAGAGGCCTCATTCAGACATCGTGCGCATCTCTGGTATGAGGATGAGAACTGGCATCCATGCCCTAGGAACTGGGTCTTCATCCTGGAGTAAAACATTCTCTAGACAGAGCCTGAGTTATCTTTTGCTGCATAGCAGGTTACGGTCAGTTCTTCCCCATGCAGGTTCTCTCCACAGACTATTTGAATGTCTTCATGACATAGTGGCTGGCTTCCCCCAGAGAGTAAGCCTGAAGCTGGAAAATCTTCAGCAATCTGGCCTTGGAGACCACACATTGCCATGCCCACAAAATCCTGTTGGTTTACACAGAGCAGCCTTGCCCAGTGTGGTTGTGAACAGTTGAGGCAAGGAGCTGCAAGGGCCATCTGGGAGGCTGATAACCACATAGCCTAACAAACCCTAAAGCCAAGTCCTGAGAAGCTCCACAGAGGATCTCAGGCACAGATAAGAGCTGACAGCATAAAAAGCAAGCCTATCTACGGCGACACCTGTACCTCAGTGGGTGGGGTGCTGGCCACAAGCACCAAGGCTGGCAGGTTCGAACCCAGCCCGGGCCTGCTAAAACAATGACAATTGCAACAACAAAAATAGCTGGGCATTGAGGTGGGGCACATATAGTCCCAGCTACTTAGGAGGCTGAGGCAAGAGAATCACTTAAGCCCAAGAGTTTGAGGTTGCTGTGAACCACGGCACTCCACCCAGGGCAACAGCTTGAGACTCTGTCTCAAAAAACAAAACAAAACAAAACAAAACCCAAGCCTATCTAAGTTCAAAGTCAACTGCAGTAATTGAATCTCTTGGTGTCAGAAAAATCAAGACTCCTCAGAGGAGGAGTCTGGGAAGCTGACATGGGAGGTTGCTTGATGTCAGGAGTTTGAGAGCAGCCTGGGCAACAGTAAGACCCTGTCTCTAAAAGTAGCCAGGTGTTATGGTAGATGCCTGTAGTTTCAGCTACTCTGGAGGCTGAGGCAGGAAGATCACTTGAGCACAAGGGTTTGCTGTGAGCTAGGCTGATGCCATGGCACACTAGCCTGAGTGACAGAGTGAGACCCTGTCTCAAAAAAAAAAAGACAAGAAAGAAGAAAAACATAAGAAAAGAAAACCATTTATCAGTGTCTACTAAAGCAAAGCTCAGGCACACCCTCTGACCAACAATTGTACCCCTCTAGAAGGCATGTGCCTGTGCCACGAAAGCCAAGCACAAGAATATTAACATCTTAGGCTGGGCATGATGGCTCACCCCTGTAATCTTAACACTCTGGGGGGCCAAGGCAGGTGGATCACCTGAGCTCAGGAGTTCAAGACCAGCCTAAGCAAAAGTGAAATCTCATCCCTACTAAAAATAGAAATAAAACTAGCCAGGCATTGTGGCAGGTCCCTATAGTCCCAGCTACTCAGGAGGCTGAGGCAAAAGGATTGCTTAAGCCCACGAGTTTGAGGTTGCTGTGAGCTATGACGCAACAGCACTCTACTCTGTCTCAAAAAAAAGATTAGTCATGTAATAAATGTTTTGGTTTTTAAAAATCTAAAAAAAAAAAAAAAAAGAATATCAATGTCATTCACAATAGCCAAAAATTCTGAGTTCATCAACCATTAACAATGGTAAACAAATCGTGGCATATTATACAATGGGATACTACATAGCATTGAGAAATA
>NW_003852593.1:1030206-1031953 GCF_000181295.1 Otolemur garnettii | reverse complement strand
ATTCAAACCCGCCACCTTAGGTGTACGTGGCTGGCGCCTTAGCCTGTTGAGCTATAGGCGCCGAGCCCACTCCTACAACCTTGATGAATCTGATAGACATAATGTTAAGTGAAATAAGCCAGATTAAAAAGTATGCACAGTTTGACTCCATTTATGTAAACTAAAAAACAGGCAAAAGTGATATTTGGCTGCAGAAGGTGGAGTAGAGGCTACCTTTGAGAAGGGGTGAGGTTAGGAGAGGGCTTGAGGAGGCTTCCAGAGATCTGGCTATCTACAGCCTTGATCAGAGCCAGGGTCACTAGGTGTTTATGTGATGAGGAAATGCTTCAGATTATACTTCAGGTTTATGAAAACATCCATTTGCATTCCCTCTGACCTAGTAATCCATCTTCGAGGAATCTGTCTTGAATCTATTATGAATAAATTCAGCTTCATGTACAGAAAACCCCCCAGATAACAATGGCAGAGAAAAGAGAGATATTTCTTTGCTCTTATGTAAAACAAGTGTGAAGTACACCCCACTGCTCATAGTGTCTAATAGCCAGAAGGAAGCCAGAAAGGGCCAAATGAACCCTCCTGGCTCCAAAGACCTCTCCCCTGAAGCCAGATGTAACTGCAAGGGAGGCTGCTGGTGAGTCGTGTTCCAGCTGAGCAGCCCTAGATGGAGCAAGGTTGTGTTGCTCCAGGTGGGAGAGTTTGGCTGTACGGAGCCTGCAGTCTTGACCTCAATCCCACAGACACTATTCTTGGGTTCTCAAGGTCCAAATGCACTGCCCTACCATGTCCCCTCCTGGAGCCCCCACCTCCACATGCAGGTAGTGCCAATGGGGCAAGAGGAGGCTAAAGGCTAGCCCTTGTCCCCACTGCTGTGTGTCCCTGGCTGAGGCTGTTCCTAGCTGGAGGAAGGACCCGGCCCTCCAGCCTCACCCAAGGCTTTTCTTCTGGATTTGCATCATAATCCTTGTCATCACCATTAAGTGCAAGTCACTTACCGTCTCTGAGGTTAGCATCCTGCCTTTGTCAGGTCACTGGCTCTGGTACCTGGCTTCAAACTCCCTTGGCCCATAGGTCACCTTGTCACCTTCTATTGTCCTAGGCTGCCTTCTCTACTGTGTTTCTCTGAAAATAAGACACTGTCTTATATTTATTTTTTTCTCAAGAAGACACACTAGGGCTTATTTTCAAGGGCTGTCTTCCTCTCCGCACTGAAATGCATGGCATGACTATGCAGTGTATCTAAGACCCACGACTAGGTCTTATTATCAGGGTAGGGATTATATTTAACAAATGCATGGAAATCCTGCTAGGGCTTATTTTTTTTTGGTAGGTTTTATTTTGGGGGAAACACGTAGTTCCTCCTTTCCCTAGTCCCCAGTTTAATTCCCTGGGCAAGCCTTATAGCCAGTCTCTTGCACTCATCTTTGACTATGTCTCATTCTTTCCTCATCAAACTTCCCAGCAAAACCCTAAAGCCATGCAAATCTCACTCTGCCTATTCTGCACCTGAATGTGGTTGGAGCATAGGACATAGCCTTTCTTTTTTTGTCCTTTTTTTTTTTTTTTTTTTGAGACTGAGTCTAACTTTGTTGCCCTGGGTGAGCGCCGTGGTGTAACAGTTCACAGAAACTTCAGCGCCGTGGTGTAACAGTTCACAGAAACTTCAGCGCCGTGGTGTCACAGCTCACAGCAACCTCAAACTCTTGGGCTTAAGCAATTCTCTTGCCTCAGCCTCCCAAGTAGCTGGGAC
>NW_003852593.1:1027408-1028823 GCF_000181295.1 Otolemur garnettii | reverse complement strand
GCGCCTGTGGTCCCAGCTACTTGGGAGGCTGAGGCAAGAGACTCGCTTGAGCCCAGGAGTTGGAGGTTGCTGTGAGCTTTGATGCCACAGCACTCTACCCAGGGGGACAGCTTGAGACTCTGTCTCAAAAAATAAAATAAAATAAAATAAAATGGCTTTCAAAGTCTTAACACTTAATTGTGATTTTTCTGATGTCTACACTTTATTTATCCGTAGAAAAAATGCATTCAGTTGCAGCATTAGTTCCTGGTAAGGATAGCGCGTATCCTATAATTTTTAGTGCTTTATTCTATAGAATGTGGTTTGTTTCAAAATGATGAAATATGTCTAACCATTTCTTCTCTATTGTGATTTTTGCTGATGCCCAAGATTTAACCTTTTCCTTATCAATATTTTTTTTTAATCATGATACCTCATAAGTCACTAGTGTCACTTTCAAGGCCGGCACTAGATTTTTTGCCACCACTATAAAATATAAATAATACGAGTACTGTCTGCTAAATGCATGAAATAAATAAATAAATTACTTACCTAAATTATCTGAATAGCTGCTTTGTTGACATTACTTGTTTAAGTAGCACTAGCACGCAGTAAGATGTGTATCCTCTGAGAGACAGTTACAAAATGTTTTCATTGTTGCCAATGCCAAAAAATGCCATTGTTCATTAAGTCCAAACAATGGTGGTCGAATTCTAACAACTGATCAACAATGCGAACTTTGATAAGCAGTTCTCAATAATCAGTTTTCAACAATTATTTGTTATTAAAGTTTAACATTATAAAATTAACAAATATAATATAAAACTCATATCCTGGCAAAATAGCCACATGGCAGCCGAAAAACATATATTCCCTTCCCGTTCTCCCGCTGTTCCCTAGCTTGTCGTGCATTCTTTCCAAAAATCGGGACTTTTTAAAAATGCCACGGGACACGGGTCAAATTGTTAAAAAGCGAGACGTCTGATCACCTTAAGCTCACGGCAACCTCAGACTCTTGGGCTCAAGCGATCCTCTTGCCTCAGCCTCCCAAATAGCTGGGACTACAGGTGCCCACCACAACACCTAGCTATTTTTATTTTTATTTTTGAGACAGAGTCTGAAGCTGCCACGTTGGGGAGAGTGCCCTAGCTCACAGCATTCTCCAACTCAGGCTCAAGTGATTCTCTTCCCTGTTTTTCTATTTATAGTAGAGATGGGGTCTCACTTTTGCTCACGCTGGTCTCAAACTCGTGAACTCAAGCAATCCACCCTCCTTGGCCTCTCAAGAGTGCTAGGATTACAGGCGTGAGCCACTGTGCCCAGCCTACCTAACTTTTTAAAAATTATTATTTATTTATTTGTTTATTTTTGAGACAGAGCCTCAAGCTATCCCCCTGGGTGGAGTGCCATGGCATCACAGCTCACAGCAACCTCCA
>NW_003852593.1:1024599-1026666 GCF_000181295.1 Otolemur garnettii | reverse complement strand
CTCAAGCTGTCCCCCTGGGTAGAGTGCCGTGGCATTACAGCTCACAGCAACCTCCAACTCCTGGGCTCAAGCGAGTCTCCTGCCTCGCCTCCCGAGTAGCTGAGACCACAGGCGCCCGCCACAACGCCCGACTATTTTTTGGTTGCGGCCGTCATTGTTGTTTGGTGGGTCTGGGCTGAGGATTTGAACCTGCCACCTTAGGTGTACGTGGCCTTAGGTGTACGTGGCTGGCGCCTTAGCCGGTTGAGCTATAGACGCTGACCCCTGCCTAGTTATTTTTAAAGATAGCATCTGGCTCTAGCTGAGGCTGGTCTCGAACTCGTGAACTCAGGCAATCTGCCTGCTTCAGCCTCCAAAAGTGCTGGGATTACAGGCGAGAGCCACTGCCCCCAGCCTTCTAAACTCTTCCTCTTTTTTGAGACAGAGCCTCAAGTTATTGCCCTGATTAGAGCTAGGTAGAGTGCTGTGACATCACAGCTCGCAGCAACCTCCAACTCCTGGGCTTGAGCGGTTCTCTTGCCTCTGCCTCCAGAGTAGCTGGAGGTTGGGACTACAGGTGCCTGCCACAACGCCCGGCTATTTTTTTGGTTGCAGCCGTTGTTGTTTGGCAGGGCCAGGCTCCTAACCCCCTTTTAAACTCTTCCCTGACTTAATCCCTAACCTGATTCCTGAGTACCTTCCCTGACAGATCCCTAATTCCTGAGCCCACTTTCTAATCCTCTCCCTGACAGATCACTAATCTGATTCCTAAGCAACCCCCACCCCCCCACCCCCGTGCCTGGCCCCTCCATGACAAATCCCTAACCTGAATCCTAAGCCCCCTCCTTAACCCCTTCCCAGACTAGATCCCTAACCTAATTCCTGAGCCCCCTCTGCAATCCTCTCCCTGACAAATCACTAACCTGCTTCTTAAGCCCCCTGCCTAGCCTATCAATGATAGATCCCTAACCTGAATCCTAAGCCTCCTCCCTAACCCTTTCCCAGACCAGATCCCTAATCTAATTCCTAAATCCTTCCCTGGCCCGATCCCTAACAAGCCCCCTTCCTAAGTCCTTCCCTGGCCCGATCCCTAACAACCTCCCTAACTGGGGCAAGTCTGCTGCCTGGACATCTTGTTTTTGTTTTTTAAGAGAATCTCACTTTATCGCCCTCTGTTGAGGTATGGCATCACAGCACACAGCAACCTCAAACTCTGGGGCTTAAGTGATTCTCTTGCCTCAGCCTTCTCCTCTCTTGCCTCAGCTGGGACTACAGGCCCCCGCCAGAACACCTGGCTATTTTGTTTGTTTGTTTCAAAGGCCCAGGCTGACTTCAAATCCATCAGCCCTGGGGGCATGTGGCTGGCACCCTAACCACTTAGCTATGGGAACCCAGCTGACATCTTGTTTTCTAAACTCTTGTCACTTGTATACACACTGAGCAACTATGGAAAGTTATGTATGGGCTGAGCGCCTATAGCAGAGTGGTTACAGCGTCAGCCACATACGCTAAGGCTGGCAGTTTCAAACCCAGCCCAGGCCAGCTAAACAACTACAACTGTAACAAAAAATAGCCAGGCATTGTGGCGGGCCCCTGTGGTCCCAGCTACTCAGGAGGCTGAGGCAAGAGAATCACTTATGCCCAAGGGTTTGAGGTTGCTGGGATGCCACGGCACTCTACTAAGGGTGACATAGTGACTCTGTCTCAAAAAAACCCAAGAAATTTATGTATGATTTGCAGGAGCCACAGGGAGAAGGAAAAGGGAATCTCTCCCTAAAAGAGAAACAAAAAGGCTAAAGAGTCCAGGATATTAAAACAAACTTCTGTGCCATGGTTCTGTGCACTTTAGGATCAGACAGGAAGATGGTCACTTACTGCTTTCTCCTTATTTCCTTATACTTACTTTTATAAATTTGAAATGGCTACCTTGAGCATGTGTTCTTTAGTTAATCAGAAGACCCAAGAAGGCTGTTTATTGAAAAATGATTTCTCGAGGGTGGCACCTGTGGCTCAAAAGGATAGGGCGCTGGCCCCATATGCCATAGGGGTTCAAACCCAGCCCCAGCCAAAAAAAAAAAAAAAAAATTT
>NW_003852593.1:1020446-1023510 GCF_000181295.1 Otolemur garnettii | reverse complement strand
AGGTAAGGTCTGAGTGCCAGAAAAGAAGGGCCTCAGGGAGGTTGCAGGGAAGAAGCCTCCTAAAGAAATGCGCCTTTCTTTTTTTTTTTTTTTTTTGCATT
Source organism: Otolemur garnettii (assembly GCF_000181295.1). Lineage (NCBI taxonomy): Eukaryota > Metazoa > Chordata > Mammalia > Primates > Galagidae > Otolemur > Otolemur garnettii. The sequence goes on along the minus strand of NW_003852593.1, from coordinate 1,023,409 downwards.
TTTGGGGCCAGGGCTGGGTTTGAACCCACCATCCTTGGCGTATGGGGTCGGCACCCTACACTTTGAGCCACAGGCACCACCGAGAGATGCGCCTTTCAACCAACCTCTGAGGACTTAGGGAGCTGGCGGGGATCAAGACTCCTACTCATGGTCTGCAGAGAACTGTAATTCAAGTGTGTGCACTACAGGACCCTCGCCAAGCCGTGCCCTGGGGTTACACCAATGAACAGGACCGGAGCAGTAAGGACAGAAAAGACCTTCCAGGACAAGGGCCTGGGGTGTGTGCGCAAACGCCAGGGATGTGGGAAGCCTGTCAAGTCCCCCAGTGATCTCGACCAACAAGGGAGGACAAGAAGGCCCTATGTTCCCCCACACTGCTTTCCATGCCTCACCGCAGGGAACCCCAACTCTAGGAAGAGGAAGGTGGTGCTCAGAAGTCACGGGCAGTTCGGAGCTGCCAGTCTCCCTCCTAGAACGGGGAGGCTGTGGCCGTGCCAGGCGGGATGCTCTTGGGAGTCGAGCTTGAGGGGTCCGCGCGAGCCCAGCCAAGCTCTGGCGGGAATTCTGGAGACCCTGGCCTGGCCTGGCGGGAACTCGCCCCCCAACTCCCGCCATGCCTGGGCCCCCTGTCCCCGGACCAAAGATGCAGAGGCCATGGTGGGTGCCCGGTGCAACGCGGCAGATGTGGCGTGTCCTTTGGGACGGGACCCCAAACTCTGGGGTCCCACAGCGGTGGCCTGCACCCCCTAAACTGAGTAGTCCAAGGTTTTCAGATCGCCTCCCGGGACGCCGGGGAAGGCCCCGGGTGCGCAAGCGCGGGTGCAGCCCAACCCGGAGCAGAACCGCAGTGCACGGGCAGGTCAGGCCGCAACCCCGGTGACAAGGGCAATCCTCCATCCCAGGCGCTCCCTTGCCTCGCCCTTGGAAGGCGTCTGGCCACCAACCAGGCCTTTCTTCACGACGTCCCAGAAGCCTTTTGCTACGCGCAGGAACAGGGATTGGGCGCGGACAAAAACCCAGTTTACCCGACGGCGAAGGCCAACCAAAAGTCACCCACCCATGCGCAGCCAGCACGCTGCACCTAGCGGCGCTGAGCCGACGGCGAGACCCAAAATGCAGTGCGTCCGAGGTGCGGCCGCCCTGGTGCACGCCGGGAACCGCAGCGGCGCCTCGAGATGCGAGTCGCACCGGTGCACGCCGGGATCGGTAGTCCGCTGGGGCGCAGGTCCGCCCATCACCTGGCAGTCCACGGACGCCTGAGGAGCCCAATGGGAGCGGCAGGCTGGCCGCCCCGCCCAGAAGCTCCGGACTACTGTGCCGGGACATGGCCGCCACCAGTACCGGGTCCTTGAGCTGAGCGCCTGCTGCCAGCAGCCAGCCTCTGCCGCCAGCCGTCTGTACGGGCTGGGTCCCGAGGCGCCGCCGGGACGGCAAGGAGCGGCGGCTACTGCGGGGGAAGAGGAGGCTGCAGCAGGAGGCCGGAGCGGCTGCCGCGTCCGGACACATGGCGTCCATCTTACTTAGGAGCTGCCGCGGCCGGGGGCCTGCCCGCCTCCCGCCACCTCGCGCCGCGGCCTCGCGGGGTAAGCGGCCCGGCGCTCGGTTGACGGCTTGGGGCGGGCCGAGCGGCACGGCTGGGGTGAGGGGGTCGGGCCTAGCTGCCCTGCGGCACCCCAGGGCGGAGCCCGCGCTCTGGTGGGTGGGGTGGGTGGGGATTCGGGCGCCGCCCGGGGCTGGGGTCCCACTTGCTGAGATGCGGGCGCGGCGGAACCGTGGGGAGGACTGGTTCTTGGTCCTGCCAGGTTCCTCCCTGTCGCGCCGGGTTCCACTGGGTCTCTCCGGGCGGGTTGTCTCCGCGAGGTCAAACGCTTAGTCGTCTTGGCCTTCAGTGTCCCTGCCTGCTCTTGGGGTTCTGGGGGCCGGGTTTCGGACGGTGCTGCCAGTGCTGGGTGGAGTCGCAGGGACTCTGCCTGGTGCTATGACCTTAGTTGTCCCGGTCCCCGCAGGTCACTGCTTCCGAGAGAGGGCGTTGGGAAAGTTCTGAAGGGTTGGGACAGCCCTGGGTGTACCTTCGCATGATTAAGCTCAATGGAACGTGGTGTCTTCTCTTGAGGACTGTTGTGCTTTTGCCATGCTCAGGGCCCTGGAGATGTCACTGGGTGGCAGGGGCAGACACTGGTGGATTGCAGGAGCCCTCCTGGTCTGTGGGACTGAGAAGATGATGGCAACACCTACAACACCTTGGGGTGTGATTGGGTGCAGCCTGCATCCGGGAGTCACGCAGGCCCTATGCCTCACAGAGTCCTTAGGACAGTTGTGCATGGCCTTATCTAGCCCACTCTGGCAATGTGGCTGCATTTCTCTCCCTCCATCTCTCTCTTAATTAACCATCTGATTGTGTGTCTTGTTTGTGAGATTGGGATAAACAAAATTTGCTCTGTGAGAGAGAAATTCAAGTAAAATAACTTATTTAAAGGTGTTTTATGGCTTACAGTGACACCACAGGAAATGCAATTGTTGTCTTTGTTAACAATAATTTCTGCTTTGCCTCAGATTTTTGGAGTGTAGGAAGGATGTTGAATGGCAGGAGCTGTGAGCAGCCTGATTGTGGAGCTCAGTCTTTCCATCTGCAGTTAGAGCTTTCTGGACCTCTAGATAGGTTAAGGATGGTGTTAAGAGTACCCTGGTCACTTTGAAGTTCTGCAGCACGTTTTTTTCACTAAAACTTAGCAGATTATTATTGTAGTTCTGTCCTTTCAGGAACACAGATGTTTTCTGTAGTTACTACTATTTTTTTGTGACAGAGACACTAAGGGGCTGATAGTGGGTTAAACAGCAGGTTTGCTGTAGGACCAACAAGAATTTCAGAACTTTTTTTTTTTTTTTTTGAGACGGAGCCTCAAGCTATCCCCCTGGGTAGAGTGCCATGGCATCACGCTCACAACAACCTCCAACTCCTGGGC
>NW_003852593.1:1015999-1019437 GCF_000181295.1 Otolemur garnettii | reverse complement strand
GGCAGGCCTGGGCTAGATTCGAACCCACCAGCTCTGGTGTATATGGCTGGCGCCTTAGCTGCTTGAGCTATAGGCTCCGAGCCAACCTTGACAATTTTGAGGAATGCTGCTCAGATGTATTGTAGGATGTTTTTCTATTAGAGTTTTCTTTTTCATCCTCGTTCACTGCAATCTCAGGCTCCTGGGTTTAAGTGATCCTCCTGTCTCAGCCTCCTGAGTAGCTGGGACTACTGCTGTGCACCATGATACCTGTTCATTTCTCTACTTTTTATTTTATTTTATTATTAGTATTTTTTGGCTCGGCATCCATAGCACATTGGCCACATACACCGAGGGTGGTGAGCTATGCTAGGAGAACTAGAGTGAGTTAGGGAAGCATTATAAAAAATGTGCTGTACACTGTTGTTTGTCTAAGAAATGGGTTATTTTTGGCATTTTTTTCTGATAATTCTTGCTGCCCTTGCTCTGGAAGGCTGTCTGTGCACAGGGCATTGTGTGTACCCTGACTGCTGCCACCAGAGCCCACTGAAGCACGTGGGAAGTGGTCCCTCTTGCAGGAATCCACAGAGCCCAGTGTTCCCTCACTGGGGCTGGCTTTCTTAGCTTCCTACTTGGGGTGCGTAGAGCCAGGAGCTGCTTTAGGTTGCCTTCTTTCCCCAAGACTACCCAAGGTGCTATTTTCCTGTGGGGCAGGCCCTTCATTTAGCAAGGCTCTGAAACCTTTCAACACTTAGAACTGGCTTCCAGAAACTTACATGTAGAGGTTTCTACAAAAGCAATTCAGATTCTTTCTGGCTTGTTACCTGGTTTGGTACTTGGTGATTATTTGTTTGTTTGTTTGATTTTGCATGGTTTGATACTTGTTTACTGATTTCTTTCTTTTTGTTGTAGGTGGTCTGGAGGATCCTGCTTGTCTCAGTTGTGCCAACACAGGGCTGCGAAGCCTGGTGGGGTTGAGAAGCCTTGTGTAAGTTATCAATATCACTATGACCTATTTATTTGAAAATGCTGGAATCATGTATGACTCTTGCTCTTTGAGAAAAACAATGTATCCTACTTTGCCATTCTTTGCTTTTTCTTTTTCTTTTGAAAGCTATAGCTACATACCTCATTAATAGTTAATTTTTTTTTTTTTGAGACTGAGTCTCAAGCTGTCGCCCTGGGGAGAGTGCTGTGGCATCATAGCTCACAGCAGCCTCCAACTCTTGGGCTTCAGCAATTCTCCTGCCTCAGCCTCCTAAGTATCTGGGACTACAGGCACCTGCCACAACACCTGGCTATTTTTTGGTCATAATTGTCATTGTTGATTAGCACGCCCAGGTCAGATTCGAACCTGCCAGCTCTGGTGTATGTGGCTGGCGCCTTAGCCACTTGAGCTAGAGGCGCCGAGCCTAATAGTTAAATTTTTACTTATTTATTACTTGTAATTAATTGTTTAAAAATTTATTTATTCATTTATTTGAGGGGAAGTCTCACTGTGTTGCCCTCGGTAGAGTGTGAATAACTGCCACAACGCCCAGCTCTTTTTAGAGATAGGGTCTCATCTTGTTCAGGCTGGTCTCGAACTCCTGAGCTTGCTCAATTCACCTGCCTCAGCCTCCCAGAGCGCTAGGACTACAGGAGTGGCTGTACCCAAATATTTATTTATATATTTTAGAGACAAAGTCCTGCTCTATCACCTGGGCTGGAGTGCAGTGGTATGATTATAGCTCATTGCAGCCTTGAGTTCCTGGCCTCAAGTGATCTTCCTGCCCTACCACACCCAGTTCTCAGTGAAAGTATAGAAAGCATATAAACTATACTCTGATAGATACTTGGAGGCTGGATTAGTGATTCACATCTGTAATCTCAGTAAAGGAGAGTAAATAGGAAACACTCATAATCCCAATACCCAGTTACAAATGTCAGCATTTTGGTTAGTCCTCATTTAATGTTCATAGCCTCTTAAAAATTGCAACTTTAAGCAATATTGATGAGGGAAAAACTTTTTTTTTTTTTGAGTCAGAGTTTCACAGTGTTGCCCTTAGTAGAATGCCGTGGCGTCACAGCTCACAGCAACCTCAAATTCTTGGGCTTAAGTGATCCTCCTGCCTCACCCTCCAAAGTAGCTGGGACTACAGGCGCCTGCCCCAATGCCTGGCTATTTTTGGAGATGAGGTCTTGCTCTTGCTCAGGCTCGTCTTGAACCTGTGAGCTCAGGCAATCCACCTGCCTTGGCCTCCCAGAATGCTAGGATTACAGGTGTGAGCCACCACACCCAGCCCTTTGTGAAACTTTACTAAGAAGAATATGTTTCAGCTCCATCCAGGATATTACAAAAGATGTAAAGTCACCATCTTTCTATGGCTGAATAGTATTCCATAGTGTTCATCTACCACAATTTGTTAATCCATTCCTGAGTCAATAGGCATTTACGTTGTTTCCACATTTTGGCAAATGTAAATTGAGCTGAGATAAACTATCTAGTGCAAATATCCTTATGATAAAATGATCTTTTTTCTTCTGGGTAGATGCATGCTACTGGGATTATGGGGTCAAATGGGAGATGTAATTTGAGGTCTTTGAGGATTCTCCATACTTCTTTCTAAAGAGGCTATATTTGTTTGCAGTCCCACCAATGGTGTAAAAGTTACCCTCTTCCCACATCCATGCCAGCATCTGTAGCTTTGGGGCTTTGTGATATGGGCTATCTTACTGGGGTTAGGTGATATCTCAGGGTGGTTTTTGATTTGCATTTCTCTGATGATTAGGGATGATGAGCATTTTCTCATATGTTTCTTAGCCATTCATCTGTCTTCTTTAAAGAAGGCTCTATTCATGTCACTTGCCCAGTGATACATGGGATTGTTAGCTCTTTTTTGGTTTATTAATTTGAGTTCTCTGTAGATCTTAGTTATCAAGCCTTTATCCAATTCGTAATATGCAGATATCTTTTCCTATTGCAAAGGTTGTCCATTTGCTTTGGCTGTTGTCTCCTTAGCTGTACAGAAGCTTTTCAGTTTAATTAAGTCCCAGTTATTTATTTTTGCTGTTGTAGCAATTGCCATGGAAGTCTTTTTCATAAAATCTTTCAAGGCTCAGCACTTATAGTTCAAAGGCTAGTGTACCAGCCACGTACACTGAAGCTGGCGGATTTGAATCCAGCCCAGGCCTGCCAAACAACAATGACAACTACAACCAAAAAATAGCTGGGTGTTGTGGCAGGCACCTGTAGTCCCAGCTACTAGGGAGGCTGAGGCAAGAGAATCGTTAGAGCCAAGAGTTTGAGGTTACTGTGAGCTGTGACACCACAGCTCTCTATGGAGGGTGACATAGTGAGACTCTGACTCAAAAAAAAAAAAAAAAAAAACCTTTCTCCAGGCCGATATCTGCAAGTGTTTTTCCCACACTTTCTTCAAGGATTGTTATTGTTTCATGTCCTTTTTTTTTTTTTTTTTT
>NW_003852593.1:1009837-1015913 GCF_000181295.1 Otolemur garnettii | reverse complement strand
GCCTCCGTCTCCCAAGTAGCTGGGACCACAGGCGCCCGCCACAACGCCCGGCTATTTTTTGGTTGCAGCCGTCATTGTTGTTTGGCCGGTCCGGGCTGGGGATTCGAACCTGCCACCTTAGGTGTACGTGACTGGCGCCTTAGCCGGTTGAGCTATAGGTGCCGAGCCTGTTTCATGTCTTAAATTTAAATCTTTTATCCATCTTGAAACAAGTTTTGTAAGTGGTAAGAGGTGCAGACCCTGACCAGACAACTTAACCTCTCTGTGTTCTAAGAGCTGCCTTTGCAAAAATGTGTGTTAATACATACCAGGTGCCACCAGCAATGCCCACAAGTGGCACCTGTGTGTGGTGGCACCCCACCCATCATAGCAGTGGATGCCACCAGTTAGGGCTGGTGACAAGGTAAGAAATCTCAGTTCCCTGCTCATTTCACATGTGGTTATTCAGTTCTCCTACCACCTTTTATTGAATAGGGATTCTTTTCCCCAGTGTGTGCTCCTGTTTGGTTTATCAAGATCAGGTGGCTGTAAAATGTTAGTTTTATCTCATGGTTTTCTGTTTGGTTTCAAATGTCTCTATTTTTTGTGCCAATACCATGCTCTTTTGATCACTATGGACATGTAATATAGCCTATAGTCTGGTAGAGTAATGCCCCCAGCTTTGGGGGTTTTTTTTTGGTTGTTTTTTTTTTTTTTTTTTGGCAGTTTTTGGCTGGGGCCAGGTTTGAACCCACCACCTCTGGTATATGGAGCCAGCTCCCTACTCCTTGAGCCACAGGCACCACCCCTCCAGCTTTGCTTTTATTACTAAGAATTGCCTTGGCTATATGAGTTTTTTTCTGGTTCTATACAAAACAAAGGATGAAGACCTTTGCCCTATTTCAGGAAAAGGTATATAATTTTTGTTATTTTTATTTGGGATAGCATCTTGTTCTGTCACCCAGGGCTAGAATACAGTAGTGTTATCATAGCTCACTGCAGCCTCAAACTCCTGGGCTCAGGTGATCCTCCTCCCTCACCCTCTTGAATAACTGGGACTACAGATGAATACCATTGTGCCTGGAAAATTTTTTTTATTTCTACAGAGATGGAGCCTCACTATGTTGCACAGACTGAGTACTAGTGTTTTAACAGTTATTTCAATCTCAGGTAGTCTTCAGTTGAAATCATGTAAACCCTGAGGTAAGAAGGTTAAGCCTCTGTGATCCAGGGCTACATCATGGAGATATCTCAGTTTCTTTACCACTATGTGCAGCGCCCAGAACTCCCTGCAACATGGGCCTCGTTTTGTGAGGAACCCTCAGCTGAGGGGGCTACTTTCCCCCAAATCTCCACTGTGTGTGGATGCTGATGCGATTTCCTGGGGACTGTTGCTATTGATGGTAGCGCACTGTGCAAGCCCTGAAGTGAGTAGCCTAACAGTGTGTGTGCCTGGTGTGTGGTGACGTTGGCATCATGGGCCTGTTGACATTCTGGTGACTTGATTTTCTGCACATCCTCCAGCTGAGAGGAGCAAGAAGACTGCAGGTCTACTAGGCAGAGCTGTTCTGGACTCCTGGTATTGTCCCCAGCTGTGGTGGCTGCTGCTTTCTTATCCTTCTGCCCTTGTTTCTTTCTGCTTTCTTGGTGCTGGGGATAACTCTGTTCCTGTGGACATGATGTGCCTGAAGGACTAGGGGTGGCTGCTGTCTCGCCTCTTGATTGGGCCTTGAAGCAGGAGGTTCTGGAGTGAGCAGCACCCACTCCAGGTGCTGTTTTCTGCAGGGTGGCCCACAAGCAGTGGTACTTGTGGCACTTTCACAGTATCATCAGGAATCAGGAACATGCTGAGGAATAAAAATAGGCCTGGTGCGTGGCACCTGTAGCTCAGTGGGTAGGGCACCAGTCCCATATACCTAGGGTGGCGGATTTGAACCCGGTCCCAGCAAACTGCAACAAAAAAATAGCCGGGCATTGTGGCAGCTGCCTGTAGTCCCCACTACTTGGGAGGATAAGGCAAGAGAATCGCCTAAGTTGGAGGTTGGAGGTTGCTGTGAGCTGTGTGCCACAGCAGTCTACCAAGGGCGATAAAGTGAGACTCTGTCTCTAAAAAAAAAAAAAAATAGGCCTAGTCCCCAACTGTGGCCTGGCCTGCTATCTGAGTGGCCGTGTGGCTATTTCAGTAGGCCAGCAAGAGAAGCACTGCAAGAAGCAGAAATTCTGGTAATGGGAGTGATGGGAAGCTGGGCCCAGGGTGACCTGTCAGTGAGATGTGCAGGTGCCTCTGGATAGTGCTGCTGCCATCCAGAGGCTCAACCAGCGTGGGATACAGCAGGCCAGCTTTCCTCCATGATGCTGTCTTAGGGCTCCCCAGAAGCCACTGTGTCCAGGTTGGTTTTGTGTTGATGAAAACTTTAAAAATATTGTATTATATAACTTTGTGCCTTTTGGAAATAGCTAAACCTTCCAGGCTTGACTGTTAGTAATCTGTCATGTTCTTGAAGGTGGCCAGGACTGCAGGAGTCAGCCCTGCTGAATAACCATTGGCACACCACTCCACCAGTTCATTTCTGTGTGACTTCTCTTTGCCTGTGGCACCCTGCCACTGCTGACAGCATCTCTTCTAGTGGAAGCCACACTCTTCCTTGCTAATGAGGGTGGGAAGTGGCTTGATGATGAGAGGAGGTCATACCTGTTACTGTGTGATTGCTGTCAGCACCGCATGTGAGAGGCCATGGCGTAGAAGGCACTAGGCTGGCCAGCATTGGGAGGCCTCCAAGTGGCCCAGTAGCGGTCTGAGCACAAGTGGACTGCACTGTACTATGTGTAGACAGCCCTCCAACACTGTGGCTCAGGACAGTGGGATTCAGGGGCCATTTCTGGCTGGGAGAAGCCTGGAGGTATAGTGGAAGAAAGCCACGTGGGAGCTGGGAGAGAGCCTCAAACGGGGCGAGTCGAGGTGAGAGGTTTTTTCTTTGCTGGGCCTCCCTTCTTCTCTAGCCTATGCTGCTGTGACCAGGCATTTTCCACATGTCTCATCACCTAATCTTTAGAACCTCTCCTTGAGGTCAGTATGAGTTCGTTTCTATAGTCCTGTGGAGATTTCAGACCTGGGACATGTACAGTCACACCCTGCCAGCTACACTGCCAGCATAGGCTGAGAGCTGCATGGTCCCCACCTGTGAACATGAGCAGGGAACTGAGATTTCTTACCTTGTCTCCAGCCCTAACTGGTGGCATCTATTGCTGTGATGGTAGGCATTGCTGGTGGCACTTGGTATATATTAACACACATTTTTACAAAGGCAGCTCTTAGAACACAGAGAGGTTAAGTTACTTGGTCAGGATCACACAACTAGTGGTGGAGCCAGAATCTGATCTCGGACAGTCTGCTCCAGAGCTCAGGCCCTCACTGGTGGCATCAAGTCAGGTGCAGAGAGATGACGGAGGTGGGGAGAAGCTGAGAGTGCCGGATACATGGTACACATGGCCTCTGAAACAAGCTGACAGTGAGCCTGGAGCTGCCTGAGCAGGTCTGTGTATGACTGTGGGGAGGAGCTTGCAGTGTGCATAGGGAGATGAATGCAAGCTCACAAACCTGCCAGCGTACCGTGCAGCTGTTTGTGTCAGTGTGGCTGTGATTGGCATCTCAGCACTGAGCTGAGGTGTGCACAGACCCTGGGCTGCAGGCACTCCGACTAGTGGCTGGCCTGCTTTGTCTGCCTGTGACTTGACAGCCCTATGGGCTTATGCAGTGTGGACAAAAAAGGTCTGAAGTTTTTAAGTCACAGCTTCCCACTGGCCTGTGAGGCTGGTGCCAGTTCCCAACCTTGCGGAGCCTGCATTCCAGTGGAGGACGGCATGTACACCTCACCTGTACCCAGCCAGCACCAGGTAGGATGAGTGCAGAAGACAGTGTTGTGAATGTAAGCATAGGGTGGCAGTGGGGTGGTCACAGAGGCCTGTGGGAAGCCAAGGTGTAACCTTAGCTATCCAGGCAGGGGCAGGTGCAGCTGGGGCCAGGTTGAGAAGAGTCAGCTGCAGGGGAGGAAGAGGGGGCAGTGGGCTGTGGGCTTTATTCTTCAGGTTATATCATTGGGTGCTAGTGCCTGTGGTCAGCCAGCATGCACAGGCCTGCCTCTGCTGATTTTCAGGGCTTGCTTAAGGGCCACGGGTCTTTCCAGAGTCAGCTGGTGGAGGAGAGGATCCTCCATATACAGCTTCCTGCTCTGTACCCCATTCCTGCCAGATCTCAAAGCAAGGCACTTACCTCTGTCACTAGGAGTGAGCCTCTGAGGGCTGCCCAGAGGTTGGAGCCAAGGCTGTTTGGTTGCACACACATCAGTCTACCCCACTGGTGGACCCCACATGCAGTCCTGGGCTCTTATGCAAGTCCTCTCAGAAGGGCTCCCCAGGGGTGTTTCAGACATCAGGGAGCAGGTAGGTGTTTGCGTGGTTGTGATCCCATGTGGCATGTAGTTTCTGTTGTTTTTGATATCTGGTGCTGAGCAGTGGAAGGCAAGTACTGGCTCTTACTGCTGTTTTCCTTTTTCCAGGAATGTTCCGATGGGCTGCTATACTCCGGGCCACCTTGCGTACCTTTCTCTTAGAGGTGTTCATCGTGGCTGTTGGACTCTGAGGCTTGAGTGTCCACGCACAGTGGCAAGAGCACCATGGACTCCTGCCATGGGGGGGTTGGTTGTCGCAGGGCCCCAGTGCCTTCCGTTGCGTGGCTGGCACTCATCGACTCCCCTCAGTGACGATTCTATGGTGGAGAAGTCCCTCAGATCATTGAAGGACAAGAACAAGAAACTGGAGGAGGGGGGGCCAGTGTATAGCCCCCCTGCGGAGGTGGTGGTGAAGAAATCCCTCGGGCAGAGGGTACTAGATGAACTGAAGCACTACTACCACGGCTTCCGCCTGCTCTGGATCGACACCAAGATCGCTGCGCGCATGCTCTGGCGTATCCTCAATGGCCACAGCCTGACCCGCCGGGAGCGCAGGCAGGTAATGGGGATGCCCCAGCCCTTCTATGGATTTTAAAAGTATTTGGTTGCGGGCAGCGCCCATAGTTCAGTGGGTAGGGCACTGGTCACATACACCTGAGGCTAGCGGTTCAACCCAGCCTGGGCCAGCTAAAACAACAATGATAACTACAACAGCAACAACAAAAATAGGCAGGCATCTGTGGTTCCAGCTACTTGGGAAGCTGAGACAAGAGAAGCAAGAGAATTGCTTAAGCCTAGGAGTTTGAGGTTGCTGTCAGCAGTTATGCCACGATACTCTACCTAGGGCAACAGTGCGAGACTCTGTCTCAAAAAAAAAAAAGAAAAAAATTGGTTGCTTTCTGTTGGGTAAAGAAATAATCAGCAAAACCTGCAAAAGAGCTCCTTCCCCCATAAAGGTCCCCTCTTGGTCTTGGTCCCCCCTACCTGCAGTTTCAAGTCCACATGTCTGTTTTCTGTCCATGCTTGGGTGCCATCTGCAGACTTCTGGCTTGTCCATCTCTGTGGCTGAGGATGGCCTTTTCTCTCTCTTTGCTTCCACGTCTGTCTGTGCATGAACCTCTGGGTGAGTTTGTTTTTATTTATCATTTGGAACTTCTGCCCTGACCTCTCTCTACCATAGTGTGTAGTGACTCTGCAGACTCTTTAATCTTCTGCACCGTATTCTGCCCTGGGCCTGTTCAGAGCTCCTCCACTGTCTGCTTCCACATGCCAGAAAGAATGGTCTTTGGGAAAAGGAAGTCGGCTCACGCACCATGCCCCTGTGTTCCGGCTCCTGTGCTCTCCCTGGCACTGGGCATGGGTGAAGCTGTCGCACTGGCCATCCCACTCTAATGCCTCCCTGTCAGGCCTCTCCTATAAAAGCACTGGGCGGCACCAAAAAGATGAGGTTTGAGGGCTCCATACTGGTAGGACATTCTCAGGTGCCCTGCAATTGCTGGCTTTGTGCCTGTGTATTTACATGTCCATTTCAGTTGGGCATGACCCTTGCACATGGGAAACAAACTTGCATTAATAGAAATGGATTATGCTCTTAATATGGGTGGATTTCTGTTGGGCATGACCCTTGCACATGGGAAACAAACTTGCAT
>NW_003852593.1:1008103-1009785 GCF_000181295.1 Otolemur garnettii | reverse complement strand
ATGGGTGGATTTCTGTTGGGCATGACCCTTGCACATGGGAAACAAACTTGCATAAATAGAAATGGATTATGCTCTTAATATGGGTGGATTTCTGTAAGGCATAATTCTGACAGGAGTGCTCAGTACGTGGCAGCCACATCTGTCCTCCTGGGAGGGGGCTGCCCTGTTGCTCAGTTCTCTGGAGCTTGGTAGCTTCCCCAGTGAAGCTCAGGCACTGCTGGCTCCTTCAAGGGCCTGAGGCACCTCCAGCCCTCTGAAAGGGTGAGAGGAGGTGAGAGGGCTCTGGAGCCCTATTTACCCACTGGAGTTACTACCTTTTGGAGCTTTGGAGACATTAGTGATGTTTACAAACTTAGAGTCTTTTCTGCTCTGTATACACAAATAGAAAACTAGCTTGTTCCATTCAAGATTCGTGTTTAAAACATACCAAGCACTACATCAGTAGCATCTTGTACCTTCTTAAAAACAGTTGTACAGTCCTGAAATGTGCAGTTCAGCAACAGGGTTTGTATTCTACTTTTTTGTTTATAAACATTTAAGAAGTTCTTTTATTGCCTAGTGTGTTTTACAAAAGGTCTATTTTAAGAACAAATGTGCAGTCTGTGTTTAAAATAAATGTTCTAATGATAAATAAGTTCAATTTCTACCGACTGGGATGTTGAGACCCTTTATGTTAGATGCACATAAAGATGTGGGTTTAGGAGATGCTGTAGAGTCATTTGCTTGGTTTTAAATGTCAGTGTTTGACAAGTGTAGTGGTAGTATGTTCTAAATGCTTCGCTGGAATGTCTACAGGGTGGTGGTCACAGGCACAGTGTTTTGCAGGGTAATTTCTCAGATCTCCTTTAATGCCCTGGGCGTTTCCCTGCCATACTCAGTAGGGTGAGTACATGTGCTGGCTGGGCTCTCTGTGTTGGACTTCTCACACCCTCAGCCTTAAGGAGCACTTCCCAAAAGACTATGTGTCCAGAAATAGATGCTCCTTCCACATCTCTCTGGGTGAGGTAATCATGGTTATAGTCTAACTCTTCCCCCTTCCTTCCCAGCTCTTTTCTCTGCAGAGAGTCCCAGGGAATGGGGACAGCTCAGCTTGTAGCTCTCACTGTTCTAACACTGGCTCTAGGGCCCCCAAAAGATAGGTGTGGAGATGGCTCTTCCCTCGGACATCTGCTAAGAATTGACAAGGGAGGGGGCCCCTAAGTGGGGCTTTATTTTAGTGCATCTTGGGAATTAGTTGTTACTTAGGGGAGTAACTCAGGCTTCTGGTTTTATACTTGTTCTCAAGAACTTCACTGAGAATATAGGTCTTTTTTGTTTAATTGGCTGGAATTTCCCAGGGCCAAGCAATAGTGTGAAGAGGAAGGGCCACAGGAGGATTTCAGATTCATCTGCTAATGTGTGCTGGGCTCTTGACTGTGTCTTGAATTAACAGCAGCCCTTGGCCCTCCCCTTTTGCCCTGTGCTGTTATAGGTTGGGGTTTTGCCATTTCATTGAGGGTGAGACATTAAGGAAAGAAAGGAAGAGTTGGAGCAGATGGGCTAGTCCCAGGGAAAAATCCCAGCAGGTATGGGACTGGCAGGGCCTTGTCACCAGCATTAAGGTGAGGGCTTATGGGCTCAGCGCCTGTGGCTCAAGTGGCTAAGGCGCCAGCCACATACACCTAAGGTGGCAGGTTCGAATC
>NW_003852593.1:980579-1006966 GCF_000181295.1 Otolemur garnettii | reverse complement strand
CAGGAGTTGGAGGTTGCTGTGAGCTGTAATGCCACGGCACTCTACCCAGGGGGACAGCTTGAGACTCTGTCTCAAAAAAAAAAAAAAAAGAAAAAATGCTTGGGCCAAGGAGCCAGTGCTGATCTTGTCTTTGACCATCTCGGGACTCGCTATTATTCTGCCCCCACTCAGTCCCTACACCAGGTACTTTATCATGATCAACAAGGCCACGCCCTATAACTATCCAGTGCCCTTCCAAAGTGATGGGCACGTGCCTGACGTGTCCAGCAACCCCCGGGACCCCAAGCCCTAAACTGGGAGTGACTAAAGAAACCATGAGCACCTCCATCCACAGAGAGGAGGCTACCCCTCTCTCATGGCCCTCAATAAAAATTGAAAACCAAAAAATAAAAAAGAGAGAAGGAAATTACAAGATAAGGCCAGGTGTGGTAGCTCATGCCTATATTCCTGGCACTCTGGGAGGCTGAAGCAGATGGATTGCTTGAGCTCAGGAGTTCAAGACCAGCCTGAGTAAGAGCAAGACCCCATGTCAAAAATAACTGGGCACTATGGCCTGTAGTCCTAGTTACTTGGGAGGCAGAGGCAAAAGGTTCACTTGAGCCTGAGAGTTTGAGGTTCCTGTAAGCTATGATGCAGTAGCACTCTACTGAGATGACAAAATGAGACTCTGTCTCAAAAAAAGAAAAAAGAAATTACGAAATAAGCAAATAAAACTTAAATGAATATGATTTAAATGGCTGATAAATTTGAAGTGCTGTGATTTGAGTTTAGGTAGCTGTTGGGTACTTGCTAACTGTTTTAAGCAGAGAGCAGCAGCAAGCTTGCCTGGGAGGGCAGTGTAGGAGAGAGGCAGTCAGGAAGTCTGTGCCTGCTCAGGTCCTGCAGTAGTCAGGGGAAAAGGTGTGTTTCTGAGCCCCAGGACACAGGAGGCCACTCTGCAGCCATGCTTTAGTAGTGGTTCTCAACCTTCCTAATGCCACAACCTTTTAATATACAGTTCCTTATGTTGTGGTGACCCCCAACCATACAAGTATTTTGGTTGCTACTTCATAACTGTAATTTTGTTACTGTTATGAATCATAATCTAAATATCTGATAATGCAGGATGTATTTTCATTGTTACAAAGGAGTGGAGGTTGAGAACCCTTGCTTTAGAGTAACATGTCAGGACAACAGCACACAGGGTCAACAGTGACCCTACAGTGCCTGGCAGCCATTATCGGACTCTATCTCTGTGGATTTGATGATTCTAAAGACCTCATGTAAGTGAAATCACAGGATTTGCCCTTTTCTGACTGTTTAACTTCATTTATGAAAATGTCTTCAAGGTTCATCCATGTTGGAGGATATGATTAATATTCTGTTGTATGAATAGACCTCACTTGTGTGTACCATCTGTCCAGACACTGGGATGGCTTCTCCACTTATTTTTGGCAATTGCCAGTAAATGGAATTTAAAATTTTTCAAATTCTTTCTTTCTTTTTTTTTTTTTTTTTTTGAGACAGAGTTTCACTTTGTCATCCTCAGTAGAGTGCTGTGGTGTCACAGCTCATAGAAGCCTCCAACTTTTGGGCTCAAGCGATTCTCCTGCCTCAGCCTCCAAGTAGCTGGGCCTATAGGTGCCTACCACAACACCCGGCTATTTTTTAAGACAAGGTCTTGCTCTGGCTCAGGCTGGTCTCAAATTTGTGAACTCAGACAGTCTACCCACTTCGGCCTCCCAGAGTGCTAGGATTATAGGCATGAACCGCCTCACCCTGCCTATCAAGTTCTAATTGTTCATTGTTAGTATTATATGTGGGAATATACTATTTTTTAAATTGTTATTTATTTATTTATTTTTGAGTCAGAGTCTCACTTTGTCAACATTGTTAGAGTACTGTAGTGTCATAGCTTACAACAACCTCTAACTTATGGTCTCAAGCGATCCTCCTGTCTCGGCCTCCCAAGTAGCTGGAACTATAGCTGCCCACCACAATGCCTGGCTTTTTTTAGAGGTGGGGTCTCGCTCTGGCTCAGTCTGGTTTTGAACCTGTAAGCTCAGGCAATCCACTCGCCTCGGCCTCCCAAGTGTGAGATTACAGGTGTGAGCCACCAAACTGGCCTATTTATTTATTTTTTTTTTTTTTTATTTTTTTGAGCCTCATTCTGTTGTCCTGGGTAGAGTGCTATGGTATCATAGCTCACAGCAACCTCAAACTCTTGGTTTTGAGTAAATCCCCTTGTCTCAGACTCCTGAGTAGCACCCAGCTAGTTTGTCTATTTTCAGTAGAGATGGGGGGTCTCGATTTGCTCAGGCTGGTCTGGAACTCTTGCGCTCAAGTGACCCACCTACCTCAGCCTTACAATTGTTTTTATATGTCAATCTTATATCTTGCAGATTTACCAGATCAGCTGTTGATTTTAGTGTCTTTTTTGTTAATTCTGTCAAAGTTTATATCAGGAACAGATTTGGGATTTTTTATCAAATGCTTTTTCTGCATCTACTTTGGTTTTTCTATTTTAGTTTTTTTTTTATTGTTGCAGTTTGGCCAGGGCTGGGTTCGAACTCACCACCCTTGGTATATGGGGCTGACACCCTACTCACTGAGCCATAGGCACCACCCTCTTCTTTAGTTTTATTAATAAATTGTTGAGATTGTCAGATTAGATGAAAAGGTAAGACCCAACTAAATGTAATCTTTTTTTTTTTTTTGAGACAGAGCCTCAAGCTGTCCCCCTGGGTAGAGTACTGTGGCATCACAGCTCACAGCAACCTCCAACTCCTGGGCTCATGCGCATCTCCTGCCTCCACCTCCCAAGTAGCTGGGACTATAGGTGCCCACCACAACGCCTGGCTATTGCTTTTTGTTTTTTTGGTTGCAGGTGTCATTGTTATTTGACTGACCTGGATTTGAACCCACCAACTCAGGTGTATGTGGCTGGTGCCTTAGCCGCTTGAGCCACAGGTGCCGAGCCCAGCTAAATGCAATCTAATGAAAACATTTTAAATACAGAGATACAAATAGATTAAAGACTGAGTACCATGGCTCAGGCCTGTAATCCCAGCACTCTGTGAGGCCAAGGTGGGAGGTCGCTTAAGGTCAAGAGTTTGACACCAACCTGACACCAACCAGACACTGTCTCTACTAAAAATAAAAAAACTAACCAGGCTTTGTGATGGGCACCTCTAGTCCCAGCTACTCAGAAGGCTGAGGCAAGAGTTGGGGTTGCTGTGAGCTATCATGATGCCATTGCACTCCAGCCTAGGTGACAAAACAAGACCCCCATCTCAAAAAGAAAAAATTAAAAATAAAAGGATGAAGAAAGGTAAATTATGCTACTACTAATCAAAAGAAGGCTGATATGCCTATAGTTAATTCAAAGGAAATTTCAGAGCAGCGTGTTACCTGGGTAAAGAGGGCCATGTCCTGGTGGTAAAGGGCCCAGTTTATCAAGAGGATGTTGCACCCTAAACACTTCACACTCAAAAGAGCACATCACGGTTCTATATATATAAAATGTTCAGAGAAACCAAATTATGCATTTGTTAAAGTCCCTCTTATAATCATGTCCCACCCCCAAGAGGTGTACCATATACCCTAACATTGGGCTCATTAAGTGGGAGCACACCTATCCTCCTCAGTTCTCCCCTCTCAGGGGATCCCAGCGCTCTGGGAGGCTGAGGTGGGAGGATTGCTTAAGCTTAGGAGTTCAAGACTGCCTGAGCAAAGTGAAACCGAATCTTTACTAAAAATAGAAAAACTAGCTGGCATTGTGGTGCTGCCTGTAGTCCCAGCTCTTAGGGACGCTGACTCAGGAGGATTGTTTGAGTTCAAAAGTTTGAGAAGCAGGGATGTGGGACTGAAGGGAAAGTTGAGCTTCTCAGTTGCCCAGCAGTGATTAGTCAGGGTTCTCTGATTATTTTGACTCACACATTTCTCCCCCTGCTGCAGTTTGGCTGGGGCTGGGTTTAAACCTGCCACCCTCAGTATATGGGGCCAGTGCCCTACTCACTGAGCCGCAGGCACCGCCCGACTCACACATTTCTTTAATGGCATCAGACATTGGTTTATGTATGTCACAGAAGCCCTTGGGTTTTTTCTAATGATGGCTTTGTGGCACGGTTTTAGATTTAGCCATCTAAGGAAACACAGGACAAGTATGTGGTGAGCTCTTTTCTCTGCAGAGTGTGCTGGCTGGATAGTGTGGCCCAGCCTTCTTCCTGGTCACCTGCTGCTGTGGCCTCCTGGCCTCTCAGCCTAGGACATGGCCAGGGTACCTGCAGGAGTGGATTGCTGAAAGCACCCAGGCCCCACACTGTTAGTTCTGCACCTGTTTCCCTGAAGGCCATGGGCATGTGGTTTGAAATGAGTGTTAGGAGATGTCTGCTGAGTGGGTTTAGAACTAGAGCCCTTGGAGATTCCTTTCAGTTGCTGCCTGTTGTTGTGCATGGATGACTGCCCCCGTTTCAGGTGTGTTCTGTCCCGTGCTCACGGAGTCTCTCCTCTCTCCAGTTTCTCCGGATCTGTGCCGACCTCTTCCGCCTGGTGCCCTTCCTTGTGTTTGTGGTGGTGCCCTTCATGGAGTTCCTGCTACCAGTGGCCGTGAAACTATTCCCCAACATGTTGCCATCCACATTTGAGACCCAGTCCATCAAGGTGAGGGACATGTAGTAGCAGGCTCATTTCAGAATGGATCCAGAATTCATGGGTATAGCTGCCTTGTTTGTGACTGGTGTTTCGGGAACTCTATATTGCTGTCATGTTGTACTGCTGTACTATAATTATTTAGTGGGTTTCGGACTTACTTCTCTTTAAACATGTCTTAAAGTATGGTTTTTCTAGACCAGCACTCTGCATGCCATGGGTGAGACCCATTCGTGGGCTGCAAGATCCTCTAGTGCAGGGCCACGCTGTCATGCGTGTCTAGTCTGTGGCTCACAGAGCCAGGAAGCTTTAATATCTGGCCCTTTGTGGAAAAACTGCCAATCTCTCCTCTAGAGGGTCACATATTTTTTGAAACTATGAGATAGAGCTTCAGAGCATAATGCCCTTGGTTGGATGAGAGTGAGATTTCTGTGACCTGCTACAGGGCATGGGGCTGGGCAAGGGGCTATTCCTTCTGGTGCTGTCTGTGGGCCCGGGTGCTGGAGCATAGCACGTTCTCTTTGCCCTTGCAGGAGGAGAGGCTAAAGAAGGAGCTTCGGGTCAAGCTAGAGCTGGCCAAGTTCCTCCAGGACACCATTGAAGAGATGGCCTTGAAGAACAAGGCAGCCAAGGGCAGTGCCACCAAAGACTTCTCCGTGTTTTTCCAGAAGGTGCTGTGATGCTCCTGAGCCCCTGTGACCTTGCCCATTGACCCAGGCTGGTTAGCACCTCAGAGTGCCACTGCACCTTATCTGGGAGTCCTCCTGGCTTTTCTCTCTTCCCTCTGTCTCTCCTTAGCAGAGAGTGCGGCCCCAAGCAGGTGCTGGCTGCTCCTTCAGGGACTTTAACCAAGATGCTTGGCTGGGGATGGCTGCAACAGGTCAGGCCTCTCCAGATCCTCAGGAAGATGGAGCTGCTGTGGCTGATCTATGCAGGAGAAGTGGGGGAGGAAGGGGCAGATCTTGGGGCCTTCCTGTGGCCATGTGCCCAGTGAGGTAGGGAATGGGGGGAGAATGGGTACCCTGGAGGATCCCTGTGGATGTCCCAGGGTCACTGAGTTTGCAGGACGTGCCCCACTTTCTAGATTCAGAGACTGTCCGTGGTGCAGGCAGAGCTTAGGCCAGGAGTCCTAGTCCTCACCTATGTTGTCTGCAGTGTCTTCATGGTGCAGCATAGGGGCATGTGGTTCCCACAGCCACAGCCCAAAGGATCAGCAATGTGGCCCTTTACAGAAAAGATTGCAAACCTTGTTCTAACTACAGAGGAGCTGGGCTCAGCCATGGGGACTGCAGGCAACAGGAGCCCTGGGGGGCTGGTGAGGCTGAAGCTAGAGGGGATGGGTCCTGCCTTTCCTGGGCTACTGTGAGATGCCAGCTCCTGAGAAGAGTGGGCTTGTGGCCACTGAGGTTAGAGTGTGCTGGGGGTGGCGTTCCCTCCCTTAGGGCCACACCTGTACTGTTTCTTGGAGTTAGTGTTCTACACAGGCACTTTGGGGAGCCCTTGGGGGTGGGTGCCAAGTCAGGCTGGCCCCTCTCATCTGCCCTCTCTGCCAGGGACTATCCCAATCCAGCTCTGGGCAGACATAGCTGGTGGCTTTTCCACTGGGTAGGAGGAGATACAGGTAGTCACCCAAAGGCCCCAAGTAGTCCAAGATGTATGGCTTAGTCCTCTTCCTAAAGGGCAAGAAAGTTGGGCCCTTACGGGAAAGGGGCTCAAAGGTGGCCACCCACCGCCCTGATACTTATTTTTTAGTTTTTTGGCCTGGGGCTGGGTTTGAGCCCGCCACCTCCAGCATATGGGGCCAGCGCCCTACCCTTTTGAGCCACAGGTGCCGCCCCAAAGCCAACTGTGTAGTGGGGAAGGGTCCCAGGCCTCCCCCAGTAGAAACACCTTGGCTCTGCTGGCTCAGATGCTGCCTGTGCTATCTGGCTGCAGTGGCAGTCTCAGCATCGCCCCAGGCAAGCCCAGACTGTGCCCAGTCCTGGCAGAAGTCAGCAGTTTGTCTTTGAGGTGTGGTGCAGCTGCCAGGAGGAGCATAGGTGAGAGGTCAGTGGTCCAGGATCAGATGTAGGGCCTGAGGCTGGAGGAGCTGGAGAACACACCTGTGGCCTGGCGTCTAACACTTGCAATTATTTCTACAGATCCGGGAGACTGGGGAAAGACCTAGCAATGAGGAAATCATGCGTTTTTCTAAGTTGTTTGAAGATGAGCTGACCCTGGATAACCTGACGCGGCCGCAGCTGGTGGCACTGTGCAAACTCCTGGAGCTGCAGTCCATCGGCACCAACAACTTCCTGCGCTTCCAGCTCACCATGCGGCTGCGGTCCATAAAGGCCGATGACAAGGTGAGCGCAGATGCCACCCAGGCTTGGCACTGCTTCTCTGGGGTCTTACCTTTTCTTCTGGTTGCACGAGTATTGCGCCGTTGGCATGGAAACTGGAAAACACTGAACTGCAAAAGACAAGATCACTGGCCGTCTTGTCACTCCCAGACCATGACTAGATGGTGTGAATTTCTCCCCACCTGTCCTGAGTGTGCACCACAGCTAGTGTGCATGCATCTGAATCACTCAGCCCTTACAGGTTGTCACTTGGCATGACATTTTGAGGGCCACCCCATGTCACTAAATGTTCATTGAAAAGATGAATTTTAATGACTGACTGGCATTTCAGTAGATGAATATACCATAATTTATTTAACTAGCACTTTAGCTAACATTTTGCTACCCCAAACAACACTGCAATAAATACCTTTTAGCACACATTTTTACTCTAGTTTTTTTTTTTTTGAGACAGAGTCTCACTTTGACACCTTTGGTAGAGTGCCGTAGCATCATAGCTCACAGCAACCTCAAACTCTTGGGCTCAAGCGATTCTCTTGCCTCAGCCTCTCAAGTAACTGGGACTGTAGGCACCTGCCACAACACCCATCTAATTTTAGAGACAGGGGTCTCACTCTTAACTCAGACTGGTTTCAAACCTGCCTCAAGTCCACCTGCCTCAGCCTCCTAGAATGCTGGGATTGCAGGCATGAGCCACTACACCAGGCCTTTTTTTCTTTTTTTCTTTTTTTTGAGTCTCTGTCACCACCTAGGTGGAGTTCAGCCTAGAACTCCTGGGCTCAAGCAATCCTTCAGCCTTAGCCTTCTGAGTACCTGGGTCTTTTTTGGCTTTTTTAGATTATTTTATCCCCTTCCATTAGCTTATTACTTACTCATTACTGCATGAGTCTCCTAGAGTTTATAGACAGCTGCTGGTGGTGCTGGCACCTGAGGACACAGAGCTCTGTTCCTGTCCCCACAGTAGGATTCTGCCTTCACAGCCTGATCTTATCTCCAGGCACCTCTGCTTTACCCTCCTCATGGTACTTTCCTCCACCTGCGTCCCTGTGTTTCTATCCTGATCATTTCTTCTTCACAGAGAACTTCCTCTAATGCTTCTTATTAGAACATAGGCCTGCTGTGTTGGCGTCTTAGGTTCCGCCTGCTGGATGTGTCTCATGTGCCTGTCCTGTTAGCAGAGTGTGTCACATGGGCACACAGCTCTGGGCCTGGCGCTCTGCTCTTCCTGCACTCCACACTCTCTCCAGGAGGTCAGCTGGAGGGCCTTTGAAGATATCTATCTTTTCTGGCAGCTTCTAAGATTTTCTCTTTATTTGGTGGCTTTTAGCCATTTTATAACAGTGTGTGTAGATGTGTCTGTTCTGTGTCCATCTGTTTGTTGGTTGTGATGCTCCGTTATCTCTAGAAACTCTTCTTTCACCCTCTGCCCACCCCCCGGGATGTAACTGCCATCAGCCTTCTCAGTCTGGTCTCGGCAATGTTGCTTTTCTGTGTTTCACGTCTTTTTTTGCTTTTGAGTTACTGATCCTCTCTTTGGATCCACTCTGTTACTTATGAGTTCTTAATTTCAGTTTTAGAAATTCTGTTTGGTGTTTTATTAGAGTTCTCAGGTATAACCATCCATCTTGTCATCTGTTTTTTTTAGCATGCTAGTCAGAGCTCATATTGATTACTCTCATAGCTAGGAGGTCTGTAGGTATTTTTCTTTATTTTAAAACTTAATTTAAAAAAAAATTTTTTTGAGCTAGGGTCTCACTCTGTCACCCAGGCTGAAGAGCACTGACAACATTATAGCTCTCTGTAGCCTTGAACTTCTATTTTTTTTTTTTTTTTTTTTTTTGAGACAGAGCCTCAAGCTGTCCCCCTGGGCAGAGTGCCGTGGCATTACAGCTCACAGCAACCTCCAACTCCTGGGCTCAAGCGAGTCTCCTGCCTCTGCCTCCCAAGTGGCTGGGACCACAGGCGCCCGCCACAACGCCCGGCTATTTTTTGGTTGCAGCCGTCATTGTTGTTTTGGCGGGTCCGGGCTGGGGATTCCAACCCGCCACCTTAGGTGTACGTGGCTGGCGCCTTAGCCGGTTGAGCTATAGGCGCCGAGCCTGAACTTCTATTTTTTATAAAGATAGGATCTTGCTGTGTTCTTTAGGCTGATCTCAACTCCTGGCCTCAGGCAGTCTTCCCACCTCAGCCTCTCAAAGTGCTATGTGGGTCTTGTTTTTCTGTTTTTGGCTCTTTCATCCCCAGGAGCTGGTAGCCAGCAACCTTCCCCACACCTTCAAGGGGGGGAGACCTGGCAGAGGGACCTGGCAGAGGAACCTGGCCTTCTCCCTCAGCTGACAGCAACAACACATGCCCCTTAATGGTGGGGTGGGATCAAGGGGTGAGTGGAAAGTCAGGACTTTGCCCACTGCCCAGCAGTGACAAGGCACTTCCTTCCACCCACCCAGCTAGGGAGGTGTCTGGAGCGCTCGTTCATCCTGACCCTAACCGTTATTAGAGGTGCCTCTCCCCTGAGGTGTCAAATGGGATCCTGGATGCCAAGCGAGGCAGCACTTGGACCTGTCTCAAAATGTGCCTGTGATTGGATTTAGGAACATGACTGAATAACAACATGATGCTGTCAACAGAAACGTGTTATGGGCTCGGCTCCTGTGGCTCAAGTGGCTAAGGCACTAGCCACATACACCTAAGATGGTGGGTTCAAATTCAGCCTGGGCCCACCAAACAACAATGACGGCTGGAACCAAAAATTGCCAGGCATTGTGGCGGGCGCCTGTGGTCCCAGCTACTTGGGAGGCAGAGTCAGGAGACTCACCCAGGAGTTGGAGGTTGCTGTGAGCTGTGGTGCCATAGCACTCTACCCAGGGGGACGGCTTGAGGCTCTGTCTTAAAAAAAAAAAAAAAGAAGTGTTATGTCTTCTCTGGAAACATAGCATAGTATGTCATGTGGCCACCAAAAGCTGAACACCTGTGAGGAAGAGGGCTCTGCCTTCACTCCTGTGTGCAGGAGCCAGCTGGCAGTGTGCTGATGGGGCAGGAAGTAAGACAACTGCTAGGGATTGTGATTGGTCTGGGAAAGCAGAGCCTCAGGGGCAGTACAGTCAACTTCAGGCTTTAGCTTGGCTCTGTGATTAATAGATGCCAAATGGTCATCTACAAAACCTATAAAAGTTAGAGCATACTCCCTGCTCCATTCTAGAGTAGCATCAGAGGAAGCCAGCCAAGACAGAAGATTGAAATAAGGTCCAGATTCTTCTAACATAGTACCCAGAATATTCAAATTGAAATCCAAAATCATTTGCTATGCTAAGAACTGGGACGATCTCTCAGAGTGAATCAAAAAAAGGTGACCACTAGTTGCCAGCACCAGCATGACAGGTATTAGAAACACCCAGCCAGGCTCGGTGGCTCATAATCCTAACATCTGGGAGGCCAGGGCAGGAAGATCCCTTGAGCTCAGGAGTTCGAGACAGCCTGAGCAAGGGCAAGACCCCATCTTTACTAAAAACAGAAAAATTAACCAGGCATTGTGGCAGATACCTGCAGTCCAGCTACTTGGGAGGCTGAGGCAGATTGCTTGAGCTCAGAACTTGGAGGCTACAATGAGCTACGATGATAACCACAGCAGTCTAGCCAGGCATCCTCAAACTATGGTCCGTGGGCCACATGCAGCCCGTGGAGGACATTTATCCGGTCCGCTGGGTGTTTTTGCTGCCGCTGCCTATCCTGCTTAGCAGCCAACTCGTCCTGGGGGCCTGCAGTCTGGCCCTCCAATGGTCTGAGGGAACAGTGAACTGGCCCCCTGTTTAAAAAGTTTGAGGACCCCTGTGTCTAGCCTATATGACAAAGCAAGACCCTCTCCCAAAAAAAAACAAAACAAAACACCAGACAAAGGGTTTGTAGCAGCCTTCACAATAGTGTCTCAGCAGCTGTTACAAGGTTGAAACACATGGGATATAGAAAGTCTCAGCAAAGAGAAAAAGATTGAAAAAATGAATGGAGAGTGGCGCCTGTGGCTCAGAGAGTAGGGCGCCGGCCCCATATACCGAGGGTGGTGGGTTCAAACCCGGCCTCAGCCAAACTGCAGCAAAAAATAGCTGGGCATTGTGGTGGACATCTGTAGTCCCAGCTGCTCGGGAGGCTAAGGCAAGAGAATCGCCTAAGCCCAGGAGTTGGAGGTTGCTGTGAGCTGTGACTCTACAGCACTCTACCAAGGGCAATCAAGTGAGACTCTGTCTCTTAAAAAAGAAAAACAAAAAATACCCTTCCTCCCCCCAATAAATTAAAAAAAAAAAAAACACGAACGGAAACCTAACCGGAAAAGTGGAAACTTAGAACTAAAAAATATAATAACTAAAATAAAAAATTCTGCAGGTAGGCTTCACAGCAGAATTTAGAAGATCAAAGACAGAACCAGTGACCTTTGAGGTAAAATGATGGAAACTGCCCCTCTGAACACAGAAAACGGGGAGAACACGAACTCCACAGCTGTTCTATGTGTTTTTTGTTTTTTTTGAGACAGTCTCACTATATTACCTTCAGTAGAATGCCAAGGCATCACACTCACAGCAACCTCAAACTCTTGGGCTTAAGCAATTCTCTTGCCTTAGCCTCCGAAGTAGCTGGAACTACAGGCACCTGCCACAGTGCCCAGCTATTTTTTTGTTCCAGTTGTCTATTATTTAGCTGGCCCGGGCCAGGTTCAAACCCACCAGCCCCAGTGTATGTGGCTGGCACTGTAACCACTGAGCTATGGTGCTGAGCCAGCTTTTCTGTAGCAAGTGCTTAAAATCTGGGTCCTGAGAGTTGCAGACAGAGGAAGGAAGAGGGCATGGCTGGAACAGCACCTGAAGTAATATCTGAAAAGTTCCCAGGTTTAGTAAAAGACAAAAATCTGCAAATTTAAGAAGCCAAGTGAGTCCCAAATAGCACAAACCCAAAGAAACATACACCAAGACACATCAGAGTCAGGGACACTGGAGACAGGTACCTTGAAAGCAGTGAGAGGGAACAGCACCTTTACCTGTGGGGGAAAATGCTTGAAGTGACAGTGGGCTTCTCGGCAGAAACTGTGGAGGCCATAGCAGGGAGAACAATATTTTTCAAGTACTGAAAGGAAAGAACTGCCAGCCAAGAGTCTACAGCCAACAAACAGAGTGAGGGGGCAACTGAGACATTCTCAGATGAAAGGAAACAACAGTCTGTCACCAGCAGACCTACCCTACAAGAGGGCGAAGGAAGTTCTTTGACCAGAAAGGAAACACTAAAAGAAGGAACCCTGGGGCATCAGGAAGAATGAACATGTCAAGCTACATTGTGGGATGACTTGTTACACTCTCCTCCATGCCTGTAATGGAGGCAGAATGGTAGCACAAAGTGATGTCTGGTGCAGGTGGAGGGGGATGTGTGAGACACCATCACAAGTGGGCAGGGGAGCTGTCTACACTGTCCTGACTGGTGAAGTGACAGCACCAGTGGGTGATGATGAGCAAGGTCTGTGTAGCAGGGTCCCCAGAGGCAGACTCAGGTGTGCCGTAGAGAAAGCAGAGCAGAGTTTACACTGTGTACAGGAGGACAAGGAGACAGAGACAAGGAGCAGCTTTACTCAGAAGGAACAAGCTGAAAACAACCCAGAGGCCTTCACTGCTCTTAGCAGTTACTAGGACCTGACCTTGGACATGGACAGCAAATGAGGGGTCTTCAGGGAGCCATGAGGTTAGGTGCTGGTTTTGTGCTGGGTGATTCCATTTCTGTAATGTTCTTATCTGGCAGGAGCTATTGTTAACTTCTCTGTTTCTTCTCTCTTCTCCCCTGTTGCTGCTTGTATGACCTTTGCCCCTGTCTCTGGTCTTTCTGTTTGCTTTTCCAGATGCAGGTTATTATGGCCTCAGGCCAAAGGAGAGGAAAGGGAGCCCCTTTGGGTATGAGGCCAAGATACATCTTCACCATGTTTGGAACCCTTTCCCCTTCTCTCTCTCCCTCCTTCCTTTTCTATCCTGGAACCCTGAGAATACTTTGGCAGATGGTGGACTGTGTTTATCAGGAGAAACAGGTGGTGTAGGCCCATCCTCTGAGCATGCTGAGGAAAAGGTCCACGTCCCTGAGCAGGGATGAGGAGAAGTGGCTTCTTTACATCTTGGCATTAGTCCGGCTGTCTTACAGCTTCCCAAGATCCTTGACCTCTGTCAGGAGGTTCCAGTCACTTCAAACCTACAACTGGGCTTTGGTGGTGGTTTATCTTTTTTCTAGGCACATACAGCCTTTTGGGCTTATTCCCAGGTGTGTTACTTAAATACCGTGAACCACTGAAGACTTTTCAAATTGATAATTACTTGCCTTCCTTTTCCAGCTGATTGCTGAGGAAGGAGTGGACAGCCTCAATGTCAAGGAATTGCAAGCAGCATGTCGGGCACGGGGCATGCGGGCCCTTGGCGTCACAGAAGACCGTCTGAGGGACCAGCTGAAGCAGGTGCGAGTCTGAGGCGTGGGGACAGTTACATCTAGGGCTTTCCCTCCCCTCCAGACCTATGCAGGCTTGCTGTGGGAAACTTCCAAGATCAGAAAGCCACCAGAGACTGAAGGCTTTTTTCTGAAACTCAAACTGGGTGACCTGGTGAGGCCAGGCTGTGACTCACCTGGGGCTCCTGGAGGCTGGGGGCTGTTATTAACCTTCAGGTCCTACCACATAAACACACACATGCATGTACACACATCCCTGTGTTCTCAATTTTGGTAGCCTTTCAAGTATCGCTTTGGTTTTTCTTACCTGATTTTGGTTTATTTTAAAAACCTTAGTAATTTATTTTTCTCTTGGTTATCTGTAGTTATATGAGGCCTGAGGTTCATTTCCTTTAAAATTTCTGGGACATGTACACATTTTGACTTTTTTTCTTTTGAGACAAGGTTACACTCTGTCACCCTGGCTAGAGTGCTATGGCATCAACCTAGCTCACAGCAACTTCAGACTCCTCGCAAGCAGTCCTCTTGCCTCAGCCTGCTGAGTAGCTGAGACTACAGGCACCCGCCATGATGTCCGGCTAGTTTTTCTGTTTTTGGTAGAGACAGAGTTTTGCTCTTGCTCAGGCTGGGCTCAAACTCCTGTGCTCAAGAGATCCTCCCACCTCAGCTTGGGATTATAGGCCTGAGCCACTGCGCAGTCTTAACTGTCTTTCTTAAGTGAGACCAGGGAAGGTTTAAGAAACGTGACCCAGTCTGCCCTCTAGAGCTGGCCATTCTCTTGGGTACCCTGGAGCAGGTGACTGATACATGGGGGCTCCCTCCCACCTGCCTAGGTGTTAGTGCACTTGCCTTCCAGCTCCTTAAAGGACCAGATCTGTATGACACCTGGTATGGTCAGATGGAGCAGAGTATGCATTGGGTTGGTGGCATTCATTTTTTATATCAGAAGGCTTAAAGGGAACAGGGCTTGAGCCTGTTTCTCTCCCAGCTGCCCTGCCACTGCCCCTCTTGGCAGTCACCTCCCAGTGCAGTTCTTCACGCACCTTCAAGTGCTGATGAGATGTAGAACACCGCTTCCCTCTGTGACATAGACGGTGTCTATAATGTGATACAAGCCTCACCCCTTAGTCTTCTGTGGGCTGCGTCTTTGATGCAGAACCCTCTCTGTGGTTTGCCTGGCTTGGTTGTGTGGACCATCCCAGTGCCATTCAAAGCCTTCTGGAGCACAGAAGCAGGCAGCACACAGAGATGTCTGTGACAGGCAGGCTTGTGGGCACCATCCCTGCCCAGGAGACTGTGGCAGGTGAGGCTCTAGATGTGAAGTGCCCACATGTTCTCCTCTTGACTACCTCTGCCCACGTTCCCTCGTTCTTAGGGTGTTTTCCTCATCTCTTTCCTGTGTTCAGCTTGTGTCTAAACACTGTCATGGTATTTTATTGTCCCTTTGAAGGTTGTCTTGGTGTCACTACAGTAGTCTGACACTGGCCTGCTGCACTTGAGGCTAAGCAAACCCAGTGGTGCTGCCTCTGGCCGTCCCACATGTGCATTTGGGCTCTTTGTAAGGGGAGAGCCTGGTTGCAGTTGTAAGGCCCCTGGTGGTGACTGCAGACCCGCTGGACGCCACAGGCATCTTTGCCAAGGTGGTCCTTGTCTGAGGTGCTGCGGTAGAGCCATAAGCAGGCCCGTAAAGCTTGTGATTTGTCTTCCCTAGAGAGCTCCTTCCTGTGGGTTAGTGGACTGGTTGGTACAGGTCCTGCTTTGGCCTTTGCACCACTCCTCTGCACTCCCCGACCACATCAGAACAGCAGAAGAACATTCCAGGATTGAGGGGCCTAGGCCACCTTGTGGGAGTGGCAGGTGGGGTGAGAGCAGTACATCTGATGAGAGTGGGGTCTTGGGTTCCAGTGGCTGGACCTGCACTTGCACCAGGAGATCCCCACGTCGCTGCTCATACTGTCCCGAGCCATGTACCTCCCGGACACCCTCTCACCTGCCGACCAGCTCAAATCCACGCTGCAGACCCTTCCAGAGATAGTGGTACGTGTGTCGGAAGGCCCCTTCACCTGGTCTATTTGTAAGTGGCCCCTCTCTACTGGGGCACAAAGGGGGGCCCTGGAACACTGACATACTCTGCTGTGGGAGCCCCACCCCAGAGCCCCCAGGTCCACCCAGTGCCCCTCACCTACCTGTCCTGCCCCCAGCATGGCACAGCCACTTGGAGCCGCCTTGACCCCACCGTGGGCTGGCCCTACACAGCGCATCTGTGACACTGTGACACAACACCACCTGTTTTTACCAGTAATATCTATATCTGTTTTTTCTCTGAGCATCAAGGGATCATTTGTTGAGCACAGGAGGTGACCCTCGGTGCCTTTCAGCATTTCCTAACTCATGGGCAGCGTCCCAGCCGCACTTGCTGTCTCTTTTGTGTGGTGCCCTCATGGTGACAGCACTCAAGTGATAATAGGGGGTGGGCACAGCAGGGCCCTCTGGTGGCTGCTGGGGCTCACTCATGGGTGTGCCCTCCTCTCCAAAGGCAAAGGAAGCCCAGGTAAAAGCCGCTGAGCTGGAGGGTGAGCAGGTGGACAACAAGGCAAAGCTGGAGGCCACCCTGCAGGAGGAGGCGGCTATCCAGCAGGAGCATCGGGAGAAGGAGCTGCAGAAGCTCTCACAGGCAGTGGTAAGCAGCTGGCCCCGGGCTGGCCCTGCTGTGTAAGGCACAGGGTATCCAGGTCCAGCCTCCTGGAAACTCCCTCCTGCCCCTATACTTGGCCCCACATTCCTTCCTGGAATGGCCAGGAAGACACAGTAAAGGCAAGATGGCTGGGTGTGGGGCCTCTCCAAGGGAGAGCCACAGTGGTACCTGTGAGATGTAGCTTGTCCATCTCTCCCTGGTCTGGATGCCAGTCATTGCAGAGGGCCCAGCCTGGCACTCAGGCAGTACCCTCCTGGCCAGGGGCATTGCCTGAAGGAGTACTGGCCGAGGAGCCTCAGGTGCCCCCAGGCTCTGGGCCATGCTACAGCTCAGTACCTGGGTCCTCCTGGGACACCCACACGCACACCACCTGCAGATTCAGCCTCCTGCTCTGTAGGTGACACAAGGTAGAGGGCCTTGGTGGAGTCATAGGGAAAGGCCACAGCCAAGACCTGGTTTTCAGGCCTGCTCTGTTGATGCCTCAGGATCCGACCAGTTCTGGGGCAACTGCACAGAGAGCCTCCAGGAAGATCCTGTGGCAGGTGTACCACCCAGTGTGGCTCAGTGGCCTCTTCAAAGTGTGGCCTTTGTCATTCACGCCTGTGCTTGGTATGGAGCATCAGGAAGGCCAGTGTGGTGTTGAGCTGGTGGGACCTTGCATTTCAGAAGGACGTTGAGCTGGAAGCTGCCCCTGGGAGGCCAGTGGCTGGGCCACAGCCAGTGGCTGAGCCACAGCCAGAAGTGCCTGATGTGACCCTGCAGTCAGAGACCCTGGAGGACACTGCCCCAGTGCTAGAGGGCTTGAAGGTAACAGGGCCTGTAACAGCTCCTAAGGACAAGGGGGCTGAGGCGAGTGTGGCCTGCTTAGTGGACGGTCATGGGACAGGGATGGGGACAGGCTGAGAGGAAGTGGGGGCAAGGGCATGAGCATGAGGATGGGGACCCTGGGGGGCCTGGTGGGTGAGGAGAGAAGTCTGTCTTAGTTCTGAGCCTTGGCCCAGGCAACCTGGCAAGTAAGGCTGCTGCAGTGAGCCTGGTGCCCTGGCCATCATGCTCCCTGTGGCAGGTGCCAACACCTGAAAGCTCCTCTAGGGCCCCATCAGCTGCCAGGCAGTGGAGGGTGGGGGGCAGAGGGGAAGCTGATGAAGTCCCCGAAGGCAGAGCTTCCTCCTTAGAGGGTCTACTTGCTGGGTGACCCAGCTTGGGGCACCTTCCAGAACGCCAGCCTGCACGTCACAGCACGTCCTGGGACCTTGTCAGCCTCCAGGCTTCTGTGCTGTCTGCATGGGGCACCTTGGGCCATGTTGGGCAGAGAAAGTCTGCTAGACAGAGACAGCTTGGCAGCTGCCACTGGAGAAACCTAGGTGTTTCTGTCTGAGGTCTTAGCTTGGGGATTCTGCAGGAGGTGAGGCAGCAACCCAGAGTTGGGGAAGGCCACTTATGAGGTGGAGCATGTGGTGCCTTAGACTCAGGTGGAGGAAGGTGTTGAGGCGGGAGGCGTGGGGTGAGTGGTGACCACCTCAGGAGCAGTGGTGGAAGAGGCCAATTGCCCTGGGGGACTAGCAAGGGCACCAGTACCTCCTGGGCTCTTTCTGGATGCTGGGAGATCTGGGGTGAGCGGGGGGAGGTGGAGTTCCAGGGTGTCACTTCACCTGGTAGAGGCCAATGGCCTGAGGCAAGCAGGTCCTCACCATGCTGGTGTCTCTGAGGCCCCTGGGGACATGTCCAGAAAACATGGAAGCAGCTGGAAGGAGGAGTTCATCAGGCAGCAATCCCTGGAGCCTGGCTACTCTGAGTTCCCAGGGTGACCTGGAGAAGGGGCCACACAGCCCCGTCATTCGAAGGTCGGTCACTAGAGTCTGAGTTCGTGTTTTCCTAGATGTTCTTGAGGCTTGTAGACATTTGTGGTTGTCTGGGCATTGAAGAGGTAGTTGCTTATTCTGGTCTCCTAAGAGACTAGAGGGCGTGAGGGTTTTGGCCGGAGGTTACAGTTCCTGCACCATTTCAGCACTAGGGGGCGCCCTAGACCCAGGAACAGGGTCATCAGAGGCACCTGGAGACCAACCTTGGTGACTTGGCAAAGTCCTACTCTCTCTGTGCTGGGCTGCCTGGGATTGGGGGGGAGGGCATTATGTGGGCTCTCCAACAGCCACAGCCACCACAGATGGCACTGTTCAGGGTGGCCCTGCAGCCTTGCAAACCACCACGGTACTGGGGTGGCCACTGCTGCCCAGCTGCTGCTGCTGCCTCTGTAAGCCCCAGGACCTCTACAGTCAGCAGGGGTGAATCCCTCAGGGCCTGGGCACCTCTCTTCAGTGGAGAGGATTCCCTCCTGGCCTAGAGTGGGTCTAGAAACACTGTCCAGTAGCAAAGATCTGGAATCAGGGCTTAAGGAATTGGTAGGTGATACATTTTACTGTGGCTGAGCTGGAGCCAAGGCACGCTCCCAGATCCTCTGTACTTGCCCTCTCTATCCTCCAGGTGGGAGGAGTCCCTCCCTGAGCTTCACTGCCTGGAGTTGGGGCAGGGGTGGCACAGGCACTCCCTTGGTTACCACAGTATATCATTTGCACCCGGAGTCCACTGGCTCCAAGACCAGTGCAGCACCAGGGGCTGCTCAGGGACCGTGTCCTTGTGGCCTGACTGCTACTCATATGTATTCCCAGCCCTAGGCCTTTAGGCATCCAGTGGCGAAGCCACGCGCATCTTTCTCCCACTGGAGCTGAGCATCCTCACTGTGGGAGCCAGCACAGTGCTGGTCTGCGTGTGCTCCACGATGACAGGCAGCACTGAGCTTCACGCAAAGTCCCTTCACTCTCCCTCCTGAGGCACACAGATACCATGTCTGCATGGGGCCATGGGGAGCGCTGGGAAGGGGTGGGGTGTAGACAATTGAAGACTGTCTTTCCTGCCCTCTCCAGGGCAGAAACTTTGTCTTGGTATCATGTTAGCAGGTGCTAGGGCTGCTCACCTGAATTTTTGGTTCTTATGAAGGTACTTTCTTACATAGATAGTTTCAGCAGCCCTGCTAGCAGGTGGTTGCTAGAGGGTTCTATTTGGCCATCTTGTTCTGTCACTTGTAAACAAATTCTTTTTTTTTTTTGAGACGTAGTCTCACTCTGTCACCCTAGGTAGAGTGCCATGGCATCATAGCTCACAGCAACTTTAAACCCTTGGTTGGGCTCAAGCCATCCTCCTGCCTCAGCCTCCCAAGTAACTGAGACTACAGATGCCCACCACTACACCTGGCAAGTTTTTCTATTTTTAGCATAGATGGAGTCTTGCTCTTATTCTTGCTCAGGCTGGTCTCAAACTCCTGAGTTCAAGCAGTCCTCCCACCTAAGCCTCCAAGAGTACCAGGATGACAGGTATGAGCCACCTTGTCCAGCCAGATGTAAAAATTTTTAACAAAAGTTTTTAGCAATTCAAATGCAGCTGTTCTATAAAAAGATCATGGTCAAGTGGGGATTTGTCCAGGACGTACAAATTAGCTTAAACTTTTAAAAATCAGTGTAAGTACCATGTTAACAAAGGACCAAAGCCATGTATGATCATCCTGACAGCTGCAGAAAGAGCATGTGACAAAAATCCAGCATCTGTTCCTAATGAACAGATGTCCAATGACCCAGTAGAAGGGACTTTTCTTGGCCCCACTCAAAGCACCTGTAGAAGCACTTGCAGCCAGTGCGGAGTCTTTAATAGGAGACCTTGACGAGGACTCCACCCCAACTACTGCATTCAGCCTTGTGCTGGGCAGTCCCAGCCAGGGCAGTTAGATAGGAAAACAAAGTAACCATGTAGATCAGAAAGGAAAACTGTCTTTATCCACAAATGATGTTATTATGTGAAAATTAGTTGTACTTCTCTATATAGAGATTCAAAGTTTAAAAAGTGTGTTATTTTTATAGCATTCCCCCAAAATGAATTACTTAGGGATAAATTTGAAAAAAGATGCAAGACCTATATACTGAATACTTTAAAATGTTATGAGGTAAATTAAAAAGCTAAACAAGTGGAGAGATTTACTGAACTCATGGACACACAGACTTAGTGTTGTAAGATGTAAATTCTTCTCAAACTGATTATATAGATTCTCCATGACCTGCATAATCTAAGCAGATTTCTTGTTGTTGTTATTGAAATTGACAAACTTGGGCCAGGTGCGGTGGCTCATGCCTGTAATCCCAACACTCTGGAAGGACAAGGCAGGTGGATTTCCTGAGCTCACAGGTTTGAGACCAGAGTGAACAAGAGCAAGACCCCACCTCTAAAAATAGCTAGACATTGTGGTGGGCATCTGTAGTCCCAGCTACTTGGGGAGGCTGAGGCAAGAGAATCACTTGAGCCCAAGAGTTTGAGGTTGCTATGAGCTATGATGCTACAGCACTCCACCGAGGGTGACAAAGTGAGAATCTCTCTCTCAAAAAAAAAGATGGTATCTGTAGCTCAATGGTTAGGGTGCCAGCCGCATACACCACGGGTGGTGGTTCAAACCTGCCCTGGGCCAGCTAAGAAACAACAATGGCAACTGCAACAACAACAAAAAATAGCCGGGCATTGGGGTGGACACCTGTATTCCCAGCTACTTGGGAGGCTGAGTCAAGAGAATTGCTTAAACCCAAGAGTTTGAGGTTTCTGGAAGCTGTGATGTCATGGCACTCTACCCAGGGCAACAGCTTGAGACTCTGTCTCAAAAAAAAAAAGAAAAGAAAGAAATTAACAGACTTGTTGTAAAATTTATGTACAAATTCAAAGGACCTAGAATTATTAAGACAATGTTTATAAAATAGCAAATGTTAGGGGATTCACCTGATTGCAAGCTTTATAAACATACAGTCATCAAGACAGTATAAAACTAGCAAAGACAGGTAAGGAATAACCCATATGCAGATAACGTTGATTGATTTTCTCCAAAGGTGCTGAGACAGGTTAGCAGGGAAAGGGTCTTTTCACCAGCTTGTGCTAGAACAACTGGAGAGTCATGCGTAAAAAGATGAACCTTGACTCTTACATAATGCACACAGAATTTAAAAATTAACTCAGAAAGGATCATATAGACTTAATTGTAAGAGCTAAAACTATAAAACTCCTTCATAAAAATTAGAAAATTTTAGTGACCGTGGGTTTGTTATAGGTTTCTTAAATACAGCACAAAAACATGACCCATAAAAGCAAAACAATCAATGCATTAGTTTTTACTGACATGAAAATTTTGCTTCAAAAACCACTTATTTAAAAATGAACAGACAAGGGTGGCACCTGTGGCTCAGTGGGTGGGGCGCCAGCCCCATATACCGAGGGTGGCGGGTTCAAACCCGGCCCCGGCCAAACTGCAACAAAAAAAATAGCTGGACGTTGTGGTGAGCACCTATAGTACCAGCTACTCAGGAGGCAAAAGCAAGAGAATCACCTACGCCCGGGAGGTTGCTGTGAGCTGTGTGACACCATGGCACGCTACTGAGGGCAACAAAGTGAGACTCTTATCTCTACCAAAAAAAAAAAAAAAATTCAAAAAAATGAATAGACAAGTCATGAACAGGGAGGGAAGAAATGTTTGCAGAATGTATGCCTGACAAAGGACTTGTTTCTGGACCATATACAGAATTCTCACGACTTAACAAATAGACAAATAGCTTGGTTTTAAAAATGGGCAACAGGCTCGGCGCCTGTGGCTCAAGTGGCTAAGGCGCCAGCCACATACACCTAAGGTGGCAGGTTCGAATCCAGCCCGGGCCCACCAAAACAACAATGACGGCTGCAACCAAAAAATAACCGGGTGTTGTGGCAGGCGCCTGTGGTCCCAGCTACTTGGGAGGCTGAGGCAGGAGACTCGCTTGAGCCCAGGAGTTGGAGGTTGCTGTGAAATGTGATGCCGCGGCACTCTACCCAGGGGGACAGCTTGAGGCTCTGTCTCAAAAAAGAAAATAAAAAATAAAAATTGGCAACAAAGCTAGACACTGGACCAAATAAGGTATGTAGTTACCAAATAAGGACCTGAAGAGGCAGTCCACATTATCAGTCATCAGGGAAATGGAAATTAAGAGCACAATGAGATACTACCACATGATTGCAAATGTGACAAAAATCAGAAAATTGGACTGTTGCCCCCAGGGCTTGTGAGGCCATAGAGGAGTTGGGGGGTCCGTGGAAAGCACTTTGATGGTCTCCTATAGAGTCAAGCTTGTGCCAACCCTGTGACCAGCCATCCCAATCTCGGGCATTTCCCCACAAAAGTTACATACTAACATTCACGACAGCTTTGTAATGGCCAGAGAAAAGAAGTGAAGTGATGTCGATTGATAGGTAAATGGGTAAACATGCTTTGCAACTCAGAACACAGAACACTTGTACGCATCTCAGAGTGAGAGCTGAGCAGGTGCTCAGCTCCGGCAGTGCCTGCGGCTGCAGCCGCAAGCAAGAACTGGAGCAGAAAGCCTATGGAGGGCCATGGTTCCTGCTCCTGGCTGAGGGGTATTTTTACAGGTATACATATGTGTCAGAATCTGCCAGGTAGCATGCTGACAAGTGCAGTCCAGTGGGTAAGGGCATGGGAAAGAGTACAGACAGTGGTGGGTATGGTCAGCATGGCCCTGGTCTAATGAACAGAAAAGCCAGCAACCTCCCTCCATTGAGGCTCTGCCTGGTGTTGTGCTTTCTTCCCAGGAAGAGGAGATAACGAAAGAAGAGATCGACATCCTCAGCGACGCATGCTCGAAGCTGAAGGACCAGAAGAAGTCGCTCACCAAGGAGAAAGAGGAGCTCGAGCTGCTGAAAGGGGATGTCCAGGACTATAGCGAGGTGAGTGGAGCTGCCCAGGCACCTCTGTGCCACTCACATCTTCTACAGGGCTGGCTCCTTGCCCTGGCTCTGCAGAGTGGTCATTTCAGGGACTGACATTCTGGGTGGTGAGACTTGCTCCTAAACACCTTTACCAGTCCCTGAAGTATTAAATGATACTTCCATTAGATACTCAATGAGCTGGCCAAAAGATATTTGAGAGAAAAGCTGGTTATAAATAAATTTATGCAGTAGCTTCTCCATAGCTGTTCTCCCTGGGCCACCTTCTCCTAGAGTGTGGCCCTGCGCCTTGCAGGTGGCAGGTGAGCACTTTTAGTTTCTAAACACATGAAGGTGTCACACAAATACTTTGCTCACTTATAAGTGAAATCTTACTATGATTCTTATGAAATCTTACTATGATGGTTCTTTTTTTTTTTTTTGAGACAGAGTCTGGCTTTGTCACCCTTGGTAATATGCCATGATGTCGTAGCTCATAGCAATCTCAAACTCTCGGGCTCAAAGCAATTCTCTTGGCTCAGCCTCCAAAGTAGCTGAGGCTACAGGTACCTGCCACAATGCCCAGCTATTTTTAGAGAGGGGGTCTCGCTCTTGCTTAGGCTGGTCTCATAAACTGGTGAGCTCAGGCAGTCCACCTGCCTCGTCCTCCCAGAATGCTAGGATTACAGGCGTGAGCCACTGTACCCAGCCAGTTTTTTTTTTTTTAAGTAAATATTACTAATTTGATTTAAAAAGAACTGTATCAGGTGGTGCCCATAGCTCAGTGGGTAGGGTGCCGGCCACTGAGGCAAGAGAATCTCTTAACCCCAAGGGTCTGAGGTTGCTGTGAGCTGTGACACCACAGCACTCTACCAAGGGTGACATAATGAGACTGTCTCAAAAAAAAAGAACTATATTTTCATAACTCTATTGGAAAGGTAACTAATTTTAAGATTGGTAAAAATAATTGCCCTTTTTTGAACTTTCTCATGGCAGTTCTCTTGCTTCGTGGGTCCCCACCGGAAACAAGATGTGTGTCACCATCTCAGCCTGTTGTTCCTCAACTCTCCTCCACCCCTCTCTTCCCTGTGACATTTGCTTATAGGGGAACCAACTTGGAATTTAAAGATACTAAATTCCTGAATCTTTAATTCATTTATTATTTAACAAATATGAAGAAATTGAATTTCAGAATAGATTCTGTTTCATTTTCTACAAAAGCAATGTTTTAATGTACAAAAATAAGAAATTCATATGATAGGTAGAAATAAAATTTTGTAGCTTTCTGTGGTGGGACTTAATGGGCTTAAATACGTTTACAAGTTACACTTAATTGTAAAGTCCCCACACCCTTTAAATTCTGGATTGATGTGAGGGTGCAGATGGTGAGGTCACACTGTATGCCTTTGTCAGTAGAGGCCATGTTGTCCTCGTGGGCTCCCCAGGAGGTGTGTTGGACCGGCCTGTGCCTGCCAGGAGCACACGCTGATCACCTTCCTGCCCCTTTCCTGCCCACCTTTTCTTTTTTTTTTTTTTTTTTTTTTTGAGACGGAGCCTCAAGCTGTCCCCCTGGGCAGAGTGCCGTGGCATCACAGCTCACAGCAACCTCCAACTCCTGGGCTCAAGCGAGTCTCCTGCCTCCGCCTCCCAAGTAGCTGGGACCACAGGCACCCGCCACAACGCCCGGCTATTTTTTGGTTGCAGCCATCATCGTTGTTTGGCGGGTCCGGGCTGGGGATTCGAACCCGACACCTTAGGTGTACGTGGCTGGCGCCTTAGCCGGTTGAGCTATAGGCGCCGAGCCCTGCCCACCTTTTCTAAAGACAAACTTTACAACCAAAAATAATTTCTTTAGGACTTACAAGAGATCAAAAAGGAACTTTCCAAGACTGGTGAAGAGAAATATGTAGAAGAATCTAAAGCCAGCAAGAGGCTGACAAAGAGGGTGCAGCAGATGATCGGGCAGATTGACGGCCTCATTACACAGCTAGAGGCGGGTCAGCGGGCTGGCCGGCTGGGCCCCACTGAGGGGACGACCACGGGGTGAGTGGGGCCCAGTGGGGGCAGGTCTCAGCCTGTAGGCGCTTTGCTGGGATTCAAGTGGCCAAAGGGTATACCTTGGCCTCTGAGCATTGCTGTCCCTCCACCTATGACCTGTAGCTATGGCCAGAGACTCTGAGCAAGCATTCCTGCCCATCTCCTCCCAGTCTCCATCCACCGAGGCCTATGCTGCCTGCCTCCCCTCCTCCTCTCCTGTGGCTCCCTCCTCCTGCTCTGCCTCTGCCCTTTCCTGAACCCCCTGCTCACTGACACTCCTGGTGCAGTTCCTCTTCTCACTGCTCTGCTATGGCCTTGGGAGCTGCTGTCCATTGAGTGCCCGCTGAGCAAGTAAAATAGCCACCATCATGACAGCTGATGCCTTGCACCCCATAGGCCATACTGTGTCCCCACTCAGCCAGAACAGGTGCCCATGGCCTGGCAGTAGGCTGGCCACAGAGGCCTGTTCATTCCATGGGTCCCTCTTGGAAGACCTTGTCCACCCCCCAGTGAGGGCATGTCCTCTCTTTAACCTGTTGACCCACCTGCTAGGGGAGTCACCTCCCCACACTGGTCAGAGGTCACCCCTTGACCAAAGTGAGTGTCCCCAGGGGCCACAGCCCTGTGGACCACTGCCCAGTAGCCATGACCAGGATGTCCACAGGGCTCTCCCCCTGCTGTGCCCTGGGCAGTGGCTCACTGGCATGCACATGGGAGATCCCAGGCCCAGGGGTTTCCTGTGTGGATGGCCAAATAGGCTGTCCATCCCAAAGGAAGAGATGTGGGACCTCTTGGCCATGTGTGGGGCTGCACAGTGGTGGATACACTGTGGACTACCTGGGTCAGGGCTGACCAGTTGCAGCCACAGGTGTGTGGGGAGGCCCGTGGGACAGAACACCTGGCTGGCAGCCACATGTAGGCTGTGCTCCCAGGGAGAACGTCATTAGCGTCACTGAGCTCATCAGTGCCATGAAGCAGATCAAGCACATTCCGGAAAACAAACTGCTCAGCCTGGCCTCAGCACTAGATGAAAACAAGGATGGCAAGATCAACATCGACGACCTCGTCAAGGTGGGGCTGACCTTTTGCTGTGGGCCTGACGGTCTGGGTGGGCAGCTTGTGACCACGCCCTGTGCCTACAAGGGCAACCTCCCCCACACCCAGGTCTGCTGCCTCTGCTGCAGGAGCAGGTCAGGAGCCATGGCTATTCCCCAGCACTGGGAGTAAGGAACTGTTAAATGACAGGCTCCCTTTTGCCGAAGCATTTTCCTTATGTGTCCCAAGCACCCGCACCCATGCTGTGCCCGCCTGCCTGGGAGGCCCAAGTGTGCCAGATGTCCTGGTCCACAGCCCACTCCCGCTGTTGGCAGGTAGTGTCACAGCATTAAGAGCAGTGTGGTGAGAAGTGTCACTCTGGAGCCAGCTACATGCTTTTTTTTTTTTTTATT
>NW_003852593.1:966397-979384 GCF_000181295.1 Otolemur garnettii | reverse complement strand
GGCGCCTTAGCCGCTTGAGCCACAGGCGCCGAGCCTATTATTTTTTTTTTAGAGTTCACTTTGTCACCCTCAGTAGAGTGCTATGTCGTCACAGCTCACAGCAACCTCCAGCTCTTGGGCTTAGGCAATTCTCTTGCCTCAGCTTCCTGAGTAGCTGGGACTGGCGCCCTAGCCGCTTGAGCCACAGGCGCCGAGCCAGAGACTCTCTCTTTAAAAAGAAAAAAGCATAGGGGTGTCTGACACATATGCTGAGCATCCCACCTCTCTCATCCTTAATCTGAGGGACACGGAACTGGTCCCTTCACATCACTGCTGTGTACTCTGGGAAGCCATGGTCCAGGCAGGCTCTGGCCCTGTAGTGTGTGTCCTGCAGGACCTGCGTTAGTGGCTGTGCTGTGCTGTCACTGTGCCTGCTGTGGTACCCCTGCCCTGAAGGGCCCCAGGGGAAGCCCCTTGGCCTCTTACTCTCTGAGCATCCCCCCTCCCAGAACTTCTAACCAAGCCTGGGGCTTTGGAGCCTTTTGTCATTCAAAGGGGTGGTACTCTGAGGACCAGGGCAGCTGGAGGACCCCAGGGACTGCTGGTGGGTAGCAGAGGTGGTTGGGAGGTGGGCCACATTCCACCCCCCATGCTGTATTTTGAGTTCCTCCCTTTCCCATGTGTGCAGGTGATTGAGCTGGTGGACAAAGAAGATGTTCATGTCTCTACTAGCCAGGTGGCTGAGATTGTGGCAACGCTGGAGAAGGAAGAGAAGGTGGAAGAGAAGGAGAAGGCCAAGGAGAAGGCAGAGAAGGAGGCCGCAGAGGTGAAGAACTAGGCTGCTGGTCCTAGCACCTGCCTTCTGCACCAGCTGCCATGGAGATGGCCGTGGTAGTGACTGCTTGGAAGTGATTCTTAGTGGCAAATCTAATATTTTGTCTGGATAAATCAGAAACTTCCATAATCAAGTAATTTTTAATATTCATCATTCCATGAAGATTCAATCAATCTGGAATCCCAGAGCCCGTCCAGGGAGTCATGTCTGGATTCATACCAGGACATGGATGTGGCCCCACCAGCCCCCTGCGTGTGGCCATACTGTCTCAGTGTCGCTGCTGTTCTTGCCCCAGGAGGGTGAGGACCCTGTGGACACTGACATTGGAGCACAGCCTCCTCAGCACTGAAGACAATGCTCTGGCCAGTCGGTGGACTCCACCTCCTTCAGGATCAGTGTAAATGTGGATCTCTTCGTGCACATTTTCAGAGTCAGGTCTGTGTAGCTATTGGGACAGAAGCGTCTTCTCTCAGTGGCCTCTGGGAAGTGACATCTGACAATAATGCCCACGATTCTTGTGCCGATTCCCCATTATGTATTGACTGGAGTTCGCTCTTGATTTGCCTTTTATTTTTACCTAATTCTTTAATCAGCTGAGCAGTACGGAGTTTGCACATAGGGCCATCTGCCTGACTCGTGAGGAATATCTGACCTAAATTATGTTGTGAGAGATACTAATGAAGCCTTTGGCAATGATGTGTCTCCTTCTGGGTGGTCCTTGTGCTGCTGTCATGTGGGCTGCTGACGTTCACTGCAGGGGCTAGAGCAGGTGCTCTGTGATCTGGAGGTAGCCCTAGCCCGGGGAGGGTCTCCATGGTCAGAAGGGCCCTGGCACATCCCCAACATAGAAGGAGCACAGCCTGAAACACCCATGGGGCTCTTGGTGCCATGACTATGTGCACCTGTGAGTCGATGGCACCTGTCCCCTTAGCTGTTGTAGGCCCTCAGGCAAGTGGCTGTACTCCGGAAGCCAGGGAGCGGGAACATGGGGTACAGAGGCCATGTCAAAGGTCTCTCAGGGCAGCAATACCGTCAGTGCTTAGGGCTTGCCCAGTGTCCCCTAGGTGGAACCAGGCAGCCTCCGTGGGCCGGGTGGCTGAGGCATCCTGTGGCTACCACCACTTCCTGTCCTGTTGTGTGGTCACACTCAACATCCTTTCAAGGCCTGGCTGGCTGCTGGTGAGAACATCCTTTCAGGGGCTCAGACATGGGAATTTGGGAGAACAGGGATAGCACATAGAGTGGCCAGTTAGCCAAGAGGGCAGCAGCTCGCAGAGGGGGACATTTCTGTTACTTGAAACTTTTTATTGTTCAGCCATTAAAGAAGAAACTTGACAATTAGGAATAAGATTATATATTCTTAAATGTAAATCTTTGTAAAATATTAATAGTTGGGTTCTAAAGGATTTTTATTTCAATTATTTGAAAAAGAAGTATGTTTTAGATTCCTATTTATGAATTCTGTCACCCTGTGTGAGTTGCCTGGTTTTCAGTGGTCAAAGTGTACTTACTTTTGAGGACAGCTTTGTGGTTACCAAACAGTCCCTCTGATGATGGATGTCTTCCCTGTGAGTGGGACTCTGGGGCAATGAGCTGTGACCACCACTTGGCCTCATCTGCACTGTCTGGCCAGGTGCAGGCAGCCCCATTGGTCCAGGGCTCTGCCCTCTCCCTTCCAGGTTGACTGTTGGGCTCTGCAGGCATGTAGGGGATGGTCCTTGTCAGTACTGGTGACCGCAGTTGGGCCTGAGACTGGCTCAAGGGGGAACCTTTGCCATGTCTGTTTATTGCAGCTGAGATAGCATCCAGACACAGTGTGAGAAATGGATCCAGAGTTTTGTGTGAGGAGGTTTTTTAAAACTGTCTATGTTTATACCTGCCCAGTGCCTGAACCTACAGCCTCCTCCTGCTCTCGTAGCAAGGGCATTGCCTGCTTCGGGGAGCCTTCCTCACTCTACCTGCAAGCCTGCTTCTTAAGCAGGGTTTAGGGTTGTGGGTCTTCCAAAGTCATTTTGGAATATCACAGTCTAGACTTCTTAAATGAAGGGCACTGTGTTAGTTTTAAAAGATGACCTGACAGTGGTGGTTCTCATGGCAGGGGCTGAGACCTCCATGGCCGGCACCACCTGGGAACTTGGGGAACAAATCCTGTCCTGCAGGGGTCCCGGACCATATGTTAACACCTTTTGTAGAAACAGTATTTTTATTAAAAACATCAAATCCATGTTCCTGTAACAGCTCAGAGTAATATTTTTAACCCTTTGACACATAAAAAGTCCAGATGGAAACTGTCAGAGCCGTCTCAGTGTCTGCTATTCTGCCTGGATATTTGGCTCCCCGGGGAGTGCTAGGGCCAGATCTAGAAGACCCCCATTTCCTTGGGAGACCCTTCAGAGTACCCAGTCACCCCACCCTGGGCTCAGGGCCTGGTTCTCGGCCTCCTGCCTTGGGGGATAGTCTGCAGCCCTTTGGCAACTGGGCGGAGTGTGGGGGTCCTTGCCACATCAGATGTGCCACTGTGCCAGCCTGGCCCATGTGGTCACTTGTTTTCTAGACACCGTTTGATATAAGGAGACTAATAAACCACCGTCTTGACATCCGACAACCTGTCTGCCACACAATGATTGTCTGGGGCCTGCCTGACACTCAGATTCTTTGCTGGCTTAGGGCCCACGGGACAGGTGCCAGCACCTAGAATCTGTTTCTTGGCTGGGTGGTGGCTGGAACCCTGCCCTTCTGAAAGATTCTTGGGGAGAGGACTGGGGGTACACAGCGCTGCTGCCCATACCACAGTCTGCTTCCCAGCCCCCTTGCAGGGCCCAGGTAGCCTGAGGGACACACAGCATATAACCTTTGTTGGAGGGTGGGCAGAGGATCCCAGCTGCAGGGCTGAGCTGTGGTGTCTATTCTGCCAAACCTGCTGCCTCAGTGCACAGACTGCCCTGCCCAAGTCTGGACACAGCCTCTCAGGGCCCCCCCCTCCATGCTGGTGTCAGGCTCTCCAGGCGTCTCACAAATTTCCTCCCTACACTGCTGCCGGCTGTGTGAGCATGCTGATGCCTC
This sequence comes from Otolemur garnettii, assembly GCF_000181295.1. Taxonomy (NCBI): domain Eukaryota; kingdom Metazoa; phylum Chordata; class Mammalia; order Primates; family Galagidae; genus Otolemur; species Otolemur garnettii. Next base: position 975,507 of record NW_003852593.1, on the reverse strand, counting down.
ACCCTTGCACCAGGCCTTTGGGACATGGCCCAGTGAGCCTGAGGACAGTGAGGGACCTGAGCTAACCAAAGGACACAAGGCCTGGGCTGAAGCCTGTTCCTCTCCCTAATCTCCCCCCAGGGTTCAGACACCCACCCGAAGGTGCCCAGCACAAGAAAGGCCAATGCCAGGGCTAGAGCAGGAAGTACATGGTGGGGATGGCAGTCTGTGGAGAGCAACTGGCCTACAGTGACAGTCCCATAAGGATTCCGGAGAGAATATGGCTCATCTGCCTTCCCAAAAAGCTCTCCCTTTCTCTCCAGGAGCACTCAAGCTGACAGGCCCAGGGAAGCCCTGGGACCCATCCATGGGAAACCTCCAGGCCTGCCAGGAGCAAGTCAGACACCCTATAGGAGCCACTAGCCATGTCTGGCAGGCAGGGCCTTCTACAGGACACAACTGTCCCCAAAGAGCCATCCCAGAGATGAGAGACCCAGCTGCCCACTCGGGGGCGGGGGGGGGGCACAACTGGAGAGGTTCCACTGTGGTGACAGCAGAGACCTCCCATGTTTGTGTTCTTACTGGGCAGGGGCTCTTGGTGGGCAGCTCTGAGGACTGAGCTTCCTGTGCCTGGTCTACCTGAGTTGTCTAGGCTAGGGAGGGGCTGGGGAGGCCTGGGGGGAGGCAGGAGGCCTGGCTCATTCAAGCCCAGAGGGTGCAGGACCTGCTTGCCCCTCAGCCTCATCTGCCCCCTCCAGACCTCCCTCCTCTGGGCACTGTCCCCATGTCCTATGGCCAGGCCAGCCTTTGGGTCACCACCACTGGATCACTGAGCAGGTGGGGGGCATGATGCTCTTTTCAAAGTCGCTGTGCCCACCCCGTCAGGAAGCTGCTGCCCTGACAAGCACTCAATAGGGTTAGGCCCTAACAGCCTACCCAGAAAATGGGCCAGAAATGCCCTCGCCTGGAAAGTGAGTTCCAACTTACAATGGGAACGAGGCTCCCAGATCAGGTGGTATGTGAGGTGGAATCATGCCTGCCTCCTCCCAAACTCACTCCCACCCTGCTCAGGCTGTGACCATGGGAGGATGGGAGAGGTCTGCTGAAAGGCACAGGCATGGCTGGCATGGAGGGGGGAACCTGTGGAGCCCTTAGCAGGTGGCCAGGCTAGGGGGAGAGAAGCTGGCCAGGAGAAAGGCCATCACCTGTGTGGACTGCACTCTACTGAAATCACTCTGTTTATAGGCAGCTCCATGTTGGGACACCTAGAAAGCTCCTCTCCTCAGGCAATTAAGCAGGCAGGTGCTGGGGGCCAAGGGGGCCCCTCAGACCTACACAAGCGCCTGAACATGACCCCCATGAGCTGGGGGCAGCCAGGGAGCTGGCTCACCCAGAGCTCATTCTCTGAGCTCCCACCAGGGCCTACCACCAACACCAGACTGCATCCTCACCCTGGAGTCCTCCAGCCAGTCCACAGGTTTGGAGCCCTCCCAACCTCCTTAGGGGCAAATGACCCCACAAGGAGCAGCCCAGGGTCCCATACAGAAGGCAAGGAGCCCAGGGCAGGGTGGGAAACAGTCTTCTTGCTTTATTGGGAAAGTATATCTGCTGGGCTCACAAGATTATGTCTACTGGTTTGGGTCACACTGTAGTCACCAAGCACTAGGCTGCAAGAAGAGACCACCCTGAGCCACCGCACAGCCCACGAGTAAGGGACAACCACCCCAACTCAGGCCATTAACGGCACAAAGTAACAAAACTGAATTCACGGCTTCTCTCCCAAGCTTTGAAAGGCAGCAGTCCAGGCTATAACAATCTAGAAGCATTGCGTAAGAAGTGTTAAGTCTACAGCAAATACATCTTGTAAAAACTCAATAAATTATATATATAGATATATATAAACTTGTAACATCTAATAACATCTGAACCTGCACGCAGGGCAGGCCCTTCCCTGGAAACTGCCTCCTTGCCCAGAACACGCAGCAAGGAGAATTTGAATGAAAATACCAGCTTGCCTTAAAGTCCAAAAAAAATAAATCTCCTAAAGAAAAATCCTATAGAAATCTAATTCCCCTGCAAAGGAAATAAAATATCCTCCCCGAATCACCTCCAACTATTAGCGGCCTTCAAGGCTCTGCAGGCAACTCTAGCTCAGGCACGGCTGGGCACATTCTCTGTAACCCTCAGCTGTTAATAACTTAAAACCTAAAATTCTGTATGCTGTGGGGCTGGCTAAAAGCTATGAGGGGGTGATGCAGGTGACAAGGGTGCTGGAGGTCGATAAATAGCTGTACAAATATACAGGTCCAAGTACAATTTTTAAAACAAAACTGTGGTGCCAGAAAAGTGCCTGCACCCCTGCCTGCATTTGTGTTGTGTCAACAGCGAGTTCCCTGGGGACCTCCCCACCAGGGCCACCCCCACCTCAGCACCCCAGGTCTCAGTGTGCAGCCTCTCCCATAGATACTTTTATATATACGTATGTATATCATATACACAATGCTATTTATATAAATGTACACTCGTTTCTAGAATAAACTTTGTGGATAGAGGTTAAAGGCTTCTACCTTCAGGTACCCGTAATTTCAGTCTGAGGGGGAGGGAAGCAAGGCGGCAGGAAGAGGCACTGGGTACTGATACTCGCCCCCAGCAGGTGCCAATTGGGTAGAGGTGGGGGGTGTCGGAAGAGGGCTATTCTGCAGGCTCAGCTCTGGGCACTGGAGGTCTCAGCCCCTGACCCGTGACACTCCCGTGGGGCACAGAGGGCCAGGCAGGGGCTGAGTCTGGGCAGTCTGGCTCAGTGCCTGCCCCTGGGGGATCGAGGGGAGGACCCTTTACATTCTTTACTTCGACCCCTCGGTGCAGAGGACCTGCTTAGGAGGTAACAGCACAGCAGCACAGGCCTCAGGATGGCTGCACCAGCCGCAGTGCTCACACGTGCACACACAGGCGTGAAGCACTGTTGGTCTGTCGGTCTGTACCAGGTTCTGGCCTGGGGGACCACACACCAGCAGCCCAGGGTGGGCTGGCGTCCCCTCTCACATTGCTGGGGGCTCAGACTGCAAGCTGATGGCCTTCACGTCCTCGGGCCCCCGCTGCTGGGCAGGGCCGGGGGCAGCAGCTCATGGGCAAACACAGAGTCATCCCCAGAGGAGCTGGAGCTGGGGGTGTCCTGGCCACCCGGGGAGTACTGCTCAAAGGGCACTGACAGGTCCAGGTATTCCTGCCGATGGGGACAGGCAGTCAGGCATGCCAAAGCCCAGCTTCCCTCCCAGGGAGCCTGCCCCATCCCTCAGGGGTCTGGGCCTGGGTCACACTCACATCGGTGGATGTCACAGTGAGTATGCGGTCCAGGTCCTCCACCAACTGCTTGAAGGTGGGCCTCTGAGAGGGCGCAGCATGCCAGCACTCACGCATGATCATGTACCTGCGAGGAGGCCACTCAGCCACAGCTCCCGGCTGCCCACCCCCAGACTGCCTGGCCTGCCCTACCCGGCCTGTGGAGACTCACAGGTCATGTGTGCAGTTGGCTGGCTTGTCCATGCGGTGGCCTTCTTTCAGCAGCTTGAAGAGCTCCTCAACAGGGACACCAGGATAGGGTGAGCCTCCTAGCGTGAAGATCTCCCAGAGCAGGACCCCAAAGGACCAGCTGCAGGGGCACCCAGGGTCAGACTGCCCCGTGGCCCTCACCCCTGAACTGGTGCTCGGGCAGGTACCAGGGGCCCTCAAGGGCAAAGGACAGACCACCCTCTGAGAGCCCCAGGCCTAGGGCTGTAGAGGCTGCATCTGGGCTGCTGGCTCTGCCCCCAGAGCTCCCCTCCCCCAGGGTGGGGCTGAGGGAACATACACATCACTCTGGTGGGTGTAGACACGGTCAAACAGGGCCTCAGGCGCCATCCACTTCACAGGCAGCCGGCCCTGGGGGAGGACAGGAGAGGGATGCTAGCTACTAGGTGCCCTCCTGGGATGCCCCCTACCCCCCACCCCAGAGCTGGGCTCACGTTTGTGGTCTTTTTATAGTAGTCCAGGTTGTGCACGTCTCGAGCCAGGCCGAAGTCTGCGATCTTCATCACGTTGTCCTCAGTCACAAGCACGTTGCGGGCGGCCAAGTCCCTGTGAATGCACTGGGGTGCGGGGCCAGGGCTCAAGACACTGCCCTGCCTCTCCACACACACCCACAGCCCACAGGCCAATCACCTCCAGCTCCTACCCTGCTCACCTTCTGGGAGGCCAGGTACTCCATGCCTCGGGCCACCTGGTAGGCACAGGACACCAGGTCCTTGAAGGTGAGCTGCTCCTCCGGCAGCTTGCAAGTGTCAAAGGAGTAGTCCATGCCCGGGGGCCGCCGTGCCCGCAGGTACTCACGCAGGTTGCCCTTGGCCGCATACTCCACCAACACGTACAAGGGCCCTGTGAGCACAGGCTTCTCAGAGGGGCACCTGGGGCCGGGGAGGGCACCCACCAGCCCACCTGGGCCCCTGCACCTACCACCCTGTGTGCAGGCCCCCAGCAGGTTGATGATGTTCTTGTGCGTGCCGATCATCTTCATCATCTCCATCTCCGATACCAAGTCCGACAGGTCCTTGTCAGTGGCATTGTCTGTGCAAGGAGGGGGTATCAAGTGGTGCACCCCCAGCCCTGCTCAGCTGCCCCTTGCTATGCTATATGGCTCCTCACCTTTCAGCATCTTCACAGCCACGGTGACAGGCTTGGCAGCTCGGTCCTTGTCAATGCCGATGGCCTCTGCCATGACCACCTGGCCGAAGCATCCTTCCCCCAGAGGCTTGCCCAGCGTGAGCCTGGAGCAGCAGAGGGAAGAGTGCTTGAACCCACCTGCTCCCAGCCCCGCCGTGTGCCCTTGCCTAACCCTGCCCAGCAAATCTGCCTCCAAGCAGCCCTCCACATACACCTACTCCTGCTCATAAGGATGGAGGAGGATGTCGCCCTCAGTCATCACCCTATACTGTGCTCTCCAGCAGAGCATCTTGAGAGGAATGGGTTGCTGCTGGGTACCCCCCTGGAAGCAACTCCCAAGGCCCTAGCCTGTACCTGATAGCTATCATTAGCCAACAGCCCTGAGCCCCAACCAATTCCAATCAAAATCCAGCTGGCACCTGCTGGCTAGCCACCCCCACCCCACCAGAACCCAAGACAGCCTTTCTGTGCACCGTTACCACCACTGACCTGGCCCGGGGCAGCTCCCACTTGGGGTCAGCTGGCAGCTCGAGCTCAGAGACATCGGCTAGTGTGGGGCCCTCTCCTGAGGACAGGCGGGCAATGCGGACCAGCGGCGTGTTGGAGCTCATGGACGAGTTGGACTCCAAGGACACCTGCTTGGGTCGGCAGGGGCAGGTTGGCGCCGCACTCGAGAGCTGGGGGCAGGGTGGGGAGGAGCAGCCTCGGCAGGGCACCAGGCCCAGGCACACAGGCAGGGCACTGGGCTGGGAAGTGGATGTTCTGACTTCTATTAGTGTTAACTAAAGATTTTTACAAGTGTTTTGTAACCCAAGGTAACCTGGGCTTCATGTGGTGTCCTGAGATGAAAGAGGGATTAGTCTACCTGCTTACAGAGAAACATGTCCCATGTGAGCCCCCAGCATGGGACACTGCAAAGTTCCCTGAGAACAGAGACCCCAAGACCAGAGTGGGCCACAGGGGCCTGAGAGGCTGGCTGGGCCGCAGACAGCTCAGAACCTGGTATCTACTTTCTGTTACCTGTCGCTTCAGTGGGAAACGTGAGATCTTGTGCACGGTGGGTGAGCCCAGGCCCTTCTTTGGGGGGCTGCGCAGGCGGCAGAGTGTCACGGCTGCCACCACCAAGATGAACAGGAAGAAGCCCGCCCCGTAGCTGAGGACACCCGTGTACACGCTGCTGGCCTCGCCGGCTTCTGCCAGCTCCTCCTCAGCTGCAAAGACACGAGCACTGAGGCCTGGCCCGCCTCTTGGGAGCCCCCACGGGCTGCCCCAGGCAGAGCTGCAGACACCGGGGAGTGGGGCGGGGCTCAGAGCCTCCACAGAGAAGCACCCCAAAGGGCCAGGCCAGACCCCAGAGAAAAGGAGCCCAGCAAAGCCAGCAGCACCCATACCACCACCCAGGCACCAGGCAGAGGCCAGAGCTGCGGCGGAGGGCCCACGTTTAAGGATCCAGCTGGTCGTCGGGTGACCCTCTGAAGCCAGACAGGGCTGGTCAGCTCTGTTCCGGGGCCAGGGCCAGGGCCAGTTGGAACAGGGTAACTCATGTTGCAGGGTCCCAAGCCTGTCCACGGCAGCTGTGGCACACCCCAAGCCAGCACCCTGAGAGCACAGGTGCAGAGCGGCAGGAGCCAGTACCTGGCAGCACCGCCAGCCACGCAGAGTGATGGGAAAACCCGATAGAATTGCCCGCCAGGCAGGTGTACTCCCCGGCGTCCTCAAAGGTAACATTGCGCAAGGACAAAACCTCTAGCTCTTTGTCGGTGGTGTTAGCGCCCGCCGTCTACAAAGAGAGAACAGAGCGCGATAGGCGAGCGCCAGCACCTCCCCACGGGCACCATAGCAGAGTCCACACGGCGATGATCCAGCCAGGCTGCAAGGAAAATGCTACCACCACCGCCTCGGCCACCACCATCTTGGCCACCACCACCTCGGCCATGGCAGCCACTGCCACGGCAGCTGAGGGCCCTCCGCCTGTGTGTCGGCACCGAGCCCGAAGCCAGTCCCTCCACCGGCGTCCTCTGTCCCAAGTGAGCATCAGGCACGGCGCTGCGCAGGAGCAGCATGCAAGGTTAGCACGGAGAGCGGAGGGTGCAGATGGAGGACAGGTGGACAGACTGGCTGGAAGCGAGCAGGCAGTGGGGCTGTGGCCAGAGAGAGGCAAAGGTGGACACTCAGTGTGGTGTCCGGCCTGGTGGGTGCTGAGGACCTCATGGGGTGCATGGGGGTGTGGGAAGGGCCAGCACAGGCCCGAGGCTGGAAGCGGGCAGTCACCGTGGAGGCCGGCACTGCCCAGGTGGCCAGAGCAGAGCAGAGTGGGAGTGGGAGCGAGCAGGATGGGCGTGCAGGGCGTGCGGGGGCTCGGCCAGAGCCTGGGAGCTGGAGCTTGAGTGCCGGCCGGCGTGGGACAGAGTTGTTACCTGCTTGGGGCCCGTGAACGCGCAGCCAAAAGGCCTTCTCAGCCACGCCTATGAAATTGGTGGCTCGACAGAGGTACTCGCCCCCATCCCGCTCCGACACATTGGCCAGGCGGAGGCGCGCGTCTGCCTCCGCGCTCTCACTGATCCAGGACTGCGGGGACAAGAGACCCGGCTCAGGCACGCCCCGGGACAGCCCCGCCAGGCACGAGGCAGGACATGGAGACCCCAGGACCGGCTAGGGCTGGGCCTGGAGGTGGCGTGGTGGCACCTCCTGGCAGTGGCTGAGATTTCCCAGGATGTGCTTGTTTTGGCCACCCTGAACTCCTAGAGCCCTCCAGAGACTCTCCAGCCCTGCACGCAGCACCCAAAGGCACAGAGGGACTGCGGCAGCCTCTCCCTGTCCCCACCAGACGAATCGTCTCTAACAGATGTTTTTCTTTGTACTGAGTGTCGCAGCTGTCCCAACTCAGCAGCCCCCACCCCTGCACTGTGGGAGCAAAGCTAAGGGCTGAGGGCACCATGCAGCTGGCAACAAACAGCCTGTTGGGCCAGCTCTAGGCTCAACCACCAGCCTCAAGGTCCAGAAGGACCCAGAGGGCCCAGCTACCACCTTCCTACCCTGGGCCACCATTGCTGCCCCTGAGCCTCGGCAGCCACCTGCGGCCCAGAGCAGGGTGTGGCTGCTGTGACAGCCTCTAGCCCAGAGCCTCCACTGCCCCTTCCCCAGAAAGCATCGATGACACCTGGCTCAGATCTTTCCACATCCCCCAGCCCAGGAGCAGCCTTGGGATCAGGCCCAGGAGCCCCCAGCACTCATTTGAGCACCGACTCACCTTAAGCACAGTGACGTAGGGCGTGCCGTCGGGGCCCACCTTGCTGCCATTCACCTCCACGTGCTTCAGCCACTGGATGTGCGGCTGCGCATCACTATACACCTTGCAGTGGAACTCCACGTCACTGCCAAGCACTGCTGTCTGGTTGGCTGGCAGCCCCGCCTGCAGGATGGGACGGTGTGGAGAGCGCTCTGCAGGAATAGCCAGGGCTCAGGAGCTGCCCACTGCCGCCAGCAGCCACCCTGCCTGCCGCCCCAGTGCTCACCCAGCACATCCAGCGTGTATGTCTGCCGCAGGCTGCCGAACTTGTTTTCCACCACACAGGTGTAGTTGCCCCGGTCCGAGGGTACCACGCTCTCCATGACCAGGCTCCACTGCTGGTGCCGAAGCTGCAGCAGGATGCAAGTGAGCTGAAGCCACCAGACTCTCCCACCCCTGCCTGCGCACCCCCAGGCCAAGGCCCTGCCCCCGCCAGGCCACCTTGATGCCCCCGATGCGATGCTCGCCACGGAACTCCTTGCCATTCTTCAGCCAGGAGATGGAAGGAGTGGGGTTGCCAGCAGCTGGGCAGCGGAAGCGGACAGTGTTGGCGGCCGGCACAGCCAGCAGCTTTTTGTCCATCCGCTCAGGCCTAGTCCAGTAAGGGGCCCCTGCCAGAGGACACACACATGAAGGCCATGACCAAGGCCAGGAGCAGAGGCCCAGCTGACCCGACAGACACCTCTGCCTCCAAGCTACCCCTGCCCACTCTGCCTCAGTTTCCTCTCCTGTGCAAGGAGAGTGCTAGGGGCTGCCTTCCTGCCAGGACTCTTGGGGGAGGCTGGGCCAGCAGCCTCACTGCTATCCAGTTCCTGGAGGACACTGAGGTGCAAGTGGGAACAGCGTGCACAATATGCTGGTGCGAGACTCCTCGGGCTTGCTACTGCTTCCTCAAGCCTCTTGGGGTTGGGGGTAGAGACCCCCAAGGTGACATGATACCCCCCTTGGGGTGATGTGAGCTCAGCAGGCTGTGGCAGAGACCATCTGCCAGGACTGGAAGACCACAGGACTCAGGGCTGCTACTGCTAGTGGCGCCCTTGGAAGGTGGCCCCCAGTGACCCCACAGCCTGAGCCACATGGGAGAAAATACCAGCACCTACCCAGACAGTGGGTCGGACATTTCCATCCTCTCCTGGGATATGTTCCC
>NW_003852593.1:959994-966300 GCF_000181295.1 Otolemur garnettii | reverse complement strand
CTGCAAATGCATACCTTGCAGCTTCTCCCAAACTAGAAGCCCTGCCTCACACCACCCTCCCTGGTGGTCAGAGTTCACGTGCCACTGTTCCAGGTCAAGACACCAAGCATTGGCTCGGCACCTGTGGCTCAAGCGGCTAAGGCGCCAGCCACATACACCTAAGGAGGCGGGTTCGAATCCCCAGCCTGGGCCCCGCCAAACAACAATGATGGCTGCAACCAAAAAATGGCCAGTCTCCTGAGGCAGGAGACTCGCTTGAGCCCAGGAGTTAGAGGTTGCTGTGAGCGTGATGCCATGGCACTCTACCCAGGGGGATAGCTTGAGGCTACGAAACAAAAAAAAAAAAAAAAAAGACACCAAGCATTGTCCCCTGACTGCTCACACAGCCCATCCATGGGGGTCACCAGCTTCCCCTTTACAGCCTGTGGCTACAACTCTCCCTCTAGATGGCAGCTGCTATCACCCTTAACCCCAGGCATCAGAGCCATCTCCACAACCCAGCCCTCCTTCACCCTGAGGGGACCCAATCCTCAGTGTGATTCTAGGAGGTCAACCAGGCAGGGCTTGGCAGGCAGAAAGCAGGCACTGCCCTGGCCAGCCTACATGGTGGGGACTAGGCCTACCTGCGTCTTCAGCTTCATCCTCACCATCTTCATCATCTCCTGAGGATGGAGCATCTGCAAGGCAGGGGAGAAGAGTATGTGTGGGCAGTGCCCCATGACAGCCTGTATCCAGGTACACCCACGTTTGGGAAGGGGGAGGGCCCCATTCAGACATGACTCTTAGGAGTACCCTCCTCTCTGTCAATGACCTGCAAGACCCTTAGGGAAGAGGTGCTACAGCTGCACGGCCACAGGGTCTCCATGCACTCAGAAAACTGAGTGACACAGCCCTTCCACCCAGTCCAGCAGCCGGGCAGTTCTCACCTGTCACACGCACACTGAAGTTGCAGAGCAGGCGCCGGGTGAGCCGCTGCCGGCAGCTGTACGCCCCAGCGTCCTCCTGGGAGGCGTTCAGCACCTGCAGCCGCCGTGGCCCCACCAGGACACGCTCTGAGGGCACCAGCCCCATGCCATCCTTGTCCCAGACAGTGGGCCCCACAGGACCACCTCCAGGTGGGTGGCAGCTCAGCTCCACGATGTCCCCACTGCTGAACACCAGCTGTTCCTGCTGGCCAGAATCCAGCCCCGGGCCCTCTGCGAATGAAAGGGACCACACTGAGCAGGTGCCCAGGAAGCAGCTCAGGGTACCCAACAAGCCTGTGGAAGGCGCCAGGAACTCCCACTTCAGGCGCTCAGCAGCCCTGAGTGAAGAAGGACCTGCTCACAGAGCCGGGGGTCCCTCCACACAGCCCTCAAACCAGGGGCTGGAAACTGCTCCCCCAAAGGGCCAGGGCATCAGTATTTCTAGCCTTCTGCCCTGTCTCTGCTCCTAGAATTCAGCTCTAATATTACAGGTGACAGCAGTTTCCACAGACAGCCTGTGAATAAACAGCACTGCTGCCCTCCTGTGAAACTTCACTTACGGACACTAAAGAGTTCAATGCCTAAGCGTGAATTATTATCACTCTGCTCATCTGGCCATTTGAAAAGGTAAAATCCATTCTCCACTCACAGATGCAAGAAAGGACTCACAGAAAAGCTGTATTTGGCTGACTTCAGGCTGAAAAGGAGCTCAGAGAAGGGGAAACATGTGGGCTAGCTTCCTCACAAGGAGGTCTACCCAGGGCACCCCCAGCCCTCCTCTCAGAAGGTGGACAGCAAGGGAACAGGATGGGCCACAGAACCAAGAAGGAAAGAGACCAGGGCCAGGCAGCCATGAGGACGGACCCACCCAACAGTTTGCTGCAGGGGTCACTTCCATTCAGCCAGGCACAGGCATGAGCAGCCCTAGGTGCCAGGCAAGGGCTCTCTGGGGTGGGGACCTCCTATGCCCACAGTCTATGGAAGCTCCACACAGCAGTCATTACAGAAAACACACAGAGAAAAAGACCACAATACAAATAAGGACACCAGGTCTGGCAAGATGGGTATCCAGGCCAGTGGGGTGAAGAGCCCATGTGGGCTCACAGGGCAGCTGGAGGCGGGCTCCTGCCTAAAGCCCCACCTTACAGAGGAGGACCCAGAATGGGGGAGGCAGTTATCAGAGTCATTAGGATAGCAGGTCAGAGCCCTGGGCCTTTCTCTGAGGGCCGAGAAGCTGGGATGAGGGCACAGGCCCATGGGCACACATAGGTGGCCCCTGGGTCCCTCCCCTGTCCAGCAGCTGCCCAGCTCCCCAGGGGCCACCAAGGCACACACCATCTGACCATCACCCCCAGACCTTCCTGTCAGGCCAGATAATGCCTTGCACAGGCGGGTGGCCTGGGCTTAGGGCCCGGGACAGTGGTGGGTGGTCCTGCCGGGCGGCCTTCTTCTCCAACCTAGCTGGGCCTGCTGCCCCATCACTTGTCATTCTGCTGACGCATGGCCTAGATTCGAGGGCCCAGCTGCCCACTCCAGCCACACCAGTCTCTGGCACCCCAGCTAGGCCCAACTCTGCCCACCCCACCTATGCCAGCCCCACATGCCCAGTGCCTACCAGGATTCTGTCAGCCCCAAGGACCCACACTCACCCTGAAGTACCCACTGGAGCTGCCTGTATCTCATAGGGATCCATAGCTCAGGGCCAGCTCCTATGGGGGCCTAAAAGTCAGCGGGGCTCCTGGCCTGACCTCCCACCTTCCAGTCCTGGCCAGTGTGTCCTGTGGGGACCACCCAGAGCTGGGAGCTGCCTGAGGCTCCCCATAAGGCCAAGAACAGGCCAGTCTCGGCAGCCTCAACCCCAGGCTCAGGCCCAAGGGCAACAACTGGTTGGTTCCAGTTTGGTGTGGGTGGTGACACAGGTCAAGCCATCTGCAAAAGTATTCCCTTCAACCTGGTCCATCCAGGGCTGGGGGACACAGAGCAGCCACAGACCAGCCAGATCCACAGTGCCACCAGTGTGGGGGAGAAGGCCCACCTAGCCACCCTGCCCGGGGCCAACTTCAGACAAGGCTTTAGGGGCAGCAGAGGCTGATGGGAGGCACTCTAGGAGCTCAGGGTCTAGTCCCACCCAGGGACCCTGCTACCAGGCTGTGTGGCTCCTCCAGCAGAAAGGGCTTCTTCTAGGCAGTGCCTGTGGCTCAAGGAATAGGGCACAGCCCCATATACCGGAGGTGGTGGTGGTGGGTTCAAACCCGGCCCCAGTCAACAACAACAACAACAAAAAAGAAGGGCTCCTTCTTAGTTGACAAAAGGGAGGCCCACTGGGAGAGAGCCCATGGGAGGGGGGGAGCAACATGGGCACTAGAGTCAAAACATCGGAGAATAACTCTTGCTAAGCTCCAGGTAGGGAGGGTACAGCCTCCCCCCCCCATAGGGCTGGACTCCACCAGGTGCCACATGCCAGGAATAGCCCACGGGTCCAGCCCAGGGGTGCAGGTCCTGGATGGGCCATGCTGGGTCTGGGAGCGCTTCTTGGCATCTCCCTGTCTCTGCCACTCACTGGCTCTGTGCCCCCTTCCCCCAGTGCGGCACAAGGTAACAATTCCACCCCCACAGGTCCAGGGGCCCAAAAGGGCCATCACACCCTAAGTGGCTGGAGGCTGTGAAAATGGGCAGTAGGAGACACTCCCTGCCCTGGGTCTCTTGCCCTGGGACTAATGTCCACCAGGCCAAGCCAGCCTGCTGGGGAGGGCTCTGTCCTTATCTCAGGGAGCCTCTCAGTTGTGGGTCACCAGCTAAGGCCCCCAGCACATTGGGAGGCACAGAGTGAGATGGAGAGACTGCAATGCTTCTGGTCCCCAGGTCGACCCCAGAGTATAAGCACTAAATCAGACTCTGTCTGCAGCTGGCCACCCCAAGGGATTGGGTTCTGGGTTGAGACGGGGACCTGGGGTCAGGTAACAAAGCCGTTCTGCAGCCCTCACAGGCCCATGTTGCCAACTGGGTACTTTCAAAGAGCCTAAGAGAAGAGGGCACCCCAAAGGGACCTGAAGTGGGAACCCCAAAGGGACCTGAAGCCAAGGGCTGGAGTCTGGCCTTCCTGCCTTTCCACCTCACTCTCCAACCAGAGATATTCCTCAAAGTTTCATAATAAAAGGGATCCGGAGGCTGGGCGGGCTAATGAGGGCTTACCAGGATTATCCTCCTAATCCTCCAAACAACCCTGCCATTATCAGTCCTGTCCAACAGGTGAGGAAACTGAGGTTGGAGGAGGAGCCCAGAGCTTCTCAGGCAGCTGGCAGCCCCAGGTGGAAGGCCAGGTAGATCCCCCTTTGCCCCCCTAGAGCAGCCCTGGGGACTTGTAAATCACTCAAGCTGACGGGCAACCTGTTCTCCTGAGACTTGAGACTGAGAAGGAGACCAAGGACACCTCCAGCCCCTGGCTTCCCCTCTAGGATCAACTGTGTGAAGAGGGTGCCTTGGGGCCACTTCCAGGCCAAAGTGAGACCTGAGGCCTTGGGGGATGGGTAACAGGGGCTCTCAGGCTCACCCCAGGTTAATGAACCACCCAGAGGCTAACGGGGCTCAAAGTCCAGCCTGGTGGAGGGGCTGGCGGAGGTAGCAGCCAGGCAGGGCCTCTTGGGTGGGGTACTGTCAGGCTACAGGACCCACTGGACAACTGCCCTGCATGCACCCTAGGGGCCGCCTGAGGCCCCCACCTTGAGAGAAGCGGCCAGGAGTCTAGATGGGAGGCTGCTCTTGACTGTCCAGCAGCCAAAAACGTTCCCCTTAGCCCTAGACCCCAGACAGCTCCCGCCCCAATATTTCTGTTCCAGGGAAAGCGCCAGCCCAGACCTCTGTAAATTTCACGAGGTCTTTGTATTTTCACTGCCCAGCCGGAGTCTCGTTAAGGAACCGGATTAAGTTTATTGACCTAAGAACGCACTACCTGTTTCACCAGCTCCAGTGGGGGGGCGGGGGTCACCAGCAGCGCAGCCCCGCAGGCGGTGGCAGTAGCGCTGGGGTGGGGGGGGGGGGGGGGGGGGGTAGAGGTGGCGCCCCTCCCCCGGGGCTAGTTGACATTCCCGGCCACAGGGAGTAATATCTTCATCTGAATGCGAATGCGAATGCTAATGCCGGGCTCCCCCGAGCTGGAGCAGGCGTTGAAAGCGCGCGCTGACCTCCCGACGGCCCCTGTCACGCCGCTGACTGACACGCACATTCAGGCGCAGGGCTCACTTTCATTCATAAAAAAATGACATTGTTCCGGAGGCTGCAGCCGCCGCCGCAGAAAGGGGCGCAGGCCTGGGCGGCCGCCATCTGCCCAAAACCCGCCCGCTGCCCGCCGCCCCCTCAATGCGCGCTCTGTGGTCTCGTCGACTTACAAAGGGTAAGCTGTTCGGGCCTCGGCCCGGGTGGGGCGTGAGCTCACCGGCCGGACCCACCCCCGCCGGCCCTGCGAGCGTGTGCGGGCTCTGTACCTCTGGGCCCCGCGCGCCTGTTCCGACCTCGCCCGCCAGCCCCAGTCGAGGCCTCACGACATAAGGACGCCCGTCCAGCGTCCGGCGTGCAACCAGGGGGCCCCCTCCAACCACTGGACAGAGGGCAGGGCGGGGGAGCATTGGTACTAGAGGGTGTCACCTCGCTACGTCGACCACGGGGGACAGGAGTCGGGCTTCTGCTGCTGCGCTCACACCCAGCCTGTCCCTTTGGCCGAAGCTGGACATGCACTGGGGCCCAGGGGAGGGGACGCCAACAATGGGAACTTTCCGTTTCAACAGAACCCGAAGAACAACAATGTGCCCCCACCCCCGCGCCTTCCGGACGGCGCCTCAGCGGGGGAGACGCGAGGGGCGGGGGCTGCGCCCCGCTGCCCGGGGAGACCTGGCATTTGGGGAGTGCCCGGCCGCTCCGGCGCCCCACAAACCGCGGTTCTGGCTCTGGACGCGATCTCTAGGGAAGACAGCGGAATCCGGGCACCCGCCCCGCCGAGCTACTCAGACCCGGCGTCCCCTCCCCACCCAGGGCCCAATTGGGTCCCCGACACCTCTGCCTGCCGGGCCCTAGCCCGCCCCCAGGACTGCTGGGTCCTCCCTTACCTGCCGCTTTCCCAGCGACGCGCTGCTCCGTGCCCGGGGGCTCTGAGGCGACACCGGCCACCACGGCCACGGCCACGCAGAACACGAGGGCGCAGGCCGGGGTGCCCATGACGAGGACGGGGGCCGCGGCGTCCTCACGCGGCGCGCGCGGGCATGCTGTCCCCCACCGCCCAGCTCCGCACCGGCGGGAGGAGGGAGCCGCTCGGGAGACTGCGGGAGCAGGGCAGCTCGTTACCGGGACT
>NW_003852593.1:952342-959787 GCF_000181295.1 Otolemur garnettii | reverse complement strand
GGCGGCGGCGGCAAACTTTCCAGAGCGGGAAGCCTGAGCCCCAGCCCGGCCCGCGGCAGGGACTGCTCTGGATCTGGGTCTACCGCGCGTCCCGGCCCCTCCGCGCGCTCGCCCTGGCCCCTCCGTGCGTTTGCCTGGCCCCAACACCCACCTGGCAGGCGCAGGAGCCCGGCTCGTTGCTCGCGGCTCCCGCTCCAGCTCGCGTTCTGCCGGCGCAGCGCCCGTCCCGACCCTCTGGCTGTCGGCCGGCTGGTGCGTCGTGCGACCGGCAAAGCAGGACCTCACTGCGCCAGCTGCCCGCGACGCCGCCGACGCCGCCGCCACCACCACAGCGAACTGAGCGGCTACTACCCCGCAGGCTGCAGCCAGTGGGGGACGGCCCGCGCCCGCCCCGCCCCGCCCCTGCTCGCTGGGGAGCCGGGACACTCTCCTCCTCAGGGGCGGTCCTAGAGCGGGGGACTCGTGGGAGAGTGGCCGGGCGGGGGCGCCCGGCGGTCTCGGAGGGCGTGGGAGCCCGGCAGGCGAGCAAAGCCCCCAGTCACACCACAGGACAGTCCTCGAGGGGTGCACTGACGCCAGGCTCAGGCCTCTGTTTGCACAGCGCGCAGCTCCGGTCGCGCTGGGGCTGTACTCTGGGCCGGGGCCGCAGAGGGGTGGTCTCGGTGGGGGACGGGATGTCAGGGAGGCCTCAGTCAGCTAAGCCCTGCGGTGGAGCAGGAATTCCTCAGGTGGAGGAGGGCAGGACGGCATTCCAAGCAGAGACGACTCTGTGTGCAGAGGCCTGGGGTGAAGGACAGCATGGCCCATCTACCTGGCCCTGAGATGCAGGAAACTAGGCTAAGCGGCAGAGGTGGGCTATGGGGGGCTTACTGCTGCATTTATCAAACCTGGAGCACAGGAGTGGCTCAGCTGAGTTCACTGACAGATGGTTGGTGCCCCCGGGTCCCCCAGGAGGACGCAGGTTTGGAGGTTGGGTGTTTGCCAGCCTCAGATGGAGAGTACGCAGAGGCTGGAGACCCTGGGTGGGGGCAGAGAAGGAGCCCACCCTAGTGGGGAGGTGGTGGCACAGTCTGAGCTGGCCCAAGGTGCTGGGACACTGTTACCAGGAGACAAATTCTATCTGGGGAGGGTTCCCAGGGACACCTAACCTGGCCTTTCACCCAAGCGGCAAGCAGTAAACGCTGTCCTACAGGGACTTTGGGGGTGTCTGGCTCCACCACTCCCCAATTACCGGTGGCTCCTGTGTCCATCTTTACAAGGAACAGGAAGCCCAGGTTGGTCGGGGGACATGGGAGCCAGAGCAGCAAGAAGGTAGCCTTGGCCCAGTGCTTGGGCTGTGGCTTGGGAACTTGATTTGCTCACTGGATAAATGGGCAGTAACTAACTGGCTGCTAGCTCACCCTCCCAGCCCACTGTGTGGGGCCCACCCTGCAGTTCCAGGTTCAACCTGTCCTTCCAGAGGCTGGGGTGTCTCTGGGACAATCTCAGGGCCCTAGGATGGCCAAAGTCCACCCCTAGCACCCTCTGAAGTCCCTGCAGGTAGGAAGGTCCTCCCCCAGGACCATGCCCCCATCACATCCCTTCTCCCATTTGTCCCTGAAAGCCTGACTGGAAGACTGCACCCCAGATTCCCTGTGCAGCGCTAGTGCAGTGGTGGGGGAACACTGGAGATAGGGCTTGTCTGCTTCCTGTCCTTCTGACCTGTGGCCTCACAGCCACAGCCCTGCAGGGGCAGGAGGAGCCCCTCTCTTCCTCCTTTAGCAGCCTGGGTTGAAGCTGTGTGTTTCATGCCTGGTCCCCTCTTAGAGCAACCGTAACTAACAAGTGACCACAAACTGATTGGCATATGTGCACTCTATCTCAGCTCTGGAGAGTGGAAGTCGGGGATCAAGGTGTCAGTAGGACTGCACTTTTTCCTGCAGGCTCAGAGAAGGCTGGGAGAAGGCTCCTTCCTCCCTCTTCCAGCTCCTACTGCCAGCTACAGGTGTCCTTGGCTTGCAGCCACATCACTCCAGTCTCTTCTGTCCCCCTCTTGGCCATCCTCTCTTCCATCTCTTGTAAGGAAATTTGTCGTTGGATTTAGGCCCAGTCGAATAAGCCACTATGATCCCCTCAAGATTCTTACCTTCATTACATGTGCAAAGACCTTTTTTCCCAAAAAGATCACATTCCCAGAGTTCAGGGGTCAGGACGTGGATGTCTAGGGGAGGTACTGTTCTGCCTCACTGCAGAACCCATGGTAGCATGGTCCTTTGGCATAGTCCACATTCTGAAGTGGTCTCTTGTTACACCCTTGCCCCAACCCTCCATGGGCAGGGTCTAGCACAGTTAGGTCAAAGGGCAGGAATGTGTCCCTGGCTCTGTGGATTCTGCCAGATTGCTTTCAAACAGCCCTAATGCCACCTGCTGCCATATGCAAAGGGTCACTGTACACTTTGCTCTACCACCACCAAGGGAGGGTGTTATTGAAAGCACAGAATATGGTCAAAATGATTTTATCATTCAAATAGATCATTTCCTAGCAGAAAGGTGCAACTGATATGTGCTGTTCTGGAGGCTTTCCGTGACTGCAGGTCTGTGGGAGCAGCAGCTCCTGGGATGTCTATGCTTGGACTGGACCATGCTTCCTGGCTTCTGGTGGCACTGTCTGTGCATTGCCCCCTTGATGGAGCATTTCTTCTGGAGGCAATTTGCTGTATTGCCCTGCTGGATCCTCTTAGCACATGATCAAGGTGATGAGTCCTCTTGGGCCCCAGGGCAGGTGAGGAGGACAGAGAACCACCACACTTGCAGGACTCCTATTCTGTTACCACTTCTCTGACCACTCCCCTGCGCTCCACAAGTCTCCGAGGCCCAGACAGGTGGGGATCCCTGTATGAGTGTAGGGGCAGAGACTGAGGCTAGCAGTGAGAGGGGCCCATGGCTCAGCCCAGCCTGGACCAGGCTGGTGACTCAGAACTGAGTAGCCCCAGCTTGCTGGGGCCTGTGTCAGTGAGCAGCAGAGGGTGCCTGGGAGAAAAGCCTGTGCCCTGGGTGCAGGGCTGTAGCAGGCTGGCAGTGGCCAGCCACCCATCCTGTGCTGTCAACAGAGGGGACACTCCTGGCAGACAGCTACTACTATAGTACCTGAGAGGGAGCTGTTCAGTGAGGCTGAAAGCCGGCCTGGAATCTAGGGTATGGGAAGCCCCTGAAGTGCCTGCTCAGCTTGCTCTCTGTGAGGGCCGCCTGGCCCAGGGCAGGAGCTGCTGGTGAGAGCTTCCCTCAGCTGTGCATGGGCTCCATGGAGGCACTGAGTGCCCAGTGTGGCTTCTAGTCTTCTCCCTAGTCTACTTCTTTCAAGGGCCTCTTAGGATCCTGGAAGCTCCCCCTCTGTCATCATGCATCCTCACCTCTTCTGGGAACCACTACTACCCCCACCTCAGGGCAGGCCATCACAGATAGAGGGGAGGTCCTTGAGCTGGGCTGGGCTGAACCTCTTTCCTCAAAGAAGAGAGAGCAGGTTTGAGCAGGGCCCTGACTGTTATAGTTTGTGGGTAATTTCTGCCTTTTAAATTTATTCTCGGCTCGGCGCCTGTGGCTCAAGCGGCTAAGGCACCAGCCACATACACCTAAGGTGGCGGGTTCGAATCCCCAGCCCGGGCCCGCCAAACAACAATGATGGCTGCAACCAAAAAAAAATGGCCGGGCATTGTGGCGGGCGCCTGTAGTCCCAGCTACTTGGGAGGCTGAGGCAGGAGACTCGCTTGAGCCCAGGAGTTGGAGGTTGCTGTGAGCATGATGCCATGGCACTCTACCCAGGGGGATAGCTTGAGGTTCCGTCTCAAAAAAAAAAAAAAAAAAGTTAAATTTATTCTCAGAGAATTTTTTTTTTAATTCTCAGAGAATTTGAGGAGGATTAAAATAAAAAGCACATTTGATCTACTTATTATAACAGAAATGGAATTTTAAAGAACATGGAGAAGAAGAGAAAATATTCCAAAATCCCTTAGCCAACACTAGCTACTGTGCAAGATCCCTAATTTTAGTTCTGAGCTTCCTGGCAGGCTAAGCAAAAAGGGCAACACCATGAATCATGAGCTGTTGGGAGGCTGTCATCCTGGACATGCTGGGACAGTCCCAGTTCAAACATCTTCGGCTTTTTGGCCTTTGGTTCATTTAGACCACTAGACCTCAAGTCCTGACTTGGTTTGGAAAATGTGGCTGCTCCCAGATGAGCAAAGAAAGAAGACCAAGCCATCTGCAGACACAGGAGAGAGGGGTAGATGAAGGGTGAGTGCACAGGCTGCCCCACCTGGAGCCTGCTGAGGGGGCAGGAGGCAGCCAGCAAGGTAAGGCTAGCCAGGGTGCCAGGAAGGCCCCTGTGACATGACTGGCCAAGGAGGGGTTAAGGCCTCAGCAGCTCCCAGAGATGGCGGGGACCAGGCCAGTAGCCGCTGAGCAGTTCAGAAATCTATTTTCCTAAGCACTTGGCATTTGTCTGAAACCTCAAGTGTATTTTCCCTAAGTTTTATTTTTTCTTTGACCCCAAACTCTGGTAAATTTAAGGGAAATTTAATTATGGTGTTTTGGGTCCATTTACACTTAAACCCTCTCAGCAATTTTTCCAAGACCCTTTTGGAGTTCAGCACTCCTTGGGAGCCTTCTAAATGAGTGTTTTTATTATTTTTTTTTAAAGGCTTCATTCCCTACTCCTGCCCCCCAGCACCAGCCTTCCTGCCAAGAATAAACAAGTCCCAACTCCGCAGGCTCCAGCTGAATTAGGAACTTAGGGCTTGTGGCCACCAGGCCAACCCCATGTCATGCCTCCTCCCTCCTCTGGGTGCCCCTTCCTCTGAGCCCTGCTGGCCCTTCCGAGTGTCCTCCATGCCAGCCTCAGTCAGAGCCTCTCCCCAGAGTCTTGCTCAGCCACTTCTATCCACTGGTCCCTATCTCAAGTCACCCATGGACAAGCTTAGCCAGGCTCCCAATCAGAGCCGAATGGGGCCGACTCCTACCCCACAGACAACTTAGACTGGGGAAACCCATGTCCTTTGGGGCTGGGGTCTGATGGACAGAGATGTCAGTGGTGCTGGTACCTTCTGACAGGCCTCCACACCAGCCCCATTATCAGCCCTATTTGACAGGGGAGGAAACTGGAGCACAGAGCTTCAGGTGGCATGAGGTACTTTGTGACCAGATGTGACTGCCCTCCTCTGGGGAGGTTTCAGCTGAGCTTTGGGAAGAGAAGGGTGTTCTTGGAAGTATTTAGGAAGCCTAAATACTTTAGGTGAACAGGCTGGATCCCCCAGCCCTGGGCCAGGCGCCCAGCAGCTCAAGGGAGGACCGAGCCTCCCATCCTGGGGGCCCTGGCCACAGGATGCTGGCATGGCTAGGCTGTGCAGGGCTCACTGGAGGAGGCAGCGGTTTGCAGTGAACTCACCATGGCTGGGCAGAGGCAGCTGGAATCCAAGCTGCCATCTTAACAGACTATCTCCAGGTGCACTCTACCAGGCTCCCCAATCCCTGCCTAGCAGGACCTCCACCCTGCATAGCTCCAAGAGGGGAGCTGAGCTCCCCAAAACTCAGTCCTGGTACCCCAGCTAACAACAATGATCTCAGGGAGTCTCTCAGAGGCTGTAGCCAGCAGCACCTGGCCACCAGTGCACAGGTCTGGAAATGAAAGGACAAAGCTTGACGTCTGAGGCAGGGTCTTGGGGACCTGGCACCATTGTTTCTGCTTGCTCAGGCCCAGCCTCCCATCCGGAAGGGGCTCCATTAGTTGCTCAGAAGCCGTGGGGAGAATGGCGGCAACCTCAGGAAACACCTGGCAGTGAGGACAGGAGGTGGCCAGGGCTCCTGTGCAGTGCCCTTCCCAGGGAGGGCCTAGCTCTGGGGTTATTTAGGAGAGAAGGCCCTGGCCAGGACCCCACGAAGGAGGAGTGGGGAGCTGCTCTATGGGGGAACCTTCCCGCAAGCCTACCTTTTTCTCAGAAATGGAAGCATCTCTTGCCAATGAGGGGGTTGAGCTGGCAGCTAGGACCTCGCTGTGCAGCTCCTGTGGGGCTCAGGATGGACAGACAGGATGACAGGTGGAGTGATGGCTGATGCCAGGGGGTCCTTCCTGGCATGGGTGGGGCTTTTGTGGGTCCCCCAAGCCTTGAGCTTCCAGGAACCCATGGATGCCTGAGTGGGTGGGCTATCCTGCTTGGCCATGGGCACTGGGCAGGGGTGTGTGTTTATGCCATAGGGCTGTCCAGGGAGGTCAGCACTCTACCACTCTATGGATGAAGAGACTAAGGCACAGCATCGTGAAACTCTCAAGTCTATCCCGATAGCCAATTGCTGAGGGCCTGCTCAGGGACTGGGGAAAAGTGGCCCCCAGGTTACTCTATTCTGACCAGGATCCTTGGGGCACAGGTGCCCTAGGAGGCCAGGCAGGGCTGGGGATGTCTCTGCACTGCTCTTAGCCACACACTGACTCTGGCTGATCACGTGTGCAGGCTTCCCACCTTGGGCTTCTCCAACTGGGGCCTGCCCTTCCAGGAACCTGGCCATAAGGCTGACAGGGCCCTGGAGATAGCAAGCCCCTCTGAGGGCCACCTCTGCTCCCAGCCCACAGGATCCTGGTCTGGCTGGATGGCTGTAGCAGGGTCTGCAGCCCCTAATAGAGATGTCTGCACTGCCCCAAGTCCCTCCCCCTGCCACGCCTGCTGCCTGGCCCTGGCTGCTGACAGCTTCATCGTCCATTGGCCTGGGCAGGAAGACAAGGGTATAGTCAAGGCAGCCCTGAGGGGCCCAGTGCCCACTACCCAGGTGGAA
This sequence comes from Otolemur garnettii, assembly GCF_000181295.1. Taxonomy (NCBI): domain Eukaryota; kingdom Metazoa; phylum Chordata; class Mammalia; order Primates; family Galagidae; genus Otolemur; species Otolemur garnettii. The sequence goes on along the minus strand of NW_003852593.1, from coordinate 952,989 downwards.
GTTGGTGGTCAGAGTGAGCACCCACGCTACATGCACCATCCCACACATGTCTCATCACACCTGGGCCCACACAGGCCTGTAGCCCTGGTCAGACGGACCTGCCCAAAGGGCCACTGCTCTTGCAAGCTCCACCCAAGGGATGGAGGCCAGTAGGGTCTCCCAGGTCAAAATGGGTAGGAAGCTGGTGTGGTGGGGAGTCACACCTTCCCAAACAGAGGAGACAGAGCAAGCTAGACATGGAGAGGCTGGGGCTGGAGGAGGCCTTGAGGGGGACCGGGCTCTCTTCCCTGTAGCCTCTGGCTCCATGGGGTGCCCCATCCAGTCTTTGCCCCAGCCCCAGTTGTCAGCAGGACCTGCCTTAAGGACTAATCACTGGGCCAGTGTCTGCCCAGGGCTGGAGTGGGTATTGGCAGGGCTGGGGTGCTCTCAGAGAAGGCAATGTGAGCCGACCCTTGTGGTTCCCAGGCCTGGGTTGTCCCAGAACAGGGGTCTGTGCTGCCTCAGTGTGAATCAAAGGGCTTATCAGGCTGGCCAGACTGGGCCTGCTGCCCATAGCCCCTCCTGCCCCCACGGCTTCCTTTCCTGCCTCCTCACCTCTGAGACCCTCCCCCCTTCCCCTGCTCCCAACATTTTCCAAGGCTAAATCC
>NW_003852593.1:933678-952052 GCF_000181295.1 Otolemur garnettii | reverse complement strand
AAAAAAAAAAAAAAAAAAAAAAAAGACTACAGGTCTCCTGCTAGGCCATGACTGGCTTTCAAGTCTATAGTGAGGCACAGAGCCTAGAGCCTGGAGGCTTCTTAGAAAGCAGTATAGGGGCTCGACGCCTGTGGCTCAAGTGGCTAAGGTGCCAGCCACAGACACCTAAGGTGGCAGGTTCGAATTCAGCCCAGACCTGCCAAACAACAATGATGGCTGCAATCAAAAAAACATAGCCGGGCATTGTGGTGGATGCCTGTGGTCCCAGCTACTTGGGAGGCTGAGGCAGGAGGCTCGCTTGAGCCCAGGAGTTGGAAGTTGCTGTGAGCTGTGATGCCACAGCATTCTACCCAGGGGGATAGCTTGAGGCTCTGTCTCAAAAAAAAAAAAAAGAAGGCAGGATAGGCAGGTCAGACCCAGGCCACTTTCTGTGTGGTGACTATGGCTTAAGGGTAGGAAGCAGGTGGGGCATTCACACTTTGGGGACAAGCCTAGGGCACAGCCAGACAGCCATGTGCCCCCAAGGAGCCACTACAGGCCCAGAGCACTGACATTGGGAGAGAAAAACTCTGTGGACCCCACTGCCAGCACCGCCTGCCCGCCTAGGTATGGAGGGTTGGGCAGGGCCTGGAAAACTGGGTCAGAACAAGGCTGGGCAAGCTCCCTGGGCCAGCACCACTCCCTCGCCTGCACCTGCCAAGCGTGCCCACAGTTAGGACAGATTGTAGTATAGCCCAGCTGCCCTTGCCTCGCACACACATGGCCCACATGAGCAAGATACTTCAGCTGGCAGCTGGTCAGGGCTCTGGGACCCCAGCCCCAATGCCCCTGACCTGGCTAGGGACAATCTGTGGCAATGTCCAGCCTAGCCCACAAAAGCTGGGTAACTCAAGTGCCCTGGCTGCCCTTGGCCAGATCAGGAAAGTTCTCCCTGCCCATGACCCTTGGATCTTTGAGGCTCAGGAAGATGAATGACCCCAGTAGATCAATGGAAAATCTAAGTTTCACAGAGGCCAGCAACCCACCCCAGGGCACTCAGCACTCACAGAGAACCCTTCATCTTCCTGAGCTATCCAGTAGCACACCCACACTCTGGCTGAGCATTGCCCTCTCCTACTAAGCGCTCCCAGTTGGAGACACTGGCCTTTCCCACCATAGTGGGCTCAGAGAAGCTGCAGGGGTTTATGGAGTGCTATCTCAGCCCTCTGGGGTTCAAGGTCTGTCTGGGGGTGCAGGCCTAATGTCCAGGTCCCCACATCCCTGAGGTAGCCTAAGTGGGTGAAGGGAGGAGTTCCCAGCCCAAGCTTGGGCCCTGGTTCATGGAGGGTGGGGTTGCAGCTAACCTCCTGGCATCTCATGGAAGAGATTCCTCCACTCTGGCCCCCATCGGTGGGTCCCGCTCTGGCCCAGCCTTGGGACCAGCCTGAGTGTGGCTGGGGAGAGCAGAGCCTACCAGCATACCACGCTGAGTGGAGGATAGCCCATCAATGCCTGGCCTGCTCTACTGTCCTCCCATGCCCCCATCCACCCTGTAAGAGGTGGGGGAAGGACCTCTCCCCACCCACAGATAGAGACCCTACATGCAGTCCATGAGGCAGAGCAGCCCTGGCCAGGTTTGTGGATCTGCATGTCCTGCCTCCTGCTCCCAGGAGTGGTGGCCCTGACCCACCCACCCTGGCAGACCCTGGAGTGGCACCCCCAACTTCTCACTTAAAGATGCCCATGCACATGTATAAACGTGTGCACACATGCGTGTGTGCAGTGCACACACCTGCTCTCCTTTTAAAGAGCTTAGAGGACCTGACTGTTTGCTGCTATGGAGCTCACAGAACTGGTAGTGCCAGAAGTCAGTTCTGGGCAGGTGAAGACTCGATGCAGCCGCTCCCGGGCCTCCCTGCTCAGGCTCTCCCAAGGCCTGCCCTACACTTCATGACAATAACACCTGTCTTGGTGGCTCTCAGATGAGGGGCCAGGGACGGCCCCCAGCTGACTTTGTGGAAGATGGAGGACACCTGCTCCCTGCTGAAGCCACTTTGGACACCATGTCTGGTGCCCCAGCCTCCTCACTAGGGCCCCATCATCATCTCCTCTGTCTGTCTATGAGGCCCAGGCTTGCCCCTCCAGATCCAGTTCTGACCACTGTGCCTGACACCCCAGGGCCAATAGTAAAGCAGTCCCCACTGGAAGAGCTGGGCCCCTGAGTGGCCTTGGGCCTGTACTACAGATTCACTTGGGAAATGGGGACAATATAGGAGTTATCTAGTGAAGGATGAGAAGATTTGGTGACTGGAAGCTTCCAGAAGGGGTTGCTATCAGGTAGTATTCCCAGAATAGCTGGCCTGCTGCTCCCCTCCCCAGGAAGACCACAGGACTCTCCATGTGACATGAGCAGAGCCAGCATGGTGGCAAGCTGGCCCTGTCACAGGGGCCCTGTTGGCATCTGGGGGACGTGCAGGACAGGGGTGGCTCCAGCGTGGCTGTATGGGTCACTGCATTCCAACCTCCTTCCCTCCCATACGCAGGGCTTGCCCCACAGGCTCAGCCTGCTGTCCTCTGCCAGAGCCCTTCCCCACAGGGGCACTGGTCACCAGCCTGCTGACCCAGAGACCCTGGGAAGAGGAGAGAACATGCTAGGCCGCCTGGGGTGGGGTCTTTGAGGTCTCGGGAGTGAGCACTATGGTAAGGGGTGTCAGAAACCAGCATGATATGTGCCTCCCTTGGCAGTCATCACTAGCCCACTGCAGCTCTGCCTGCCCACTGTGGTCATGGTCTTGGCCTTTGAATGATTCTCCGCAGCGGGGCCCTCCTATAGACCAGAGACCTGGGGCTGTGTCTGGGTCTGCATGTTCAGTGCAGTGAGGCCAGCCCAGGGAGGCCTCTACTTCAGGGCCTTAGCCCTACCCCAACCCTGGTATCTAGCACTGCTCTCAACGGCTCTGTCCTCAAACCCAGACCACTGGGCCCCTATACAAGAAGAAGAGTCAGGGTCACCTCCCACCCCCAGTGATAACACTCAGGCTGGGGACAACTGTGTGTGGCTGTAGTTGGCCACTCTGCCTGTGTCACATATCCTGAGGCAGTAAGTACAGCCTCAGGGACAGCTGGCGGGATACAGGGGATGGCAGAATCCCCAGATGTACAGCAGGCCCTGGCCTAGGCACCCCACATCCGGCCACGCACAGCCACCGGCTGCTGCCAGGAAGCATGGATCTGTCCTGCTGGAAGCCCTTGAAGAGCACAAGGGCCCATTGACAGTGGGCTGGGCAGGCTGTCCTCGTGGAGGTTGCCCACTGGGCCCCCCGCCAGGTCCCCAAAACCCTGGACCCTGACTGGCAGGCCCCTCCTCAGCACTGCTGTTACAGATTTGCCAATACCTTGAATGCTCCCCTGTCTCTTTAGGTGGGGAGCTGACCCCTACTTGGGATACCTCTTCCATCCTATGAGGCAGCCTGGGGCTCAGATAAGTTCCTCAGTCCTGTGTGTGTCAGTGTCTTTGGGGGTGTGATGGGATCTGGGCTACCCAGGAATACATGGGCCAGACTCAGAGCTGTCCCCCAGCCCAGGCACAGGTGAGGACCTCTGGGGGGGGTCCATCCTGCTCCCAGCATGGCCAGTGATCATATCTTTCTCAGACTGCCTTGAGGTCTGGGCCCTATCATGTGCAGCTGGACATTGGTGTGCCTCTCCTCAGCCACCATGGCCCAGCCTCTGAGTCCCTTCCCCTAGGCAGCCCAGGGTCCTGTTAAGACCCAGGTGGGCTCATACCCTCTCTTTGTGGGCACCCTTGGCCCTTGCTGGCTCAGCACAGCCAGGGCTTCTGGAATGACCTTTCTGACCCCCTCACTCCCTGCCTCCTGCTGGCTGTGTCTGCAGCTCAGAGCCCTTGCTGAGCAGCACCTCTCCAGCCCTTTGCTCTCTCTACCATCCTCTTTGTTCATCTTGCCCTGCCCTCAGGTGTGGGCTGGGGCCTCCCAGGATAGGGCCTGGGCCCTCTTGGGACGGACAGTTTATTAAGGAGCCACCAAGCCCCGGCCTCAGCCCTGCCCTGCCTTGCCCTGCCTTGCCCATGCTGATGAGTGTGCAGACAGAGGCAAGAGCGGATCCTGGTCCATTGACCCTCACCCAGCCCAGGGTGACTCCCTCAGAAACGAGTCTGAGTCTGGTGCTATCCTTTTCTCCTCAGGCCACTGAGGGGACCTGTGAGAATGGATCTGTATTTGTTGACCAAAAAAAAAAACCCACGGCTCGGCGCCTATAGCTCAACCGGCTAAGGCGCCAGCCACGTACAACTAAGGTGGCAGGTTCGAATCCCCAGCCCGGACCCGCCAAACAACAATGACATCTGCAACCAAAAAATAGCCGGGCGTTGTGGCGGGCGCCTGTGGTCCCAGCTACTTGGGAGGCGGAGGCAGGAGACTCGCTTGAGCCCAGGAGTTGGAGGTTGCTGTGAGCTGTAATGCCAGGGCACTCTACCCAGGGGGACAGCTTGAGGCTCTGTCTCAAAAAAAAAAAAAAAAAACCCACAAAAAACATGCAAGTCAAGAGATTCAAATCTGGTTCACACCTGTAGTCCCAGCACTCTGGGAGGGCCAGGTGGGAGGATCCCTTGAGCTTAGGAGTTTGAGACCAGCCTGAGCAAGAGTGAGACTCCATTCCTACTAAAAATAGAAAAACTAAGGCCAGGCACAGTGGCTCATGCCTGCAATCCCAAGACAGGAGGATCTCTCCAGGTCAGGAGTTTGAGACCAGCCTGAGCAAGAGCATAACCCTATCTCTAAAAATAGCCAGGTGTTGTGGTGGGCGCTTATAGTCCCAGCTACTTGGGAGGTTGAGGCAAGAGGATTGCTTGAGTCTAAGGTTCCTGTGAGCTATGAGGCCATGATACTCTACCCAGGGCAACAAAGTAAGATTCTGTCTCAAAAATAAAAAAGAAAAAGAAAAAAGAAAAACTAGCCAGGTGTAGCGGGCACCTGTAGTCCCAGCTGCTCAGGAGGCTGAGGCAAGAGGATCACTCAAGCCCAAGAATTTAAGATTGCTGTGAGCAACATTACAATGCCATAGCACTATACCCAGGATGACAGAGTGAGATTCTGCTTCAAAAAAAAAAAAAAAAGATTCAAATCTTTGTGTTCAAAGGCGGGGCACTGTGGCTCATGCCTATGATCCCAGGATTGTGGGACGCTGAGGCAGGAGGATCACGTGAGCCCAGGAATCTGAGGCTACAGTGAGCTGTGATGACACCATAACATTCTGCCTAGGCAACAGAGCAGGACTGTGTCTCGAGGAAAAAAAAAAAAAAAAAAAAAGGAAAAAAATTCTCTGTGTTCACTTTAGGAATACCCATGAATCTCCCAGATCACGGAGGGCATGCATACAGGAAAAGCCACCATGTATCTGAAAGATGTGCCTTTGTAGAAACGACCATGTACTGTTCCCAGACTGCAGTGGTAGGGTTGGCAGGTGTGCCCAGGCCAAATAATGGGGCTGGCCACAGGGTTGGTGGCCCAAAAAAGGTGCTGAATTTTTGCTGCATATACTTGAAAATGCAGAGTGATCCACATCTCAGCTTAAGGGCTGTGCTCTCTGGTTCACCTCAAGGTGGACAAAGCACCCAGGATGCTCCACTGACCTTCATAGTCAGATTAGTCCATCTGTGAGCCCCTGGCCAGATCGAGATGACCTCAGTGAAAAGGAGCAAATTGTCTCAAAACCTCTGGAGGAGGTTGCAGGGAAGGAAAAGGCATCCCAGGAGAAACTGAAGAAGTAGAAACTTACAGTGCGGGAGTAGACGCAGCATGGTATAAATGCACGTGACCATAAAGGAGAAGAGAATGAGTCTGATGAGGGGTCTGGGAAGGGGCCACGGGGGACCCAGAGCCCCAGAAGTCAGTGAGGACGGGCCTGGCCAGGGCTTCTGGCAGGTGGGGCCAGGCTGGCTCTACGGACTTTGGCCTGTCCTGAGGCAGCATCCGTGTAGCCACAAGTGGGCAAAGGTGATCGCTTGCCTGAGTCAAGGGATAAATAGATCAGGTTTGGGGACCACCAGGCCGGTCCTGTGGCCCCCTCCAACACCACCCTACACCCTCAGCTCCACATTTCTTTTTTTTTTTTTTTGGAGACAGAGCCTCAAGCTGTCCCCCTGGGTAGAGTGCCGTGGCATCACAGCTCACAGCAACCTTCAACTCCTGGGCTCAAGCGAGTCTCCTGCCTCAGCCTCCCAAGTAGCTAGGACCACAGGTGCCTGCCACACCAGGCTATTTTTTGGTTACAGCTGTCATTGTTCTTTGGCAGGCCCGGGCTGGATTCAAACCCACCACCTTAGGTGTATGTGGCTGGCGCCTTAGCCATTTGAGCCACAGGTGCCGAGCCCAGCTCCACATTTCAGTGGCACCCACTGTGGCTCCTGAAGCACCTCCTGCCTGCCTGTATCTGCTGTCTACCCACTACACCAAGTTGCTGACCAGCCATGGTGGCCAGAAGGAGGCCTGTAGCTCTGTGCAGGAGGCCAGTGTGTGGGGCTACACGGTGGCCTGGCTCAGTGGACCTCTGTGGTATTTCCCTGTGCCAGATCCACAGAGTAGGGATGGTCATGCCACTATGTGGAGCCCTGTGAGGTGGCCAGGGTGTCCAAGGCCTGGGGATGCTCCTTGGAGACCCCACACACCCTGGGGGTTCCTGTGAAACCCAGGCTCCCCCTCAGCCATAACAGCTTGCCTGTTTGGCATTTTGGGTCTCTAGTGCCTACCTGGGAGGGATGGTAGGCTTGGCAGTCTGCCTGCCCTAGCCTAGGTGCCTGCTATCCACCACCACCTTTCGGCACATCTTCCCAAACAGGGAGGAAGGGGTTGACCATGTGGGGTCTTTCAACGCTGGTCTCTGAAAACAATGTCAGCCTCCCCCCAGCCCTGACCTCTCTCTCAGGCCTGAGCCTTGACACCCACCTGACTCTGGGGCTGCCCAGGCAGCTTCTTACCACTCTCCCGCCCTGGCCACCCTGGGGACAGCTGCAACGCCCACTGAGCTGGCCATGCCCAGGCCCCGTGGGAGACCTGGTCTGGGTAGGGGATGGACGCGGTGGGCACTGCCCAGGCCAGCTCATTGCCGCAGGCAGGCCCACAGGGCAGAAGGAAGATCCAAGCAACAGGTAGGACCAGGAGCTTGGCAGGCCTTGGGCTGGAGTGAGGCAAGACAAGGGGCTGCTGCCACACCACTGTTATCCTTCTTTCTGACAGTGTTGCCTTGAGGGCATCAGGCTCCATCTGGGGCCCGGGAACCTGGAGGTCCCAGGGAACATGACCAACAGGTCCTGGCCACACTGCATTAAAATCTGATTCCTCAAAAACATGTAGTGTCCCTGGGTGTCAGGCTCAGAGCCCTGCCTCTGTGAGCTGGCAAGGGTGAGTGGTGGTCAGACGAGTTCTCCCGGTGCCACAGGGCAGGGTGATGTGAGGGGTGATATGAGGTGGGTGACCAGGCAGGGCCAGTCACTCAGTCTCTAATTCCTGAGGGGTGGGCAGGAGTGTGACAAGATAGGATTGAGGCTTCAGGAGGTCCTCTGCTGCCAGGAGGGAGACTGATGAGAAGGGCAGGTTGAGCCAGCAGCCCAGGCCCTGGCTCAGGCCCATTTGGGGCCCAGCTGCAGGAGGCCATGAGCAGGGTCCCGGAGCAGCTGACATCAGTAACACTGGAGGCTGAGCTAGGGTCCTGAGTGGGGGGTGCTGACGGCTCAATCCCGCCCGTCACTTCTCAATGGGCCCTTGTCCCCAGCCATTGAGTGCTGCATTCTCGGCCCCCTGGCGACGGCCCTGGCCACGACCATCTCCGGGGAGGCAGGAATGCAGCGGGCGGGGCACAGGCTGGGGGTGGGGGCTCCCGTTCTCACGCCTGGGGCTACTCTGGCCGACTCAATTGGAATTTAAATGCTGGGCATTGTTGTCTACAGAATGGCCAGGAGTCAGGGCTGCCCTGGAGGCTTGGCCAGGCATGGACCAGAGTGTCCAACCAACCTAGCAGCTGGCCAGCCCAGCTTCCATTGGCCCCCTCCTCCAGGGAGCCCTCTTGAATCACTCCAGCCTCTTTCCTGGCCTCCCAGCTCCAGTTTTAGTTCTTTCTCTTGGAGGGTGGGACATGGGTGCCTCCTATGGGACACCACCTGGGCTAGGACCTGACTACCACAGCCTGGGGCCTCCCAGACCAGCCAGGCCAGGCCTCTCCTGGTGCCCAGCCACACATGCCCCTGAGCTCTGGACTCAGGGATGGGACCTAGGAGAAGGGACCAAGCTCTGGCCTCCCCCTTGGAAGGCAGCTCACAGGTCCCCAAATCCTGCTCCCTGTCATGGAGTCAGGTCTACCAGGAGGGTTTCTCCCTCGGGCTAAGGCTGGTCTCTGGGTACAGGCAGAAATCCCAGGAAAGTACGTCCCAAGGGTGCACCTCGATTGCCAGGACACACCAGGGTCTTGTGCAGCCCTGCCACTTGCCACTGCCCTGCTGGCCTGGGCACTCACCAACTCCAGGCAGAGCCAGCCCCACCTCCTGGGAGCTCTCCCCTCTGGTATGCAACCCTGGTTCCAGCCTCATACCCCAAACACTCCCAAGTATAGCCAAGTCCCCTATGCTGGGTGGGCATAGCCCTTGGAGCCTGGCTGAGGGCTAGGCCAGCCCCCAGCCCTGCCCACCACCTCTTCCTCCCAACTTCATTCATTTATTTATTTGCTGAACCTCTGACGTCCCTGAAAGGGGCCTTTGTCTGCACAGACAATCAACAGTACAAATGAGAACGAGTTGCATTTGAAGAGGGCCTAGTTGGTGTTTGTGGGGTGGAGGGTGGTCCTAGCCGGAAGTGGGGCACCTGACCAGCCAGGGGCTATGAAGGGGCCCTAAAGCACTCTCAGCCCACCCCAGCCAGCATAGCAGTGACACCATGGGGGTAGCCAGCCCCTCTTTACACCACTGAGTAAGGGTGGGGTAAGGGGACACCAACCAGTGTGTCTTATGGCCAGGATCTCGAGCACTGGACATCATTGCCAATCCAGGGTACAGCCCTGTGAGGTCCTGAGGCCTGGGCTGCTGTCAAGTTTGAGGAATAGTGAGGAATAGTGAGGGCAGGAATGGGGAGGTCCAGTGGAGCCAGGGCTGTTGAGACTTCTACTGGTGTTAGAGGAGTGCCCAGGGGCACTGGTGGAGGAGGGAAGTGGATCTGCAGGAGGGGACTTGAGCTCAGGGTCTTAGTGAGAGGGTCCAGGGGCAAGAGCATCAGAGGCTAGGTATGGCTTGGTAGTCGAGCCAGGTGGGTCTGATGACCATTAACTGTGGGGCAGGTGGCAGGGGTAGGAGAAAGGGAAGGTCACAAGTTCAGACCAGCTGCCTCCTCACTGCTGGCCTCCCCTGCCACACCATTGAATTAAGTCCCTGTTGGCAGGACCTCCCTATGCTGCCTGGTGCTCTCCAGCTAATGCTGCATGGTGCCCTGGGCCACTGTCCTGGCCAGGCAGAGCTGGGGTGTGAGATGTCCTCTTCCTGGAGGGCGTCCTACTGGAGGCAGCTAGGGCTGGAGGCCTAGAGCACAGGTGATCACCCAGGCCCCTCTGACCCAGCACTGGCTACCACATCCCAGGTCACACCTACTCAGACACAGACTGGTTGGTCCACAGGCAGCAGAGGCAAAGCTGTGGGCAGGTCAGGCCACCTGGCAGCCTTATGGGAGTACAGTGTGAGGCCTGGGGCTATCTGTCCAGTGTCTGCACTGGCTGGCTCAGATGGGTCCTCCGATGCTTGCTGGGCAGTAAAGGCAGAAAGCCCAGGGACACCTGGAGGAGGAGGGCTCTAGACATGGGGTACAGGACCCCAGGCTTCATCATGCAGGGGTGCTGACCACCAAGGCATGGCCCTTTTGGTCCAGCCTGCTGGCGCCCAGTTTGGTCCCAAAGGGCCCGTGATGCCAAGGCCTTTGTCTGGAGGTTGACCCACCCAAGGACCTCAGCAGGGTGAGCCTTGGGAGTGTGGGGAACCCACTCAAGTCCATGGCCAGCATCCCCTCAGCCAGCACCCAACACTTTGCTCCCTGTAGAGACTGTTCAGCTCTGACTTGTCTGTGTACAGTTACATTTGCTGCAATGACAGCTTGAGACTGGTCACACGGCACCAGCTCACACTGTAGGGCCCACAGCAGGGGGGGCACTGTCCCTTGGATGACCTGGATCAGGTCCCAAGTAACCTTATTCTGCAATGGTGTCTACTCTCCATTCCCCCCACACAAGACCTGCCCTACCCCAGGCTGATCCACCCCAGGTACTGCAGGGACCAGGCATGAGTCTGGAAGCCTCAACCACGGCCTACCCTGACACCAAGACAGCAGCCACAGTCCCATCCTGACCTAGCCTGAGAGGCACTTGCCTGGAGCAAAAGTTGTGCAGGTGGGTTTTGTTTGTTTGTTTGTTTGTTTTTTGCAGTTTTTGGCCAGGGCTGGGTTTGAACCAGACCCACCCAGACCTCTCTGGCATATGGGGCTAGTGCCCTACTTCTTTGAGTCACAGGTGCCACCAGCTGTATGGTTTTGATGTGCTCAAAAGGGGATGGGGCTCTCACAGGCGCAGGCCAGGGGCAGGTCATTGAGCCGGTGACTCCCCACTGCTTCAGCCCCTTGCTCAGACCCCACCCTGTGCATGGCTGCTGTGTGGGGAGAGGAGGCAGACAGTGGGTGGCCTGGGAGCTTCTGGCAAGTCCCCAAGGGCTGTGGTTGAAGGGATAGGAAGGGGCAGTGCTCCAAATGCACCATGCACAGCTGGGCAAAGACCCTAGTGAGGAGGCCCCGAGGATGGTACTGGACCTGTAGGGACAACACCTGGAGTCAAGGGGTTTAGAGGGACTTCCCAGGCAGGCCACAGACAGTGAGTCGGGTGTGAGAAAGGAGAAGCTTTCAGCCACAAGGGCAGTGGGGTGGTGGGACAGGAGGGCCCAGGGCAGGCACAGCTGGGCAGAGGTCCAGAAGCCGATCTGAGAGCTGGCCTGTCATGGCCAGGCCCTAGGGACAGTCTGGACCCAGGGAACCCCAAGGGAGGCAGGTGTGAGAACAGCCAGGTAAGCCAACCCCACATACACCTCTGTTCCCGGCCCCCACCCTGACCCAGATCTCTCTGCCATCTGAGCAGGAAGGGAGCTGGGATCTGAGAGTGGGTCCCCCAGATGCAGTGCTGTGGGCTGGGCTGCCATGCAAATAGGACACTAAGCCCCAAGAGCCACCCCATCAGCCTCCCAGACCTATGCCTGGTCCCTATAATACCTGGGGTAGATCAGCCTGGGGAAGGGCAGGGACAAGGGTCCAGTTAATCTCTATGCCTCCTGGGACAGCCCTCCAGCTTTGTAACGGGTGGGGGATGGCAGGCAGAGTTGGATTTCAAGTTGGCCCCCTCCCAGGCGCCGACACCTGCTCTGGGCGCGACAAGTCCATTCTGCTGCTGTCAAAGATAACACCTCCAGCGCTCACCGGCTGTCCAGGGGACAAGGGCTGGCACCAGCCTGAGCCGGCAGAGAGGTGCACACAGTGGGCCAGGGTGGAGAGGGGTTGTGGGAGCAGGAAGCCCACTCCCTTCCTGTCTCCCATGGGAGGCCCAAAGGAGGGGCTTCCTGGAGGGCCATGGGTGGGAGTAGAACTGGTTTGGGAAGCTGAGGGGTCCTCCCATCTCCAGAACACAAGTTCTTTGTACCCAGCTGGCCCATCAAACCAAGTGGCCAGAGAGGAGGCAGAGGAGGGAGGGACAGCCAGGCCAACTTCCTGGGCATCCCACCCCCACCTTGCTGCCTGTAGCAGGAGGGGCTGTGCCTTGGTTTCCTACTCTCTGAGATGGGGTAGTAGGGAAGGTATGAGCAAGATGGGACTGGTCTGGCCCCAGGTCTGAGAGTGGGTCCCCCAGATGTGGTGCAATGGGGTGGGCTGCCATGCAAATGGGACACCAAGCCCCAAGAGCCACTCACCACCCCACCAGCCTTCCAGACCCATGCCTGATCCCTGCAGTACCTGGGGTGGATCAGCCTGGGGTAGGGCAAGGACAAACGTCTAGCTAATCTCTACACCTCCTGGGATAGCCCTCTAGCTTTGTAGCAGGTAAGGGACGGCAATGGTCCTAGGGCACATATGTCGGGGTGCACACACCTCTGTGTGGCCCAGAGCTGGCTTTGGCCAGCCTCCCTGTTCTGAAGCACTCTCACTGCAACCTCCGTAAGCTGGGTCTTCACATGGCCTCCGAATCCCCTCGCACAAATTCTCAGCCTCAACCACTGCCACATACTGAAGACATACTGGGCCACGAGCAGGTATGGGACAGGCCATGGCTTCTCCCATAGTCCCTCTCAGGACCCCTCCAGGGCCTGGGACCTTTGCTTATGGGTGAATGTTCATGTATCTGCTTGCACATCTGAGTGCAGAGGGACTGGGGCAGCATCCTTGCTACTCAGACCCAGACTGAGAGTGGTCAAGTCAGCAAGGTCAGGGGTCATGACTCCCACTGCTGGGAAGTGAAGGCCTGAGCCCCTGGCTACCTGTGCCTGCCTGGAGCTCCCACAGACTGCCTGTTGCTCCTCTCCGGGCCTCTGTGGCTGAGATGGAGCTCTGCCTGCCAAGGACCCGCTCACCCCCCTTGGAAGCCTGGGCCCCTGAAGCTGCAGTAACTGGAGGGGGCGGGTATGGGGCTGTACCACAAGCCAGACCCAGAGGCCCCAGCTAAACCACGAGGCCCCAGCACTGGGCAGGCGGGGAGGGGAGGGGAATGGGGTCCTGCAGTGCCAGCCCCTCAGGGTCCCCACACACCCAGACAGGCCTCCAGATAGGCAACTGGAACCTGGGGAGGGGGTGGCCATGACACAGTCCCACATCATCCCAGGTTAGGCAGGCAGAGAGAGTTCCCCCAGGACCCCCAGTCCCATGCTCATGGGCCCCACTACAGCACCTGCTAGCCATCCACCACGCTTCCTGGCATCCAGACTGGTCAGGGGCCTCCCAAGGACCCTCCAATCTCCCCCCATTCTAGTGATCCATGTGGCCATGTGTGCAGTGCCAGGCCCTTCATTGCCATGGTCAGGTGTCAACTCTGAATGTAGGCACTGCTAAGGTCAGAGCTCCTGAGTGATCAGATAGCCCTGGATGGAGGGGAGGTTTGAGAAACCCGCAGAGCCCCCCAGGGACCTTCCAAAACAGTCCTCAGCCTGGGTACCCCAGTTGGCCTTAGAAGTTTCTGGCAAATTCCTTTGGTCCTGCCCCACTGTCCCTACAGAGACCCAGAGAGGCAGAACCCAGAGCCCCAGGCTGCTCCTCAGAGTGAAATGCAGGGGTGTGGGGAGGTAGGAGGGGAGGCGGCTTACAGATGCCACAATATACACCCTCATGGCCTTTGGCCCCAGGCTCGGGGCAGCCCAGTGAACACCACTGCATGGTGAAAGGAAGCCTTCTAAGGTGAGGTGACCTCGACCAGGCTCCAAAAGCCTGGTCTGTGCAACATGACTCCAGAGGGTGATTCCTGTAGAGTGTCCATAAGCTGGGTGCTAGGCAGGGGCTTCCCCTTGTCAGGTATTTCTCCTGGAGGGAGCCACAGAGGTTGGCTTGGCAGGTGGACAGAGTTGGAGAATCATTTGTGCCTTCCCAGGGAAGGTCTGGAGTCACCCACCTGAGCCAGCTCCGCCCCCACAGCACTGCACCCCCCTGGCGGGGAGCCCAGAGGCCCACAGAGCTCATTAGCACAGCAGCAGCCCCGCCAAGCTCACTTTAATTGGGGCCGGCGGGACGTGAGAACCCGGGGACCCTGTGCCCGGGCCGCAGGGGGAGGGGGCACCCGCCTGAGCTGCCCACGGCGGCGGCCCGGATTAGCGTGAGGCTCAATGAGGCTCAATGGGCCCAGCGCGCGGTAATTAAAGCTGACCGCCCAGCCGCACCAGGGCCCCGAAGGCTCTGGCGCCTGCCCAGTCCCACTCCAGAGCATGCCCAGCCAGGCTTGCACCCATGAGTCCTGAGAGGCTCTGTCACCCTCTCCACTAGCCCTCATCCTCCCTGCCAGTGTGGCCAGGGCAGTGGCTGAAAGCCAGTGCCTACCTCAGTTTACTCTTTTGAAAGTTGAGTGACCATTGCCATGCCAGGGGGTATTTGTGGTAGTGCGTGAAGTCATGATGCATGCACCATGGACCCTTTCCATTCCAGGGCCCCTGAGACTCCTACGGCTGCCTCTGTCCTAGGCCTCCCAGGAGCAGCCTCAGTACCTGGCTGGGCTGGACACCAGGCCCCACCTGATCTAGTCCAGATCCTGGAGCTCTGACAGTGGCCTATGCCCCACTGAACCCCTGATTTCCCAGCTCTCTGAGGCCCTCATCTGGGTCCCGAGACCTGAGATGGGGCCAGACTAGCCCATGAAGTGTACAGGCTGATGGGGCAGGGACATGGCTACCTGTTGGCCTAGGCTTTTCTGGTGTGACTCTAGAAGGGCAGTCCCTGATCCTGGGGAGGCCCCGTAAGGGACCTGTATGGGGCTGGCCAAGGGGAGTGTGTGGCCAGGCTGAGGTGGTAGGGGTCCTTCAGGGGCTAGGGGCCTAGCCCTGATGTCTGTCTTCAATGTGAGGGGAGGGCATAGGCCCCTTGGCTGCTGGTGGCTCATAGTGGGGTGGCTCCCCTCAGCTGGGTGCCCCACGACAACCCTGTCATTACTTGATCGAGTTTCATGCTGCAAACCCCAGTCTCCTGTGGTTTCTCCAGAGTCACAGGATCTGACCAGGCCTGTCCTTGTCCTGGCCAGAAGAGACTGTCCTGGCTGTGGGAGACTTGGGCCTGCCTTACTCCTGCCTTTCAGAGGTGATGGGGTCAGAATTGGTCAAAAACTCCTCCAGCCAACAAAGATAGGACTCAGAGACATCCCAGGGGGACCCATGAACAGAGGGTCCTGGCAGGCAGGATCCAGGGAGTCCTGCCCCGGGCATAGGTGGGCCCTGTTGTCACTTTCCACAGCAGGGGTGCCCTGAAGCACAAGCCCCACACCTGCCTGCAGCTGGTCCTGAGCCATCTGGGTGGGGGTGTGGGCATGAGGAGAGGGCAGAGCTGTGAGCATGTGGGGGCAAGATCACAGGGGCAGACAAGGCAAGCCTGGGAGAGGCCCTGGGGGCCTCTAGCATGAAGAGCACCCCCCCACCCCGGGACTCAGAGCAGCCCACCTGCACTTGTGCTGTGATACCAGCCCCTGCCCCACCTTGCCTGCCTGCTCTCCAGCAATACTCCTCTTTGGGCACCAGGCCTGTGGGCAGGGGGCAGGGGACTGTCAATGTTTTACCATCAAACTTGAGAGGCCAACGTGACTCTCAGCCTCTGGGCGGTAGTGAGAGTGGGGCTCCCTGGGGCGACCAGCTCCCCATAGGTTGCCTGGGTCAGGTTTGGCCACATTTTTTCTCTTGGGAGAGAGCTTGTTGCTTCCTCTGGGGAAGATGTTTACTCTCCTGGGCGGGCCTGGTGCGTGCATGTGCATGTGTGTGCATGTACGTGTGCGCGTGCCTGCTGGTGCACGTGTATGTGTGTGTGTGTGTATGTATGCATGCGTGCATAAGTGTCCATGCAACTGGGTTGCTGGAAGCAGGTCCCAGGCAGCAGTGGGAGGCTGAGCCAACCCTCAGTACTACTGGTTAGCCCGAGCAGGACCAGAAGAGGTTCAGAGAGGGCAGAATCAGCTGTGCATGTAGTTCAGACCAAGACCCCCACCCAAGGGCCCTCCCGACACTGGACAGATGTTTGGGGCCCTAAACAGGCAGGTGCAGGAGAGAGCTGGCCTGGGAGTGGGTGGGAGAGAAGGCCCTTAGGGGACTGGACCCTCACCCACAGCTGCTAGTGGGTAACCTGGGGCTGCTTCACCACCTGCATCTCATTTTCTCATCTGTTAAATGGGGGTAATGACAACACCTCCTTTTTATAACTCGATCTGAGTCAGGAGTCTGGGATAGAGGCCAGCATAGAGATAGCACTAGCAAATGGGAGGTGTCCCTGAGTTTCATCTGGGGACAGTGTCCTCTTATCTGCAGCTTCCCCTCTGGCTCCTTGGGAGCTACTGGGTCCAGAGCTCAGAAGCTGTGCTACTTGCCCATGTAACCTCGAAGCCAGGGTTCCAGGAGGAAAGGAGGGGTGCAGGGACCCAGGGGCCTAGAGCTGAGTTTAGGGCAATCTAGCAGGCTGCCTGGAGGAGGAGTGCAGGAACTGGGGGCAGGTTGGAAGCAGAGGCCTGGGGGTGGGGTGGGTAGGGGCCAAGCCCCAGTGGCCTAGACCAATTCCACCTGCAGCCTGGAAGCCTCAGGGCCTGGGGGCCTGGGCCTGCCCCCAGCCTGACATGGGGTGGGGCGGGGCTGCTGCGGAAGGGGCGCCTAGGGCGAGCTCAAAGGCCGCTAATGTTCGCTAATCCTGGGCCTTTCAGGCGGCCAGGCCGAGCTGTTGGCCCAACAGCAGGCGGCTGAATGGGGAACGCGGGGCACTGCTGCCCCTGCCGCCCCGCCCCCGACCCCGGCGGCCTCCCTGCCTGCTTGGCCCACTGCGCCTGGGAGGGTTCACGCCTGACCCAGAAGGAAAGACTAGGGCTGGAGGGTCCACATGCAGGGATGCCAGGCCAGGCCAAAGGTCTGAGGTGGCAGGGAGGGGAGGGGCTGGGCTGGGGCCAAAGAGTCCACACATCCCGCCCAGAGAGCAGGCTGGACTGTAGGGTCAGTAGAGGCAAGGAGGGGCTGGGCCCGGACAGAGGGTCTGTATGCAGGGACACAGGCTGGGCAGGATGGTCCCTGGTGGTGGGGAGGGTCTGGGCCGCCCCTTTAGGTTCCACAAAGTTCCCAGGCCCTGGAGGGGTGTGGGGCCCCTGCAGACAGCCGGGCCCCTCAGGAGCGTGACCCTGGCTTTCAGCACCGCCCCTGGCCCGGCCCCAGCACCTCGTTAGGGATTTAATTAAGGAGCCGCTGGGGATTTGCATAATCTCTGAGCTGGTGGGAAGCCTGGGAGGGGTGGCTACTGAGAGGCAAGAGTCCCCCAGCCCAGGCAGAGTGGCCAGGGGAAAGCAAGGGACAGGCTGGGGGCAGGAAGGACCCTTTGTGTCAAAGCCAACCCTGGAATTCCCCATGGGAGCCATAGGGCACCCCCTCTCAGCTGATTGTACTGTGGACTCAGCTGGGCCTAGGCATCTAGGAGGTGCCCAGGAGTGGGACACACACCTCCCCCAGCAAACGGCCAGCGCAAACATTCCTGCCCCTGTCCGCAGGTCCTCAGGAAAGAATCAGCCTACCCAACCCTGGGTTCAGGCCATCAGGGGCCCAGAGCCAGGACAGAGGCAGGACAGCTGACTCTACCAGGACAGGGTATCCCCTGTCTGCAGTACCCGGCCTGAAGAGGCCAGGGACCCACTGGGCACCTTAGTGGTAAGCACAGAGCAGGTGGTAGTGGTGGCCCCAAGCCCCATCCTTGGACCTGAATCCCCGAGTGGAGGGGCCCTCTGTGGCTGTTGGCTGAGCTTGGTCAGTGACCCAACACTGGTGGATGCAAACTTGGCCCCACCCAATTCCCAGGGCCCCTGTCCACTGGGTGGGGAAACAGTCTCTGCTCTTTGTAGCTGGGTGGTGGAGGGTGGACACTGTCTCCCACTGCCTGCTGGCATCTCAGACAGAGCATGACCGTGTGGCCTGGGGGTGGGGGTTGGCCACGGCTCAGTCAGGTGGAGGCCATGTAGGCCTGGGCCACCCTCTGGGTCTGAGCCATGGCCCTAGCAGGTCCCCTCCCCAAGCCTGGCACAGCCTGCCCTACAGGTATTCCCATAGCCTTCAAAGGGCACCGTGGGGCCTGCTATGGCTCAGGGCCTTTCATCTCCTGGGTGGCAGGCCAGGGGCTGAGTGACCCTGGGGTTAAGGCCACTTTGCCGACCCTGCTCCCTAGCACCCTGGTAGGACCCAGCACCCTAGCCAGTCTGGGCTCTGCCCACCACATTGGAGAGGAGCCCTAGGGAGGGATGGGGGCTAGGAGAGCCTCAGCCTGTAGCATCCTGAAATGCCAGCATTTAAGTCTGGCCCCAGCTGCCCTTTTGGCTGGTCCTGTCCCCTGTGTTCGCTGCAGCAGGAGGGTCCCCCATGTCCCTATTGTAGCAGCTCCTGTGGCTCCTGTGAGGCGAGGGTATTCCCAGGCCTGGAACCTGTGCCAGCTCCCACTCTTGCCCTCTCTCCCTCCTCCTGTGGCTGGAGCACCTCTGGGCTTTGTGCCTTGGAGCCACTTGGACCTGGCTCCCTCTCATCATTACATTTCTTTCTTTCTTTTTTTTTTTTTTGAGACAGAGCCTCAAGCTATCCCCCTGGGCAGAGTGCCATGGCACCACAGCTCACAGCAACCTCCAAC
>NW_003852593.1:931734-932340 GCF_000181295.1 Otolemur garnettii | reverse complement strand
TGGCTCTGGCTCATGGGGCTGGGAGAGGTTCTGAGAGGCACAAGCGTGGTGGCTGGACAGTTCTGCTCAGGAGAGGCAAGGCTGAGGCCACCAGGGATGAAGTGTAGGCAAGAAATGCCGAAGGGAACAGCACCTGTAGCACCGTGGTTAAGACACCGACCACATGCACTGAGGGTGGCAGGTTCAAACCCAGCCCAGGCCAGCTAAACAACAATGACGACTACAGCAAAAAAATAGCCGGGTGTTGTGGCGGGCGCCTATAGTCCCAACTACTTGGGAGGCTGAGGCAAGAGAGTTGATTAAGCCCAGAGAGTTTGAGGTTGCTATGAGCTGTGACGCCACAGCACTCTACCCAGGGTGACATAATAAGACTCTGTCTCAAAAAAAAAAAAAAGGTCAAAGGGCCCAGAGCACTCAAGGCTGTGAGGGCAGTGGAGGCTTGTTGCCTCCTTTTCATCCATTTCCATTTAAATTGTTTAAATACTGTCCTGGGCAGTTCCCTGCACCTCGTCCCCCCATCCCCAGGCTTTCCAGGTCTGTGCCAGGACCTGGCTTGAGTCTGTGGCCCCACACAGGAATCCTACCCCACTGTGAGGGCCTGGGTCC
>NW_003852593.1:929397-931539 GCF_000181295.1 Otolemur garnettii | reverse complement strand
TGGTTGCAGCCGTCATTGTTGTTTGGCGGGTCCGGGCTGGGGATTCGAACCCGCCACCTTAGGTGTACGTGGCTGGCGCCTTAGCCGGCTGAGCTATAGGCGCCAAGCCGAGGTCTCCCTTCCTTCCTCCTCCGCCCCAGCTGTCATGGCACCCAGACCCTGAAGAGAAGACTCAGCTCCTGGGAGTGGCTCTCTCGGGACCCCTGCTGTGGGCCCTGACCTCCTGGCTTGGCACACCTGGCTCAAGAGACAGGGCATGGGCCCAGACAGGCTTGGGGGGGTAGGGGAAAGCAGGAGATACTCAGAGGGCCTGAGAGCATGGGGTGCTGGGTGGGAGCCACTGTGAGACCCTGTGGCCGGAGCCAGCCACTCCTGAAGGAGCCTTTCAGCCAGGCTGGTAGGGTAGGGCAGGAGCCCCCCACCCGCCTGGTGCCCAGCCCCACTGTCGGCGCCTCTCCGCCGGGCGGCCACAACCCTGATGTTGCTTTAATAAAACAAAGTTTTTCTTTCGTGCGAGGCCTCCAGTGGTGAAAGGACCGATTTACAGAGCCTGGCCCCCTCCTGGCCACCCCGCCCGCCCGCCCTGCGGTGGCGCTGGCCGTGGCCACGGTAATTTATAGCTTCAACTAGGCACACTCGGCTGGCCTGGGCCGCATGACTGGGGCCCTTTATCCCAGACCCAGCGCCGCGGAGGGCGGCTCAAGGCTCCATTCATGGCCACTGCACACTCCCTCCCGGCCACGTTCCTGACTCAGACGTTTGCAAACTCCGCGGAACCCTGTGGATGAGAACAACCCCGGCTGTTTGTGCTTAGGTAGCAGACAGCTGCGCCCTCCTCGGGCCATGCATCCTCCCCAGCCAGGCCCCCATGCCCTTGGGACACCCTCCCCTCCTGTCCACAGGAGAGGGGCCCAGGCCATGCAGAATTCATTCCATGCACCCAAGTTCCTTCCAGAAAATATGATTGCTGGAACCCCATGCCCATCAGCAGGGGCTGGCATTTGGAGCCTTCCAGGCCCAGGGCCTCTGGGGATAGAGCCAGGAACCATCTTCATTTGTTGGTGATCTGAATGGCCACTCCATTCCAGGACCTTGCCCAGGGAGGAAGAGGTGAGATGCCCTTACCAGAGCCAGGGCAGCTAAGAGGATGGGGGCAGGCTGTCCAGGAGACCAGCTGAAGCTCAGGGATGTGGAGATGGGGAACAGGAACACTAGAGTCAGCAGGACTTGGGGAGTCTCATGGGAGAACTGGCCCTCTGACCCTCCAGAGGGGCTGCTGCTCAGGGCCCAAGGATGCACTATACATGCCCCAGCTCAGTGGCCACCATGCGGCCTCACCCCTGCAGCACTGGTCAGGGCCAGGTCCAGCTGTATGTGGGCAAACATAGGCCCACACAGAGACCAGCCCACCCCACTAGGGGTCTCCGCCTGGGCCTCTGCCTTTTCCTAGCCCCCACACCCTCTGGTGCTACATGGGCTGCCTGTCCTCCCAGCTACTAGGTTCTTGGAGTCTGCCCACCCTGCTCACCAGAGCACCCTGTGGACCACAGCCTTCCTCCACGTCTCTCACCACACTCTCCAAGGCCAGATGGGTGCCCTGCAGTCCTCCGCCCAGCCCTCTGCCAGGCCTGGGCATATCCTCCTCTCCCCAGCAACCCTCCAGCCACCATCTGCTAGAGCTGGGGTCCTGGAGGTGGAGAGTGGAGGTGGCTTTCCAATTAAGCCCTGACATCTGCCCTCTGCCCCACCTAGAGAGCACACAGAGAAGTCAACCCAGTGGGAATGGGAACCGTGACTCCCTTTTCCTGGAGTCTGTGTTCCACCCTCAGCCTGCAGCCTGGCACCTTGGAGTAGGTTCAGGGGTCCAGCAGTGACACTGCCCTACCTGGGCCTCAGTCTTCCTGTCTGGCACTGACCTCAGGCTGTGAGTGCTCCTGGGTGGGGGGCTGTTCACTCCTGCCCCCCTCCCAGTGCTGCCTGTGGGTCATGCTGTGCAGCTCTGATCAGAGGTGTCCATCTACTCTCCCATTTCTGCACTGGGACCCTGGACACCTGGCCCCTCCAAAAGAATAGGGCTTAGGGGCTCGGCGCCTATAGCTCAACCAGCTAAGGCGCCAGCCACGTACACCTAAGGTGGCGGGT
>NW_003852593.1:928010-929161 GCF_000181295.1 Otolemur garnettii | reverse complement strand
AATAGGGCTTAGGGGACTTGGCATCCTGTCAAGGTTCCATGACATGTCTGAGACCAGAGATTGGGCAGGAGCTGATGGGGGTGGAGGGGTAGGTGGTGCAGTGGCTCTGAGAACTTCTAGGGGCTTGAGAGGGCAGGACGGACGACAGGTGGGCAGTCGGGTCTGCTGCTGCCCTTCCACCAAGGTGACTCCCACATTCTGTGCCCTCCAGGTCGGAGCCTGGGTAGACCACCCCAACACGGGGGGCCAGCCTCCTCCCCACCCACACAGCCACATGAGAAGTGGAGAAACTGAGGCAGGTAGGGCTCTGAAAATGAAAGATTGAGCAGACTCATGGTGTCTTAAGGGTCTCACACCCCAGCTGTGCATCCTGTAAAGGCCTCAAGTTCCCTTTTGCTTTGAGGTTCCTGTCTGCGAGAGACTGGGAGCTTCCGATCCAGGAGTAGAGCAGGTTCCCATGCACCAGGCCTGAGTTCAGTTCCTTCTCTGAGTTCAGGAAATAAGTCACAAGTGCATAGGGTTAGTGATGGTGGGCGGGGCAGTGTGGGCAGTTCCAGGCTTGGGTTCAACCACCCCTCTACCCCCTACCCCCTACCCCACCCCGGGCCCCATCTCACCCAGTGCCTGTGGCAAGGGCCTGGTGGACAAGCTGCCTGGATAGGCAGGGGCTTTGGGGACCCAGAATGCTTTGACCCTGTCTCTTTGGAGCCAAGATTTTCACTTTGTTTCCAGAGTCTCCTGGGGTCTGCAGTGGGGCAGCCAGAGGGCTAGGAGGGGCCGGCAGCAGCAGGTGGGCCCAGGGTGAGGGCCCGACAGGGTTAACCAGCCGCCTCTGCTCCCACCACGGTAGCATAGCTCCTCATTAAAACCCCATCTCCTGCTTATGTCCCAGCCCTCCGGGCCTCCCGGCCTTTGTCTCACTTTCTAAGGCTGTGATCAGGCCGGGTGGGGGCCCCAGGAAGAGGGGGTCTGTGGCACACAAAGCCCCTGGCCCCCTGGCTCCCAGCCCTGGCACCTCCTCTGCCAGGATGCCCTCCTTGGGGGCTGGCACGGGCCGGGCTGGCGGGCGTCCCCTGAGCCCAGCCCAGGATGGACCCGCCCTGGCCGCACCTCACGGCCACCCCCGTGCTGTTCCCAGGCCCTGCGGCGGG
>NW_003852593.1:907216-927921 GCF_000181295.1 Otolemur garnettii | reverse complement strand
GGGGGAGCGTGCGGCCTGCAGCCTGGCTAGGCGGAGGATCCGGGCAGGGGGCGGGTGACTGGGGACAAAGCCTGCCTGTGATTAAGTCATCTGCCCAATGGCGCCACGTACACCACCCAGCCAACTGAGGGCTGTGCCCCACACCCCCTGGCCACTGCCCCCAGGCCAGGCGCACAGTCCACTCCACTACGATCAAGGGTGTCACCTCCCCCTACCCTCTTCTGCCCATGTGCCCATGACACTATCCCATGCTCTCACTGACCCCTCATCATTGACCCCATTGGGCATTTATGGGGTCCTGGCCAAGCTCACTTCAGAGCACATGCTGAGCAGGGAAGGCCTTTGAGGGCAGGAGGCTGCTGGGGTGGCTGGGCCTGGGTCCGGACAGGTGATGGGTAAGATTGTAGCTGCAGGCTGAGGAGTCAGGGTTTCAGGATGGGGCGGGAACTTCCTGGGATTTGCCACTAATCTGGGCCTGGGGCAGCCATAGTTTATCTCTGCCTTGGTCACACTGTTGTCCTGTTATCAAGCCTGTCCTCTGGCCAGAGTACTGGGGGTTGGGACAGGGGTGGATGATGCCCTGGCTGGGGCAGGGCTCAGTGGGCAGCTGGCAATCAGCTTGTAGGGAGCCTGATGGGGGAGATTGGCCTGACCCCCAGGCCCTGGGTCCTCTTCTCCCCAGTAAATTGCACTATGGCCTGGCAACACAAATGAGGAGCCCAGAGCAGATGCAAGTAAGGGGATGTCCCTCCCACCTCCATCCTACCTCTGTACTCACTGAGGGGGGTAGTGGGCCCCAGTGCCTCACCAGAGCCCCCCTTCCTATACCAGGAGCTTGCCACTGCCCCCTTTCCAGGGACCCCAGCCAAGACATAGCCTGGTTGAGGGTGGCCTTTTCAAGTGATCTCGGTTTAAATCCCTTGTCCCAGCTGCAGCTCAGGGGTTACAGGAAAGCCGAGGAAGAGGGCTCCTCACCCGCCCCTACCTCATATCCACTGTGCCCCACTGAGCAGCCTGTGCTGCCTAGGTCCTGCCATCTATTCTCTGGCTGAGCCCTGCATCTGTTTACTGTCCAGTGCCAGGTGCATGTGCTGCTGTCCCCTCTGGTCTGTGGCCTTTCCCTTATCTGGTTGCTTTGACCACCACCCCTGCTGTGAGCTAGAGATAGGCTGGGGTCTCCCTGTCTTAGCACCATCTGTACAGGCCAGGTGCCAGGGGACTCAGTGACCTAATGCAACCCTCTCCCTGCCTTTGAGCTGTGGCTGCCTTCCCTGGGAGGGGACAGGAGTGGCTGGGGGTGGATAGAAGACTTGCTGGCCTGGGCCTCTTCTAGCCCGTGCAGCCTTGCCAAACTGGAGGACCCAGGCCAGCAGGGATATGGCCATAGAGAGGAGGAGCTTTCAAACAAATCTCTCCTTCACTGCCAGGCAGAGAAGGCTTCTTGGAGGGTAGGCTCAGGGCATAGGTGGCCTGTGCTATTGGGAGGGAATTGTGGGTGTCTGTAGTTGCCCACTGTGGCCAGATTCCCGTTGGGCAGTGACACTGGCACTGGAGGCATTGATTGGGGAGAAGCTGGGTGATGGAGATGTCAGTCCCTATCACTGAGGATGGAGCAGAAGGGCCCTTAGCTTGTGCCTGTCATCCTCCTGGACTCTCCTGCTCTGGGCTGTCTGGGCCAGGCATCTCCAGAACCCTAGGTTCAAGCCCAGAGTGAGGGTCTGTGCTACTCTTCCCTGCCCATGCCAGCTCCATGGAGGTCCAGCATGGGACCTTCCATGCCCTCCATCCCAGGGGTGGTGACCAACCCACAGGTGGTATCCTCTGCAATGGGCCCCTATGCTCCTCTCGTGCCTCCTGCCCTCTTGCTGGCTCTTCCTATCACTCTCAGTGGCAGCCCCTCCTGCCTGTACATTACAGCCATCTACTTCTACCCGACAGCCCCCCAGGCTGGGTGGGCTCTGTGAGAGCCTAGCCCCGACACCAATATACCTGGGATGAAGCATATGGTCAGCAAATGCCAGCATACAATGGGTGGACAGATAGGTTAGAGGTGTGGATGATGTGGCTGGGTGACGGGCCAGGCATGTGGACCAGAGGCTGATGGCCAAGCGGTAAAAAGACAGTGCCTGGCAGCACATGAGGACAGTGAGGGAGGGTCATGCATGGTTAGCAGCAGGCAACAGGATGCAGAGGTGACCATGGGGTGGCCAGAGGCCTGGAGGAGCTGGCAGGTGGCTGCCCACATGGTGTACAGATGACTGAGTGTGCTGTACTGGGAGGGGATGAGGGAGGGTTCCCAAGGCCTGAGAGGGTGGGTGGTGGAGGGTGTAGGGCAGGTGGGCAGGTGGATATATTTCCAAGGGGAATCCTGGGAGCCGGCACCTACCTGCCAGGGAAGGTGAGAGCCCCAGGGCTGTTACCTGCTCAGTCCTGTGTGTGGGTAGCAGGGCCCAAGGTGGCTACTTGTGCTGTGGCATTAGCAAGGCAAGCCTCTGGGACCACCAGGAGTTGAGGGTCCAGCCTGGGGTCTCCTGGCTTGGGCAACACTCACCTCTGCCTCCCCCTACCTGAAACAGAGCCCAGGGCCATCAGTTTAGTGGGTGGGGAGGAGTGAGTCATCAGCCTTGGGGAGCCTGTGTGCACTAGCACCCACGCCTGCCTCGGTGGGCCCATGGGCACCCCCCTCCTACTCTGAGCAGGCACTGGGCCCAAGGATGATGTCACGTCTGCTGTGGGTACCCAGGGCCGGCAGCTAGGAGCAGGGGCATTGCAGGTCCTCAACTGCCAGCCTCATTCACTCAGGTCTTCTTGGGGTCGCCAGGGGGGCAGGCACCCAGAGAAAGGAGGCTGACATACAGCATCCACCCAGCCACTGCCGAGCTGACCAATGACTTTTGTGCCTGCTCAGATGCCACTCCTTGGGCAGCCTGGCTAGGTCCTCCAGTGTCTGAGAATCCCTGCGCCAGCCACTGGGATTTCCAACATACCCTGAGCCAAGGGTATCTTACCTCTTTAACCCTTTGAGTTTGCAAGGAGCCAGGCCTGGGCTGGGGTCACCCCTGGGCGGCTGGCTGCAGTGGGAGGTGGGGGCTGTGATGGGTCATTCCCACAGAGCATGGCATGGATGGGGAGAGAGCAATTGCCCAGATGCAGGGTGCTGAGTGTACCAACCAGCCACCCTGTACCTTCTCTGTTCCTTGCCCATTTTTCAGGTGGAAGTGCCGAGGCCAGGCATAGGCCAGGTCAGAGCTGGGGTCTGAGCCCAGACCCTATGGACATGACCCTGGGACAGGGTCAGTCCTCAGTCGCAGCCTGAAGTTGCCATTGCTCTGCCTGCTCATTGCCCATGGCAGCTGCCTGCCTTGACTGGGCAGGGTGGGGATGGGCTCTCCAGGTTGCACCAAAGAAGAAACAAAGCCTGGGCCCCTCTAAGTCCCCTGCTGCCCAGCCATCACTACGTACCCGTACTGTGTGGAGAGCTGGGCCCACAGCCCTCCTGCCTCCCTCAGCCCCTCCTGGGTGGGGGTGCAGTGGGCAGGGGAAGGGAGGTCTCCAGGCAGACTCTAGGCCGCCACCTCACAGGAAGAGCCAGGAAGGCAGAATGGGCAAATCTCATTAGCCAGCAGACTTCCAAAGCCCCCATTGCTGACTGCCCAGCAACCTTCCTCCTGCCTGCCCAGTTGAGGTGAGAGCTGGAGTCCACTAACCCTTTGCATGACCCCATGTGGGTCTCCCACAAGCAGGTTGTGCGGGGGCTACATTGCCCACTCAGAGCTATGGGCCAGCCAGCTTGGCCAGGCCAGCTCTCCCAGCCCCTGCCCAGCCCTGGGCCTCACACTGGCTTGCAAGACTTTTGGGTGTCTGAGCAATTCCTCATGTGGAGGAGCTGAGAGGGCTGTGGGAGGCCTGTCCAGCCTGGTTCCCAATGAGTGGCCTGGGCATGGAAATCTCCGGCACTGGCCTCCTCTTGCCTGGAGCCAGGACACAGTCATTATTCAAGAGCCCAAGGTTTCTGTGTGCCCGGAGCTGTCCCTTGGCCCATTCTATGGTGATGGTATTTCCTTGGCAGTGTGGTCCAGGCAAGAATGTGCAGGGTATGGGAGCAGACCCTTCCCTAGCCCCCTCCCCAGGCCCAGGGCCACAACACACTGAGCTTGGCCCCGCTCCAGGGTCTGGGCCAGGTCACTGCATGGATCTCCCAGCCTAGAAGGGTCTCTGAGTAGGGCACCAGCCCCTCTGCCACCTAGAGGGGTCTGCACCAGCGCTGTTTCCCGGAGCCTCAGTTTCCCCATCTGCCAAATGGAAAGCATGACAGCAAGAGCCACTCTCAGCCAGAAGACTCCTCAGCAAAGGCCGGCAGGGCCCCAAGCCACAGGCTGCTGTCAGCCAGGGGGGGCCTGTGGTCTATGCTCCCTTCCTCCTTGGACCCGGCCCAGGGGGCAGAGCGGCTGTCCACGGGGTCCCCATCTGGAAACGATTGTGCTCACGGCCCTCAAAGATATAATTAAAATATATTGGGTTTTATGCTCCTTCCTGGGCTGGAGTAGAATCCAGGCTGGTTATGAAATCGGATCATGCTGACGTCGGGCATGAGGGGTGCGGACTTGGATGGTGCCCGCGGCCCAGATTGCCTTCGTGGCTTTCATGGAGCACACAGCAGGCCTCTACGGAGGGGAGTGGATGAGTGCTCCAGGGCTTTGCTGCACCAACTGTGCCTGTCCCCGAGTGATCCTGCATCCTCCAGGCCTCACTTCCCCTAACGAGGCCTCTTTGGCAGACGCCAACCCATGAGAAATTGGGTCCATGTGGCCCTGTCTGTGAGATCCACCTGAGGATCACCCAAGTCCCCAGGGAGTATACAGGCCCAAGGTACCCAGGGACCCTCAGAAGTGTACCTCCCTGGATGTAGCCAGAGTCCCCTCATTCCTGGCCCAGGAATCTTTGCCAAACCTCAGGCTTCAGAGGAACCTGTGGCTCCTACCTATGAAGCCCAAGGGGCAGGCACTGGGTGGAGAACAGGTCACATCTCTCTTTTGTTTGCTGGTTACCTGGCTGTCTCTAGCCTGGAGACAGCCACACCTGCTCTGAAGGCCTGTCAGCTCCACTGCCTCCTCCTCCAGGGAGCCCTCTATCCTTCCTATAGCCCTCAGGGCACTGCTCTTGTCCTTACCTAAGCTTGGGGTCCAGGGTAGCCCTGTTGCTGTCCCAACCTTAGGCAGTGGCCACCCTCTTGGCCCCCCCAGCTCAGAGTTGTCTGTGAGCCTCTCCCTGGGGGTGATGCCAGGAGCTCTTGCTCTTGTGCTGGCCCTGTGCCTGGGGCCCTGTCACAGCCTGTCCCCCCAGGTCCTAGAACTGTAAGCAGCCCCAGTGACTGTGTGCCCAGTTGTGTACCCCCAAGCTTCCCCTGTGCATGGCTAAGCACTTCCCCTGCCCTCCTCCCCAACAACCTGGCTTAGGGACCTTCAGCACAAGGCCCCAGCGTGGGTAGCTCTCCCCTTCCCCAGCTGTCTGTCTAGCTTCAGAGTGGGTGACAGAGCCTCAGTGCTGTGCCCTCTTCCCCATCAGCAGCAGGGCCTGATGCCCAAGGACCTGGTGCCAGGCTCCCCTAGTGGGAAGAAACCCTGGGGGAGGTGCAGTGTTGGGTACCCACGTGCCAGAGCCCTGGCAGCTGCTACCCTCAGCCTCCTACCCCACCTCTCCCAACTCAGCACCAGTACCCGCCCTCCCCCCAGGATATCCCATAGCCCAGGCCCTAAAGGTCTCTGTCCTGAAGGGTCCTAGGCTCCTCCCCACCATACACTCAAGCTCTCCTTGGGGCTACCTCTCTACACTTGGCTCCCCAGGGCAGCATCCACTCGGTCCAAGCGCCTGTAGGCTGCAGCTGGCTTGAGGACCTCTCTCCAGACTCTCAGGTCCAAGTTCCAGCTGTGTGACAGTCCTGAGACTTCTTTTCTCCGTTTGGAAGGGGCTGCTGGAGAGACCCAAGTGCTGGAGAACAGATGTGCTGGGGAGGGTGGGAGGGCTTTCCTGGGAGGGACTCCTGGGCTCTGCAGTCCTCCAAGCGCCCCTATTCCACACCCCAACAAGCAAGGGCCCTACTGAGATCTGCAGGGCTCAGTGGGAGGGTGAGCCTGCCTGCTCATCCAGGGCCCTGGTTATGTCTCAGGTTGTCGGCCCCACAGACCACTGGTCCAGAGGGACTGTTCCCTCTCACAGGGGCCAGGTTTGGGTTTGGGGACTACCCTGGGCACATGGGGGTCCACAGCCTGGCCAGGAAGAAAGGAAGAGCAAAAGAGGAGGTGGGGACAATGCCCAGCCTGGGGCCACCTGGCTCCTGCTGCCTAGAGTCCTTACCTGACAGCACCTCATCCCCACAGGCCTGATGTCCCACAGGACCCAGGCACATTCTCCAAGAAGCCGCCTCCCCTGAGGCAGCTCTGGCCTCACCCAGCTGTCCCTAGCCAGAAGAGGGGGCATGTAGGGATGGGCCTGGTGGGGCACCAGGGGGCCAGACAAGCCTGGGCTCGGGGCAAAGGTACATTCCTGTTTTCTGGGCGTGTGGGGAGGGGGGTTCCCAGAAACGCTGAGGAGCCCTGGCTGGCGGCCCGTGGGGAGAGCCCCTGGCACTTCCTGCTTGGCTGGCAGACAGGCCGCCTGCCTGGAGCTCGGCAGAAACAACAACAATAACCATAATGCTGGCTTTCCAGAGCCCTCCTGTATCCCCCCAGAAACCCTGTTCCTGAAAGTTTCCCCGGTATTCTGGCCTATGCATGGCTGGTCCCAGTCCCTCTATCCTGTAGTGCCACTGCCCCCGACTCCACCTCCTGCCTCTGGTCACCCTTCAGCCCTTGGTCCAGCTCAGCTGTCCTCAGCTCCCCATTGGCTGGGCTAGGGTGCTAGCTGTCCTGGGTGTTCAGGGAAGCAGCATAGAGCAGGGTGGGAGGGGCAGAGATGGCTGTGTGACGTGACCGCGGGCAAGTCTTGTCGCCTATGGGGTGGGGCGCCCTTGTCCGCCCTGCCCGTGGGGGGATGAGCTCATGTTTCTGGCAGGGGCACCTGGTGCAGTGAGCTCTCGTGGTGTGAACGGGCCATGGGCACGTTGGGGCGGGCACACATCTGGCCCTTGCTGGCCTGGCTTGGACAGCCCTCTGGCTAGGTAGAGGCTCCCAGGAGGACACATGGACCTTGGCAGTGGAGAGGTCGGGCCAGTTGGGTACTAGGCAGTATTTGAAAGGCTCCTCTAGGAGACGGGCCTCAGCCTGGCAGTGCCCACGTGTCCCCCTGGCTTAGGAGGCCCTTCCTCCAGGAAGCCCTCAATGCCAGGGCTGCCCCATTGCCACCCACAATGAGGTATCCACAGGGGTGTTCCCCTCGGAAAGGAAGGGTGACCAGTGTGGCCTGGTTCCCACGGTCTGTGCTTTGTCTCTAGCTTAGGGGTATGGACAAGGGGCTCAGGCACCACACAGTGCTGGGGAGGGGTATATGAGGTTCATTCCTGCTGCCCTGGGGGCCCAGATCCTCCAGATGTCAGGGCATGGGTGGGGCACCTCCCCTGTGAGTGGCCCCCAGCTTGGAGTGCATTTCTTAGCCTGGGAGGCTGGGTACAAAGGCTTGAGCCTCTAGACCCTGGGAGCAGGCGAGCCCAGCTGGGATGGGGAAGCCTCAGACAGGATGCTGAGCATGGCAGGGTGGTGATGGAGGGAGGAAGACCTGCCTAGCACAGCTGTGTGTGTGCCATTGGAGGGCTGGTTGTGGGGACACTGGGCCTGGCCATACGTTTCTGGTTCCTTGCAGCCTCCCCAGTGTGTTGTGTGTGTGCAAGAAGCGTTCCACTACGTTAGGCCCAACCAGTGCCCAGGATGCCTCAGTGCCTTGCCTGCTATAGGATGACCAGCCAGGATGATCTGGGATGGGTTGGGGTGGGCCCTGGTGGAAGGCTGCCTTCCAGGTTTAGACCTCTGTGCAGGATAGAGGGGTGAAGAGTCTGCTTGGGGTCCCCTGAGGCAGACCTAGGTGCTGGCCTCCAGAGTAGACACTATCCCCCCTGCCTGCTGCTTGGAGAAGCTTCTGGGTTGGGTGGGGCAGAGCTGCCTGCCCCCTGTGGAGAGCTAGGACTTGCCAGGTCTGGGGATGGCCCTGCCTCCCCTCACCTCCTGCTGCTCTGGCCTCTGGACACATCAGGAACTCAGGAACCTCTGTTGCTGGTGTGGGTTGGGGAGCAAGGACCCCAGCCAGGAGCATTATAGAGGTCGGTAACCTCTGTGGTAGGCAAGGTAGGGGCAGGGGACACTGGTCAGAGAGGGATGCCAGGAAGCCACCGACAATGCCATACCCTTTCCTCTGCACCTTGGACCTCCCCCATGGTATTGTCAAGACATGCATGTTTTTGTACCTGTCCCCACCCCAGCCAGGTTGGCTTCACAGGGCAGGGACAGGCTGTTCTGTCACTGGCCATACCCCAAGGCCTAGAAGAGCACATGGAACATAGGAGGTGCTCAGAGCACATTTGACCTGTGACAGCAAGAATGGCTGAGTATGTGATGACATCTCAGGGCCCTACCCACATGGACTGATGGGGACACTGGGCTCCAGGGCTGGTTGGATCTACCTAGAGCCAACAGCCTAGCCCCAGCCCACCTAGCCCCAGACTGCCTGATACCAAGCACCATCCCTGTTGCCAGGATACTACCCCTGAATTCTGGGCAGGACCACAAGGCCATGGTCACCAGACACCTCGGGCAGAAGCCCTGGGCCTGCCGGGCTCTCCCTTAGTTTGGTCTGAGGCAGGGTCTAGTGCTGGAACCCCTGCTGGCCTGGGAGGACCAGAGTGGGCTTTGAGAGAGCTCCCTCATGGGATTCCTGCTCTTGAGCCCACCCATTCCACTCTTCTGGGAGGGCTCCAGGAGATGCCCCCAACCTTGATCCCTAGCAAGGTGCTGTGTGGAGGGGGTCCTACCACAGCAAGCCACCCCTTGGGATTCTGCCCACATGTGGCTCCTGCTAGAACAGCCTTCCAGGCAGGCACTGTCCCTCCAAGTACCCCAGACTCTAGCAATGGATGGGCACGGAAACTCTGGAGAGCCACCAGTGTTCTGCAGAGGGCCTGGCTCTAGCCCTATCTACACCCCTCCCCTGCTATTCTCACCTCTTCAGTCTCCAGCAGGGTGGGGCTGTCAGTGCTGGGGGCTGTGAGGAGTTGGGGCAGGGTGGAAAAGTGAGGGACCCTTATGGGTTGAAGGGGCTGCAAGGGTCGAGAGATCCCCAGACCCTCACCTTGCCCCTACTGGACTAGAGTGAGGCGATTGTGGGGGCTGGACGCAGGCACATCCATCCATCCATTCTTCCACTCACTCCACAGACATCTATGGGATGTCTAGCTCCAGCTAGGCTTGGGGTCAGGTTGGAGAAGGCAAAGTGTTTTTAGGAGCCTGCCACTCCTGCAGACTGTAGAGGTAAAGGGAACCTAAGGTGAGTTCCCAGAGCACAGCTGGATGGGGCTGACACTGGCTAGGGAGATGTGGGGAGTGCCTGAGGACCTTCGGTTGTCTGGTCCAACAGGATTGGCAGGAGGGGTGCAGGCAGCCCAATGGCGCCCCCTGCAGGTGGATTGGCTCAGGGTGTGGCATGGCCAGCGCAGCAGGGGCTTGGGGCAGGGAGCCAGACAGGGGTGTGCAGCAGCCCCCCAGCCTTGGCTGGCCCTTCACCTGTGCCCTGCCCTGTGATCAAGCCCCAGGGAGGACTTGCTTCAGGCAGAGATCTGTCCTTCGCCTCATCCAGCTCAGGCGGTGGGGACTGCTGCCCTGTGAAGATGTCCCCTGAGGGGACAAGGGACATGGGCTCAGCCCACCCGGGGCATCCTGAGTGAGAGGGTACCTGGAGCTTGGATTTCAGTGTCTGGTCACAGGGGTACCAATGCCACCCAAGAGTCCTTCCCAGAATGTGGGTGGCCAGCTGGGAGGCCCCTCTGGGCACATGCAGCCCTCACTGGCTTAGACTCTGGGGACAGTGAGATGTGTCATTTCCCAGGGTTCTTGGTGGGTCAGGGCAGGGTAGGGGTTATCAGATGATCCCTGGAGGCGGTGGGAATGCCTGAGCTGTGGTTGGCCATTCTAGACAGTTTTCCTGTGCCCCAAGCCCATGCTATGCCCAGAGGACTCTGTTCCCTGACCCTAGAGGGAGGGCCTGAATGAAGATGTGAGTGATGGCACCAACTGGGAGAAGCTGGAGAAGCTGCAGCCACTGGCCTGTTCAAAGGGTCTTGAATAGCCCAGGGAGGTGCTGAGGGCTCCAGCCCAAGGTGGTCTCAGAATGATGCCCAGCAGGCCTAGGGTACCCCTCCAGAAGTGGGAAGTGGCAGCTTTGGGGAGAATAGATGGGTAGGGAGGGCTGTGGCTGCACAGCTCTGACTTCAGGGTGTGACCCTGCTGGCCTTCACACACCATTCCCTGGGTGTCAGGCACCGATCTTCACTGCTCACAGTCCTGGAGGATGGAAGTTTGGGAGCAGGGTGTGGTCCTGGGGAGGCTCCTGGACTACCAGCTCCTCCTTGCTGTGTCCGCACATGGCAGGGTGCTATGGCCTCTTCCCCTTCTTGTGAGGACACTAACCCCATCAGGCCATGGCCCAACCTCAAGACTTCCCCTAAACTTATAGCTCTCTGTACTGGCCTCCACATAGTGGAGAGCCCACCAGGATCCCTCACCTCCTGAAAGGGTAAGCATGTGGTTGCTGCCATGCCTGTGGTCACCACTCACAGCAGTGAGCACTGGAGGCAGCCCCCAGGGCGGCTCCCACTTCTCGGGTGTCCCTCTCCTGGCAGGCAGCCCCCAAGGCACTGGCTGCATGGATATGTAGGGGTACAGGGCCGCGGAAGTCCAGACCCGCTGCTGTGTGCTCGGTGCGGGTCATGTTTACCAGAGGAAGGCCAGTGCCAAGGCCCCCGCCCGGCTGCTCGGCCTCGAGTTAACTCAGGCTCCAGGATAAACACCCATTCAGCCGCACAAGGCCCCTTTGTCCTGGGAGCAAGGCTCCCGGCCTGTGTCCTCGGCACAGCCCCAGGACAGGCCGGCTGCCCCAACACGTCCAGCGCCCTACATGGCCTTCTCCAGGCAACTCTTGGCTCAGTTCACAAAGGCCCGGGGGATCAGGCAAGCAGGGCAGGGTAAGGAGGTCCCAGCTGCCACTTCTTAGTAGACGCTAGCCCAGTGGAGAGAAGTGGGAGCTTATAACCATGTCGCCCAGCCCACCTGGATGGACATGCCTGTGGCAAGTGGGGACATGAGAGGCAGTGCTGCCCATAGGTAGTTCTCCAAGCCATGGGGCAGCTGATGAACTCTAGAGGCCCCTCCACTTGTCTACCCATCCCAACCCCAGGCTGGAGAGGAACTGCCCATACCCTGCACTGGCCTGGCCACTCCAGCCAAGGGTCACTGGTCTCAGTGGACCTGGGCAGGCTGCCAGGGGCCCTCAGCCAGGGATGACCATCCTTTATCCAGGATCAGGGGTGAGATGGTCCCAAGTTGGGAGGTGCCACAGGGATCTGGAACATAGTAGGCCAGGAGGAGGGGAGGGAGGCCTGGGGGAACACTCTGCCAGCCCAGGTGCCTGCCCAGCAGTGCCTGGCAAGGGCTGTGTCTTGCTGTCCTGTACCAAGCACTTCCTTCCACATGGGTTGAGGACAAGCCTGCCCCCCCCCCAAGGGATTATGAACATCCCAAGTGCCCTGGTGGGGCCACCAAGAGGCTGTAGGCCTTCCCACTACATACCCTTCAGCCTCCGTGGTACTCCACTCAGATGGCTTCTCAGTATTCAGCCCTGCCCCTCATTCACCTGGTCCGTGGCAGGCAGTGACCCCTGGTGGCAGCCAGGCTCATTGCTGCTGCCTACCCAAGGATCAGTCCTGGGTCTGGTCACCAGACCCAAGTCCCAGGAAGGCTCCTAGGCAAGTACCCAGGACCGTATCTGCCCAGCCTCGATGCTCAAACTCTGGAGTGGCTGGGACCTGACCTGGGCCACAGGACTGTGGCAGGATGCAGCTGGGATGAGAACAGCTAGCCTCTCGGATAAGAAAACATGGCTTCTGTCCAAGTTTCCTCCTCAGGCCTGAGCTGGGCATGGCTCACCTGGTAGTCCTGGGAGTCTCCACTGGCCTGACTCTGGAGGACAGTGAGACCCAGGCCCTGCAACACCATTCCCCAGGACAAGTCAGCCATGCTGCCCCCAGCCTTGCAGCAGATACTTGGGGGCCCCTCTGCTGGTTCTGGGGTCTGGGGGCCAAGGCTCAGAGCCCCAGCAACCCTTTTGCCTGAGTTTAAGAGTCCCAGGCTGGTCCCAGAGCACATGTTCCAGAGTCTGAAACTAGCAGGGGTGCTAGACACAGACTCACTGTCTGGATGGAACTTTCTCAGGGAAATGTGTTGGCTGTTAGACTTCTCATATCATTGAGGGTAGTCCTGAGAGTGCTGACTGTCCAGGTGCTCCCTGACCACACCTCAGGATACTCGCACCCACTAGTCCACTCTCATACACACCAGCCCCATTAGTTTTTGTTTTTACATGAAAACTTGAGTCTGGGCTTGGTGTCTGTGGCTCAAGCAGCTAAGGCGCCAACCACTACACCTGAGCTGGAGGGTTTGAATCCAGCCCGGGCCCACCAAACAATGATGGCTACAACCAAAAAATCGCTGGGTGTTGTGGTGGGAGCCTGTAGCCAAGTAGTCCCAGCTACTTGGGAGGTGGGGGCAGGAGAATCGCTTGAGCCCAGGAGTTGGAGGTTGCTGTGCGCTGTGATGCCATGGCACTCTACCCAGGGTGACAGCTTGAGGTTCTGTCTCAAAAAAAAGAAAAGGAAATTATTTGAGTCTGCTTTGGATTTCAATTTGTGGTCCCTATGCCAGGACCACAGGAAAAGTCCCACAGAACCTGGTGAAGGAGGCAGGATGGAGGTGGGCAGCTTAAAGGGCAGGGAGAGGGATGCGCACACTGCAAGTGGCAGCAATGGCTATGGACATGATCAGACTCAGGCCAGAGCCAGGAAATAAGAAATCTTCATTTTAACCAATACCAGGTAACCTCAGAGTTTGAACATAAGAGAAATTTTATTTAATCTTTTTAAATGCAATCTAGTTTTAAAAAAAGTTGGGAAGTTAAGAGGGTAGAAAGAACATAAAAACTAAGACAGACAGGAGGGAAGGCGGTGGCTGGTCAGTGGCTTCTGATCAGATCTTCTCCATCTTGGAAATGAGGTCATCACAGATCCTGGTCAGCTCGTCATTTTCTTTAGTCTGAAGGAGAAAAACTGAGTAAGTAGGTCCTTACAGAATATGCTTAAGAGGGGCAGTGACAGGCCCCCAATGTGCATCCCACCTTCTGCTCCACCATCTTCTCTAGAGAGTGGCTCCGCATCTGCTCCTTCCTCAGACTTGCCTGCAAGGCCAAGGCCTCTGCTTTGGCCTTGCTCCGGACCTGGGCAATCTCTTCATTTGCCCTAGAGAGGTGAGGGCAGAGGCTGAGTCCAGGGGACTGAGGGACCAGATTCTCCTTCCTGGGGCCTCCCTCATTTTGATCACTCACAGCTTAAGCTTCTCTTCTGCTTGGGCCTTCAGTGCTTGGTACCTCTGGCCCTCCTTGTCAATCTTCACCAAGTATTCCTCAACGCACCTCTTCAATGACTCTTCATTCTTTAGGAACAAGAGTAGACATTAACCATTAATGACCTAAGGGAGTTGGTCCAGGCTTGGCATTCAGGCACCCTGGGGGTCAGGTGCAGGCTGTAGAGGTCTTGAGGTCTACCTTCAAGGATGTCTGAGGTATGAGCAGTGAAAAGACCCCTCACCACTCTCACACATACCCCTAGCCCACCTGTCAGAGGCTCTAGATGGTCCAGGCTCCCTGTCTTCTGGGGGGCTGGTTCTCATCCTTGGACCCTTACCAGCTGTTGCCCCCTCTTGCCACAACTTCTGCCAGGACCTGCATCAGGCACCAGGAACACTGACCAACCCACCCCTGGGCGTCTCCCCCGTAACCTGAGTGCTCTGCTTTGGGGGCAGCAGGGGCTACCTGATACCCAGACATGCTACTCCCCGCAACCCTACAGGGGCCCCACTCACTGACAGAGGAGCTGCCAGTGGGCACAGCCCTGCAGGGCAGAACCTGGCAGCCAACACCGGCCTTTTAGTCCTGGCTTCTCTCCTTCAGGGTCCCCACCCCAATTTCTCTCCTGTTGGGCTCCCTGCCCCCACAGCCTGGTCACCTAGGCTTCCCACCTAGTCCCAGCCTGGTTTGCTGGAGGCTTTAAAGCTGTTCTGCTGAGGTTCCTGCCTCTGGCTAAATGTGCAGCTATGAAGCTGCTAACCATCTACCTGTAGCTGAGGGGTCTAGCACATGTGGGTTAGGCCTGGGGGCTCTGGCCAGAGTCATCCTCTTCTTCCCAGGGTGAACATTCAAGGCAGCCAGTGTGAACTGTGTTGGATGAATTTTTAAATTTGGTAAGTGTATTTCTCAGTTCAGAATTCCTAGTTCTGCAGTCTGTAGTGACACATTTCTCTGAATATGTGATCTGTAGATCCCAGGTGGGATTAAATGCAGAGAAGCCCCCAGGACAGGGAGGAGGTAGCCAGGGAGAGCCATGATTCAGGTCTGCCTGGGAGACTCGAGGTCAGAGATGCAGATAACAGCATGGTGGTGGAGGGGGCCCTCATGCCTATGACACCGTCCAGGGGTCCTGCCTCTCCCTGCCATACCAGTTTTACCAACTCTGATCCCTGAGGCAGATCGCTCCTGTGGGGCTGATTCTATGACTAGTTCTAATCTTCAGGTGTCTTTCCTGCCTCCTAATACCTGGTCATCCTGCGCAGGACATTACTTGTAAACCATTAGCAGCAGCAATCAGAGGTTTAAGGTACCCCTGTGTTGGCTCCTCTATCGCGGTGGACTTGTTATTCAGAGCGGACAGTCCAGACGCTGCAGTGGCCTGGGACCCCTTCTAGAAAACAGGTTCTCCCCTGTGACGGGCACAGCTGTATCCCCTGCACCTGCCACGGCTGCACCGTCACACCATCGGCGCCCTCCAGTGCGACGTCCCCCCCCCCCCCACATGAATGCTGCTCTGCTCATCCGTCCTCCCACCGTTAGCCAAAGCCTTGCAAACCAGCTGTGTCATGTGACTCCCACACCCCAGAGTGGCCCATCCTGTTCATTAGACACCCTATGCCCCACAGCAAGGAAAGGTTGAGCACAGGACCAGGGCCTATTGGTATGGACTGTGAGGCCCTGTGAGTCCACATGGTGAAGACGCAGGGCAGAAGGATGTACCTTGCGATAGCCTTCAATCACCTCCTTCTGCTTCTCAAATCGCTTGAAGAGGTCGGAGAAGGACTTTTCCATGGAGTTCAGATCTGCAATAAGTTGCTCTTTTTCTTTTAGAACCTTCTGGATTTCAGCTTGGGCAAGGTCTTTCTGTTTCTGAGCTTCCTCTTGGGAGACAAAAACCAAACATTTAGGATTAGAGAGGACCTAAATGCTGGGGTCCAGAAACAGCCAAGAAAATAAAGCAAGGAAACTGGATGCCAGGAGGAAAGGCAAGGAGCTCAGGGGAGAGCCACTGTAGATGCAGTCCCTGATCAGTTGTCCCCTCAAGGTGGTGAGCCCCTTTTCCACCTGTGATCTTCCAGGTGGAAAGCCCAGACACAAAGCCCAGAACACAGCTGTTCCCTCAATGTTAGCTCCACGGGGCCCAGAGGGAGTAGTCAGTGAAGCCCAGGGTGCCACAGCAGAGGTTGCTAAAGAGGGTCAGAACTTGGACACCCTCAGGGCATATGGTACAACCTGTAAGCTAGGAGCTGGTGTGGTGGGTGCCAGTCTGCTGGCTATGCTATTGCAGCGCTCTCAGAGATAGGGCTGGGGAGTTATCTTGCTCCTGGCTGACAGCTAACCTGAGCAAGGTCTTTGTAGGGACACTTGCAGGAGCCTGAGCCCTTATCCTAGGATAGGCCTGGTTCTAGCAGCAGCCATGAGGGATGCCATCAGTTTCCCATTACACAGGTGTCATTAGCCTCACTGACTGCTGGCTTCTCCTTAATTTGGAACCTGGGTGATCCCACAGTGAGCCTACCATGAGGGGATACTTGTGTGTTGGGAAGAGGGACCCTGGGATGATAGTACTAACCTGGCCCCAATGAGTGCCCACTGGCCTGTGATGTCATGAGGAGGTAGGGGAGGGGAAGAGGCCAGCACTTGGCAGAGGTGTGGCGCCCCTTGGGTGGCCTAGGCACTCACCCATTGCCTGGTACACGACTTCCTCAAACCTGTCCATGATCTTCCTGTGGGACAGAACAGATGAGTGTGAGCTTCTGTCACTAGATAAGCCTGGGTCAGAGCTGGTATAGGGCTGTGAGATTTACCCTAGCTCCACATTTCTCCTGTGCAGCTCCTCACACTTGCTTTTCAG
Organism: Otolemur garnettii; assembly: GCF_000181295.1. NCBI lineage: Eukaryota > Metazoa > Chordata > Mammalia > Primates > Galagidae > Otolemur > Otolemur garnettii. Next base: position 911,474 of record NW_003852593.1, on the reverse strand, counting down.
CTCCAGGTTCTCCTCCTGTGCTGCCTTTACCTGTGCAAACCACATACCTGAGTCAGCAGGTGGGACCCCGAAACCCCCCCCTTCCATGGTGTGTGCCTCCCATGAGGACCTGACTGTACCCAGGCCCAAGGTCTCTGGGGCCACACTGCCATGTCACGGTTCCACATGGGGTTTCCAGGGGCACCCTAGGAGCCCTGGTAGGGCCAAGGCCACCTGCTCTATGCAAGTTAGGTCACCATGAGGCCAAGAGGCATGGAAACCAGTAGTCATGTAATGAGTCCAAGTCCACTGGTCAGGGCCCCATGGACTCCTTTGACATAATTTTAGTTAACTTGGTGGGCAGGCAGGGCCCAGAGACCCTGAGGCCTGCCAGTGCCCAGCAGCGCAGGCCTGTAGGGTAAAGGAAGGCAAGGCCAGTTCTGAGGGCTGGACTGGACACAGTGGGCCTCTGAGCTTACTCTGGGGTCACTCAGATGGGTTCCAACATAGTACGGGGGTTGTGGGGACCTGTTGGGTCTGCATTGCAGGCCTGAGGAAAACTTGGGGGCTAAAGTCCCAGCCAGGTCAGCTGTCCTGGGCCACCCATACCCCCCTCTCTCTGGGGACTGCTGGAAAGATGGCAGTTAAGAGTGGTCCCTAAAGACACTAGCCCCTAGAGTAGTGGTTCTCAACCTTCCTAATGCTGTGACCCTTTAATACAGTTTCTCATGTTGTAGTGACCCCCAACCATAAAATTATTTTCATTGCTACTTCATAGCATGTAATTTTGCTACTGTTATGAATCATAACGTACATATCTGATATGCAAGATGGTCTCAGGTGACCCCTGTGAAAGGGTCATTTAACACCCAAAGGGATCTCAACCCACAGGTTGAGAACTGCTGCCCTAAACTATCTCCAGCTGAGGTGATTTAAACAGGCTGAGCCTTAATATGCCTGGTGAAGATAGAGGGGACAGAGGGAAACATGCAGAGGGCCGTAATCCTGAGGCATGGAGGTGGGGCTCCAGCCACCCAGACAGGTCTGTACTGGCAGGGGAGGGGAGGCCAAGAATGGGCCACACCTGGGCCCAGGGCAGCAAATGCTACCCTCAAGGCTACAAGATCACCCCAAGAGGAAGCCAGAGTCCAGGCTGTCTGAAGACTCCATGTGGGAGAGATGGCTTGTGGGCAGCTACCCGCTTAGATGCTGGACAGAAACCTAGAATTCTCAGATACTTGAGCAGCAGTGGTGGGCTAAGGGGTTGGGGGCCAGTAGCTGAGGCCACAGGCACCTGTGACCTACCTGGAAGACCAGGAGTATGCCTGTGCTTGGTTCCACCCGTGCCTGGCCAGCCAGTCCCTAGAAAAGCCCACTAGTTTTATAGAAGAGCCACCCCCATGTCCTTACGGCCATGTCTAGGTCCTTCTGGCTGTACTGCAGCAGGTCCAGGATAGGCCCCGTGGAAGGCAGGGGTGGACCCCCAGGCCCAAGGATGCACAGGGATGGGCCCTGCACCTGCAGGGAGATGGAGATGAGGAGGCTGTGTGCTGGGAGAGACAGGGAACACAGCCTGTAATGCACCCGCCTCCCAGCTCTGACCTGCCCTCAGGGAGGGAAGGTCCATCCAGCTGACTTCATGGAGATGGTACAGAGAAGGACCTGTGACAAGCCCAGGTCTGTCAAGAGGCTGGTGCCCCCCCACTCCACCCCACCGAGCCAAAAGCTCTAACCTCCAGAACAGAACACAGCCCCTAAACCAACACATGTCTCTTCAGACTGCAGAGACCACTCAGGAGGAACTGAAGTACTTACAGGTGCATCCAGTGCTCCTAAGAAGTCAAGCTCCACAAGGGTGGCTTCTGGTGGGTTTCCTGAGGAAGGCTGGTCCTTGTCTTGCAAGCTGAGGCCAAACAGAGCAGGCTAGTCACCACAGATTCTTTTAGTACCAAGCAGGACTTAAGCACAGGTGTGCCCAGTCTGATCAAACTCGGCGCCTGTGGCTCAGTGCTAGGGTGCCAGTTGCATACATTAGAGGTGGCAGGTTTGAACCCAGCCCAGGCCTGCCAAAACAATGACAACTACAACAAAAAAACAGCTGGGCAGGGCAGCGCCTGTGGTTCAGTGGGTAGGGCGCAGGTCCCATATACCAAAGGCCAAACTGCAAAAAAAAAAAAAAATAGCTGGGCGTTGTGGCAGGCACCTATAGTCCCAGCTACTCAGGAGGCTGAGGCAAGAGAATCATCTAAGCCCAGGAGTTGGAGGTTGCTGTGAGCTATGATGTCACAGCACTCTACCTAGGGCGACATAATGAGACTCTGTCTCAAAACACCGATTTCTAGGTTTGCAGTAGAAATTGCAGAACTGTGTCCAGCAAACCCAGGTCCCGCTACCCTAGCCCCTCCCCTCACACGTGCCTGTCCCTCCCACTGAGCTCTGCCTACTTTAGTGCCACTGCAGACTGGGCTGAGCTGGTTGTTGCCTTATTTGTGTGATCACTCATGGCCAGAAGCGTAATTTCACAATGCAATGCAGCAAACCCCTCCCCTTCCCCCAGCTTCATGGCTTCCATGTAAGGCCTCTAAATGCACTGTGTTTCCTCCCAGAGCAGGGGGCAGCCCATATTTTCCACAAAGGGCCTGACAGTACCATTTAGGAGGTGAAGGTCACACAGCCTCTCTCACAACTGCTCCGTGTAAAAGTGGCCATGTGTCAATAAAACTTTATGTATAAACTGTATATATATATTTTTGTGGTGGAGTATGGCCCACAGGTCAGAGTCTGATCTTTGTTCTAGAACAAAGAACTAGAACTAGCTGGTTCTCAACCTTCCTAATGCCACGGCCCTTTAATATAGTTCCTGTGGGTCTCAACCCACAGGTTGAGAACCACTGTTCTACAGTAACTACATAACAAATAAGTTTAGGTCTTTAATCCACACAGAATGGCATCCATAATGAGCATGACGGCCCCTGTGATTGGAGGGCAGGTCCTTGAGGCACCTACCAAGGAGCCCAGGGTGCTGCTCACAGTCCCTCATGCCTCATTTCTAATTCAGATTGTCCCCTTAGTCTGGAAGTCTCTGATCAAATGGCAACCTGGGAACAGCCACCCATCTCCTTAGCCTGTGCTAAAGGCCCCAGAGATGGGGCAGGTACCTGTTTGGCCCAGTGGTCACAGCCTCTGGTCGATGAGGACTGTCCTTCAGGAGTGGGTCAAACTTGAGATATAAGGACTGCTTCCTCAAGGCTGACTCCTTAAACTGGGGAAAGACAGGGCAAGTTAGCAGGTATCACTGTTGTCCTAGAATAGAAGTCCTGAGAGCCCTGGGGTGAGTTGCCCACTAGGCCCATCCCTGCCTCTAGTCACCCACAACCCTGTCCAGGGGCCACTGTTCCTGGCAGCACATGTTCAGTTTGTTATGGGTGAGCACCTTGGTTGGGACTCGGCTAGGACGCCAGGCCACCATGTAAAGGAGAAACTGTAGGAAAAGGGGGCCTCAGAGAGACTCAGGATGAATCATGCCTATTTGCAGTAAGGAGAAACTTAGGTCCCCAGTGATGCCCCACAGTGAAGAGCCATCTGGCTATTTTGGGGTGATGGGGGGAGCTGTTCTACGGACACGTGCTGCAGTGAGGCTGCCACCACAGTGCAAGGAGACTCACCGAGGAAGCTCCAAATTGCTCCAGGTAGTCCACCTCAGCCCCGGTGCCTAGAACTGAGAGGGAGCAGTCACTGCTACTGTCACTGTGTCCCCATACCTGGGGATGTCCTGTGGTGCTCAGTAAGCAATGACCACATTCTCTGTGTTTGGTGGGACAAACACAGAAGCATTCCCAGCCTCCAGGACAGCAGCCTCCTCACCTGGGGCCAAGGATCTTTTGCCTAAGGTGGCATTTCTCACCTGCTGCCTGCTCTGGGGCCTGGGTACTCCTGCAGCGTGAGTAGCATGGCTGGCTCAACCCACTTGATGACAGAGGTGCCCCCACCCTCCAGCCTGACAAGCAATAACATGCCTGGGGGCAAAAGTACCTTAGTTGACAATTACTGTTTAAAACTGCCTTAGGAAAAAGTTTTAGGATCTGATATAAACTTTGGTTAAAAAAAAAACAAAACCTAAGAGTAAGGTGAGTGCGGATGCAGAACAATCACTAGAGCCCAGGAACTCAAGAATACAGCGTGCTACATCTATGCCTATTAGCAGAGGGGCATAGTGAGATATTTCTAAAGATATTTCTAACAAATACCAATTAAAAAAACACACAAAAACTAAGGGTAC
>NW_003852593.1:883208-906427 GCF_000181295.1 Otolemur garnettii | reverse complement strand
AAAAAAAAAAAACAAAAAAAAAAACAACTCTAGAAGCCCCAAAGATGTTCATTAGCCATCGGGAAATGCAAATTGCACGCAGTAGGCTGGTGGTGTGACAGTAACAAGTGCCACAGTTACAAGTGTGGGTGCGGGGCCCCTGTACCGCATGGATTGGAGGTGGTGCAACCCTTCTGGAGAACAGGCTGGGATGTCCTCTAAAAGCTAAGCACAGGGTCACCAGGAATTGCACAGTCCCCCTCCAGGTGTACAGGCAGAAGAAATAAAAACATAGGTCTGAATCAGAACCGAAGGTACCTCATACCATATGCAAAAGTTAACTCCAGATGGATCAAAGATCAAAAGACATGGGTGTTCATGGCATTCACAACAGCTAAAAAGTGGAAACATCCAGAGTCCGATGAATGTGGCTCAGCTGCTGTGACACAGCTGGTTTCTAGCACCAGCCTCATGGCAAGTGCTCAAGTTTTTCTCCTGTTCGTCTCTTCAGAAGCCCTCTGCTATAGTGACTGCAGGCTGGCATTGGAGGATTAAGCTTCTCACCTTGTCACTGTTCCTTGATCGCCATGCACCTCAGGGATGACCATGCATGTGCGTGTCTGGACTGCCTCATCTACATCTTCTGCTGGTTTTTCTGAGTGTGCAATTTCCACTCCTAGAAGTCCTTTATGTTAAAGAGGTATGCCCTGTCCTACAGAATATACCTATCTTTTGATAAGTTAGAGGTTTGTATATAAGTCACTTAACAAGAGGAGAAAGACCAGTTGGTGGGACAATCACCTGCCTGTGACAGGGTTGTCAAGCTGTTGAACAATGTTCCTAGGACACAGAGGATGTTCACCCAAGGCGACTTACTTACCCTCAGCAGGGTCTCTGAAGCTCTCCTCTCTCAGCTCCAAGGCAAGCTGCGGCCCATGATGAGCAGGGAGGCCAGCCTCACTGCCCAGATAGCTTGTGGGAGCCGATGTGCCCGAAGAATTCTTGTCTCCTGCCTGGAGAGAAGGTGAGGGTCACTCTGTGGCCAGAGTGGGGAGAGCAGGGTGTCCCACCCTGTCACCCCAATGCTTTTCTGCACAGGTAAAAGCAGAGCACTTGCCCTCACTTGCGCACCTTACTATCTGCACTCGTGGTCTCAGCTGCTGTCTGCATCACTGGGGTGTCCTCCACTGAGGCTGGAAACAGCTGCCTGGAGAGACAGTCAGCAGACAGGTGGGTGCCTGGCTCTGTGGCCCCTAGCACTGGGGTGCCACCTGCCTCCCACCTGCATGGTTGTGGTCACGTCAGTGATTAGCTCCAGAGGCTGCCCAATGGACCTGGTCACAGAGCTGCCCTTAGCAACTCCACTCAGCATGAAAAGCAGGTGCCCTGCTCTCTGGGAGGAGTGGGTCAGCAAAGATGATGCACACAGTCCTTTGACTGTGAAATGAGTAAAGAACCCTAATGTTGGGGCTCAGACCTGTATTCCCAGCTACTCGGGAGGCTGAGGCAGAAAGATCGCTTGAGCCCAGGAGTTTGAGATTTTGTGAGCTATGACTACTGAGGATGACAGAGTTAAAACTCTTATCTCAAAAAAGAAAAAAAAAAAAATCAGCAAAGGGCTGAGGGGACAGGTGGGAAGACATAATCCATCCTCTGGAAGAGCAGCTCAAGCCATGAGTACGGCCTCAGGGAGGCAGCAAACAGCAGCCAAAGGCCAGCCTCGGAGGATGCTCAAGGTGGCGGGGGACAGGATGACAGCCAGCAGAGCCATGTGCTCCACCAGAAGGCACACGCAAGGACCGAGTAGATCACCGTCTGGCTGCTGGCATCACGCACCTAATTCAGGTTCATCTGCAGAGGGATCATAGCTGGGGGAGAGGGTTTTGCTCTTGAGCTGGCACTTTCTGCTCTTCCCCTGAGCCAGCCTGACTCTTCTTTAAACTGAGTGCACAGCAGCCAAGGTCCTGGCACTGGCCACAGCCTTGTCTCCTCAGCTCAGCCCTGTCTGCCCAGAGGCCCCTGCCTCAGGGCTTTCCCTGGACACAAAGAAGTGTCCTAGTGGTGTTTCTGGACTCGGGCCCTGACCACGCACTCCACAGAGCACCCACCCAACACTACTACCCGTAGGACTTACAGGCTCACACTTGAGTCTTCGGTGGCCTGAGGCTCATCTCCCAGCTGTGCAGCCACAGGCTGGGCTGGCATGGTCTCAGGACTTCCTGGGGGCCTGGCTTCCCTGTCAGCAGACTTGGCGCCGCCTCCAAATGGGTTTAAGTCTGGGCCACCCAGCTTGTCCCAGTCGAGGTGGTAAGAGCCTCGGGAGGCAGGCTTGGGGTGCTCAGCTTGCCCCTTACCTGTGCCTCCCTCCTCGGCCTCCTGGGAGGCCTGCTCTTGCCTCACCTCCGTTCTCTTTGAGGGGGGTTTGAGGCCAGGTCTCTTTCCAAGTCTCCTCTGTGGGGGTGCCCTTTTGCTAGTGACACCATCAGAAAAATCAAATTCTAGTCTTATGGGTTCACTCCGCCAGGAGTTGGCCTTTTGGCCAGTGGCCTCTTCCCTAGGACTCAGGGTTGTGGACCTGTCAGCCACCAAGGGCCCAGGTGCAGCTACATTCTCAGGATGGGTCAGGGACTGGGCACTGTCTGCTGGCATGGGGATGCTCACACCCCCAGGGGAGGCTGGGGCCTCACTAGGCAGGCCTGCTGGGGACACCCCTCCACGTGCTCCCTTGGGGCTTATGCCCGGAGGTGCAGCAGCTGTGGCTGAGGAGGGAGAGCCCCCGCCACTTGCACTTTCTCCCTCATCCCTGAGAGGAATCTCTGCTTTGGGGGTGTCTGCTGTCCTGGGAGGGTCTCCCAGGGTCTCAGAGAAGGGTGTCACACTCCAGTCTGAGGAAGGAGTTCTAGCAGCTTCCTCCAGTGCTCGCTCAGGGCAGCCAGAAGTTTTCTGTGAAGATGCCACCTGGCTTCTGAGACTTCCTGGGCTCTGGGGAGAGCTGGAAGCCCGTGGGTTGGCAGGGGGATCCAGGCCCAGCTCCCTGGAGATGCCACCTTCAAAGGCTGTAGATGTATTCCCTGCAGTAGTGTCAGTACCAGCCACCACTTGTTTCTGCAAAATTCCATTGGTCGTTTTGGAGTCCACTTCCTTGATAAACTGTTGGCTTTTCAAAAACAGACTTATTTAACATTAATTGGAGTGAATTCTCATGTCACTCTGACCTAAACCTTCTAGAAGCAGGACCCATCACCCTAGAAACAGCTTCCAGCTCCACACCCCTCCCTGACTCCCAGTTCTTCAGCGAGGTGGTGATCACCTTCCTCCGTACTTGGCTGGCCATGCTGACCTCTCAGTGGAATGGGAGGCTGCACACAGTGTCTCCAGTTGTGGTGGGCTTTGTGACTGTTTATTTCTTCACACTCACCAAATACCTTCTTAGGTGCCAGATTCACATTTGCCCTGTGCCTTTAAGGTCTGTGCTATTCAAACAGTCTCTGCCACCATGAGTGTGGTCTAATGCCCAGGAACACCAACCTACCCCCATGTCAACTGTAACAGGAACCATACAGCATAGGTTGCTGTCTGGGCATTAGGAGGTAGACATGCCCAAATGGCTCATGCCAGGCATAATCTTAGAGGCCTCTCTCCCACCGTGCAGATCGGGCTCCCTACTTTCCTGCCACTTCCTTTATTTTTATTTATTTTTTTTGAGACAGAGCCTCAAGCTGTCCCCCTGGGCAGAGTGCCGTGGCATCACGCTCACAGCAACCTCCAACCCCTGGGCTCAAGTGAGTCTCCTGCCTCAGCCTCCCAAGTAGCTGGGACCACAGGCGCCTGCCACAACACCTGGCCATTTTTATTTTTTTTGGTTGCAGCCATCATTGTTGTTTGGTGGGCCTGGGCTGGATTCGAACCCACCACCTTAGGTGTATGTGGCTGGTGCCTTAGCCACTTGAGCCACAGGAGCTGAACCTCCTGCCATTTCCTTTAAAGGGACAGCTTAGGCATTTGCCATTGAGCTCAAAGCAACCCATGATGTGCTGCTAGTTGCCATGCTCTCAATGCCCCCCACTTTCCATGTGTGGCCACCAGGTATGCCACCTATGTACCCCCAGTGGGTATAGCAATAAAACTTTATTTCCATCTTGTGTTTCTAATCCTTGAAAGGAAATTCCCTATCATAAAGATCCTAAATTATGGGCGGCACCTGTGGCTCAGGGAGTAGGGTGCTGGCCCCATATACTGAGGGTGGCGGGTTCAAGCCTGGCCCTGGCCAAACTGCAACAAAAAAATAGCTGGGCGTTGTGGCGGGTGCCCGTAGTCCTAGCCACTTGGGAGACTGAGGCAAGAGAATCACCTAAGCCCAGGAGTTAGAGGTTGCTGTGAGCTGTGACAGCACAGCACTCTATGGAAGGCTATAAGTGAAACTCTTCTTTACTAAAAAAAAAAAAAAATCCTAAATTACCATATCTGTTAGCTTAGGCAAAAAACAAGAACATTTAGTCAACCCTGTCCTCTGGCCTAAATCTCCCCCAAGGATATGACCACAGACCAGTGCTGGCAACCAAGTGGGGACATGCAGGCTGAGAGAGCAGAGATGTGACAAGCCAACCATCCAGGTGATGGTTTTCTGTGCTTCTCAAACTTTTGCTGAAGAGAGGCCAGCTAGGGTCAGTGATGCAGCCCTTAAATCAAGTAATGCCCGAAAGTATTTCAAATTGTATATGAAAACACCACACTGTACCCCATGATTGCATTAATGTACACAGCTATCATTTAATTAAAAAAAAAAAAATCAAGTAGTGCCTGAGCGGCTGGCCTTGGTGATTCCTTTCTGGGATGTGAACTACACTGGCCCAGGACCTATCACAGGGCACCACTGTTCTGCCGTGCCTTAGATCTATTGCAGGGTGGCTGGGCACAGAGGCCACAGAGCCCTGACAGGTCTGTTGGCACAGTGCTGAGGGCATGAGCTGCTGTGCCTCCTTTGGCTGCTCACAAGAGGCAGGGTTCTCACAGCCAGGTTCAGTCTAGGGCCTCAGAGGAAGGCCCTGCACTCCCTGCCATCTATCCCAACTCTTCAAGTTTGGAAATGCTAAAACTAAGAAACTGAGAGTGAGGAACTGCCTGCCTGTTGGACTGGTCACCATTGCTGTTCTGTTCAGCTGATACTTGTGGTGGTGGTGACCTCCAGATAGCCACCTCAGCCATACTTGGGGACAATGCACTGACAGTCAGCCACCCGTCACCACTTTCTGGACTCATCCCTGCTGACCCAGGGGCTCTATGAAGAGACTGCCCCCTGGGCCTTACACGGTCCCCAGCACACAGCAGAGTTCTAAAAAGAGATAGACAGTCACAGGGCAGGGACACTGGGAACCTGAGTCACTGATGACAAGGCCAGAGATGCTCGTGGCTTGAATCTTTCAGGGCTGTGCTCCCTGGCCTTCCCAGCTCCTGTATGCTCTCTGACTCACATAGATGGGCACATGGGCCAGAAGAGGACATAGAAAAGGTTGCCTATAGTTGTTGGTAGAGAGCATATTAATGCTATTTTGTACTTTTCTCTATACATCTAAAATCTATTTAAGAGTCTTGAACAGTTAAATCAGCAAAAACTAGTAGGAAATTGTGCCGTGAGGCTCTTGCCACCATGGATGTGAGAACATAGGCTCATTCAGCAAAGGCAAGAAGCACTGCCTCCAGGGCCTGTCCTTCTTAGGCAAAGGCAGGACATGCTTGGTGCTGTCAGGCCCAACCCTTTGACCACACATGTTCTTTTTTTTTGAGACAGAGCCTCAAGCTGTCCCCCTGGGTAGAGTACTGTGGCATCACAGTTCACAGCAACCTCCAACTCCTGGGCTCAAGTGAGTCTCCTGCATCAACCTCCCAAGTAGCTGGGACCACAGGCACCCGCCACAATGCCCAGCTATTTTTTGGTTGCAGCCATCATTGTTGTTTGGCGGGCCCGGGCTAGATTTGAACCCGCCACCTTAGGTGTATGTGGCTAGCGCCTTAGCCACCTGAGGCACAGGCGCCGAGCCTCCACACACATTCTGACTGGTAGTATAGAAACTTTTCTGCATACAAGTTTCTGTCTCCTCTTTCCAAGTGCTGAGAAGAGCAAAATTAAACAGAAAAATGGAACTGCAGCTTGCTGTTTCCTGGAGTGTGGTCAGGACATTCTAATGAGTTAGAGAAACAGACTGAGGCCAACTAACTGGACATCAAGGGCACAGGACAGTAGTGAAGTATGAAGTGAAGACTTATTCTGAGTAATTGATGGTCAAAAACTCATTAGAGGGGTCGGGTGCCGTGGTTCATGCCTGAATCCTAGCACTCTGGGAGGCAGAGGCGGGTGGATTGCTTGAGCTCATGATTTTGAGACTAGCCCGAACAAGAGTCAGACCTCGTCTCTATTAAAAATGAAAAACTGAAGCTTGGCGCCCATTGCAAAGAGGTTACTGCGTCAGCCACATATACTGAGGCTGATGGGTTCGAACCTGGCCTGGGCCAGCTAAACATCAATGACAACTGCAACAAAAAAATAGCTGGGTGTTGTGGTGGGGACCTGTAGTCCTAGATATTTGGGAGGCTGAGGCAAGAGAATTGCTTAAGCTCAAGAGTTTGAGGTTGTTGTGAACTGTGATGCCATGGCACTTTACCAAGGGCACCACAGTAAGACTCTGTTTCAAAAAAAAAAAAAAAAAAAAGAAGAAGAAAGAAAAACTGAGGCAAGAGGACCACTTGAGCCCAAGAGTTTGAGGTTGCTATGACCTATGACACTATGGCACTCTACCAAGGGTGACAAAATAAGACTCTGTCTAAAAGAAACAAACAAAAAAATCCCCAACAGCAACAACAAAACTCATTAGAGACGAGGGGAAATCTGTAGGATGTGACAGAATACCCTGCAGGGTCAATCAGAGGCTATGAAGCTATAGTACCTTCCATAGCACCCATACTTACTTCTCTTTCTGTGTCCAGACCTGGTGAGAGTTTTCCAACCCAGTGGTGTCATCCAGCACAAAAGGCATCTCAAGTTTACTAGTCATGCTGGGACTTAAGATTCTATGTGTCTGGGGATCCCGCAGAGGGGTCTGAAAAGTCACCTGTTAGGGATTGAGAAGAAAGCACTTGTTTGCTAATTCACATCCTTATAACCATGTCGGTAACCCTGTGTCACTAGAGAACCAGGTCCCAGGGCAAGCTGATAGGCCATACACGGTAGAGTCCACACTTACCTTTATAGCTTTGGCCAGGTTCTTGGGTGGGACATTTTCTTTCTGTGATGGACGAAGAACAGACAAGCTTCCGGTAAGTTGTGGTGGTGAAAACAGGAAGTCGGAGCTTTCTGTACTTTTTTCACTGGTGACGTTTTCGCCATTTAGGACCTGCAGACTCATTCTAGAAAAGCAGAACATCTTGTGTCAGTGTGAGGATGACATCTGGGTACAGATGCGACCCAGGTGCAGAGAGCCCCAGAGTGTTGTGGAAAGACATCCCCTTCCTGAACAGGTGTGGTTAGCACCCTGGAGCTCACACTTGTCACAGGTGTCCTCTGCTAAGCAGGGCAGAGAAAACCTCAGGGAGGGCCCTTGGCCTGCTTCAGGAACTCTGACTCTTCAGCCTGGCGGGGGGAGTTTCAGGCAGCCCTTCCACTCCTGGGACTATGAGATAAAAAGGGCTCAGGCTGAGATGACAGGAAAAGAAAAAAACTAAACAAACCCCAAGTTCTCCTAACAACTCTTACTGCTGGGTTATTCTGTCAGGAGAAAGGAGATAGGAAATCCTGGCCTGAAGAAAAACCAGAAGACCAGGGCAGCCCTGGTCTCCCACAGGCTTTTGCATGTGCTGTGGGGTACCAGAGGGAACAGAGGGCAGACAGGCCCCAGACCAGCTGCCAAAGCATAGAGGCTCAGAGGAGAGGCCAGGAGACTGATAATAACTGGGTGGGTGTCCAGGAACTTCTACATTAGGGGTTCCAGTCAGGCCCAGAAAGATCTAGAATGCTCCACTCTTGCCTCTCAGGTTCTCACACTAGTCACTGACGTGGTTTTCCACCCTTTGCACCTACAGGGTTCCAGAACCAGGGGCAAGCAGAGAACCAAGTGTCAACCTGCTCAGAGGAACACCACCACGGCCACTTATGGGAGGTCAAAAGCGTCCTGAGAGGGCCACTATGTGCCAGTGGAAAGAGAAGGGCAGGAGAGAAGTGGGGAATCCACGGGGTCCTGCAGCCAGAGCAGGAGGCAAGACCCTGCCCCGGACAGCGGGCCTGTGGAGGGGAAAAGCGAACACAAGTCAAAGGCAAGGCTGAGACCTCCTGCTTGGACAACCGGGTCAAGGGCACGGGGAGTGGGTGCTCCCTCATCCTGAGGTGCGCAAGCCTAGTACTAGGGACATGGTGACCCAGGAAACCTTCCTGCCGGCCCTGGCTGCGAGCCCTCCGGCAGGCGGGGTTTTTGTTGATTCCTGGATCCGGAGCCGGGCGGGGGCACCGCTGGGGCCAGGCCTGGCAAAGGCTCCGAGAGACACACGCACAGGCGCCCACAAGAGAAGCGCTAGTGAGCTCCAGACCGCGAGGCAGGGCTCTGCGGGGCCCGTTGACGCGGCGGGGCGGGCGGAGGGGACGCTTCCGGGAGCCGCGACCGGCGGGAACCGAAGGGCCGAGCCCAGCGGCAGCCACGTTCTGGGACGTGAGAACCCGAGACCCTCGAGGGGGAAACGGCAGCTGCCCATCTACCTGCCCGCCACTGCCGGGCTCCAGGCCCGTGCCACCACCGCGAGGAACGAAGGGAGTCGCGCCTCTCCGCCGGGGCCGAGTCCCGACAACTGAGTCCAGTAGCCGCCGCCGCCTCCTCCGCCGCGCCCGTGAATTCAAACGCCAACCGTTGGCTCCGCGGGGCCAATCAGCGAGCAGCCGAGGAGGGATCACGCGAGCGACCAATGGGAATCCCCGTTAGCTAGCCCCGTCCCTCGCGCGCCTGCGGTTCCGCTTCCCGGATCACCGGAGGTGGCTGGTGCTACCAAGACCGCAGGCTCGCCGAGGAGAGTGGCTGCTCGGTGGCGACCCGTGGGCGCGAGACCCACTACGGTCCCGCGGCCCTCGCGCGTTGCGGCGGGAGCGACTGGGCTGCGCGGCATGGCCGGGGCCTAAGTTTCCCCAGCTATTAAGTGTAGCGCTACTCGTAGGGCGGCCTTGAGGAGACCGCGCCGTAGTGGGAACTGTCGGGACAGCTCACGGCTTTTGGCTGCACTGGGGTCTCCGAGGCTCCGTCTCCCAGAGTCGGTGGCGGCCGGGCAGCGGGACCCCCATTGCACAGTGCTTGGTGGGCATACTGACGCATGGGGACGCCATTTCCCAGGATGCTTCGCGTGGCGAAGGGGAACTCCATCTCCTAGACTGCCGTGTGTGTGGCTTCAACATCTCCGAGTGCCCCACGAGCGGCCTGACGGAGGATACTCCTAAGAATGCACCGCGGACGGCCTGACATGTAGGCGGGGACTCCATTCTCCCAGAATGCCCCGCGAGAGCCGTGAAGGTGGCGGGGGCTTAAATCTTCCCCTGTGCCCCTCCGGCCCCTGATGGGGTTGAGGGAAAAACTCCAACTCCCAGAACGCTCCGCGGCCAGCATGACGCGGGTAGGGAGGCGCCTCCATCTCCCAGAATGTACCAGGAGCGGCATGACGTAAGGAAGGGACTCCATCTCCCAGAGTGCCCCATGGCGGCCGGGCGGCGGCAGTGGCCGCAACCGACCCGCCGAGACTAGACGCTCCGGTCTCTCGCCCGCACCGGGGTGGAAGGTCTCGCTGGATGGTTTCCGGCTACGGCGCGATGGATAGCCCCGAGGTGACCTTCACGCTGGCCTACCTGGTCTTCGCCGTGTGTTTCGTGTTCACGCCCAATGAATTCCACTCGGCTGGGCTTACGGTGCAGAACCTGCTGTCAGGCTGGCTGGGCAGCGAGGACGCCGCCTTCGTGCCCTTCCACCTGCGCCGCACGGCCGCCACACTGCTTTGCCACTCGCTGCTGCCGCTCGGTGAGGCGCCGCCTCCGGCTTTCCGCCCGGGACCGGGGACGGCCGGGCTTCTCCGGGGTGGGCAGCACCGCCAGCACTGGCTCACCAGGGCCAGAAACCCAAGTTCAGGACCCTGGGCAGGGATTAAGCATCCTGTCTGTGAGGCCTGCCGGGCTCACATCCTGAACCGCTGGCGTTGCTGTGGTCGCAAGATCGGCAGCCCGTGTGTGGGGGGATGGCAGGTGCCAGTCTCACGAACCGGTTCGAGGAGGGAGAGTTGATCTGAGTGGAAATGGTGAAATAAAACCAAGAAAGACAGGGAGAGGCAAAGAAAGACAGGAAGTAAGAGCTAGGATGGCGTCGGGAGGACTGAGTTAGGTTGATGGCTGCAGCCAGCACCCCAACCATGGAAACAGCTTTATACAGTATTTTAACAAGGTTGCATAAAATCTTAACACCTGGGATAGAGATCAACTTAAAGAGGAAAAACTGCATGCTTGCTGATGAGAAGGAAAGTATGCATGGGCTACTTGACTTCTGGCAGATGAAAAGAATGTTGTTACAGGAGAAGCAGCTCCCAGGTTGTGGGGGGCCCTGCCATCTCATAGCCCTTACCCACTTGCCAGGAGGCCGACTCCAATAGAGGGGACGGACCTCTCCATGGAGGATGGGTGTGGGCAGGGCAGGCAGAGGCGGACAGCCTGGTTTGCGGGGCCTCGGGCCCACGTGCTAGCCAAGAACGAGCTGGCTGAGAATAAGGGAGGGGCATCAGGTAGGACCTCTCCAGAAGATGGGTGCAGACGCAGGTGGCTCTCCTGCTAGGGTCACAGCTCTGTGGACACAGGACAGGTGTCCCAGTAGTGTGGGGATGAAGCAGCCTGGGCCCCTGGGAGCTGGAGGCAGGAGTGGGGGAGGCTCCCTGGCCCTGCCTTGTAGAGGAGGTGGACAGAGCAGGGCGCTCTTGAGAGCCCACATCTCTGCTCCTGAGGGTCCAGCCCCGCTGAGGCAGATGAAGAAAGTGGGGACCGGAGGCTGAGTGTCCCAGTCAGGTTACTACCCAGGGCTGTGTGGGAGATTTTGCAGCTCCCAGACCCACCATGGAGGGAAACCCAAACTTAAGGAGCAGAAGTGACTCACTGGGGCCACATCCAAAGCAGACAGAAGAGCTTCCTTTTATTTGTAACTTTCTTAGAAAAGCTTTCAAGCCTCATAGACATGTTACTTATTATGTAGCAGATTTCCTGAAAATGTAGGGGGTTTTCTCCAAAGTTTACTATTTTGAGGGAGGGAGGACAGAGTCTCACTATGTAGCCCTTGGTAGAGTGCTGTGGCATCACAGCTCACAGCAATCTTAAATTCTTGGGCTTAAATGATTCTCTTACCTCAGCCTCCCAAGTAGCTGGAACTACAGGCGCCCACCACAATGCCTGCCTATTTTTTTTTGTTCTTGCTGTTATTGTTGGTTGGTTAGCTGGCCCTGGTTTGAACCCGCCAACTTTGGTGTATGTGGCTGGTGTGTAACCACTGTGCTACAGTCACCAAGCCCAAAGTTTACTATTTTCTTTGAAACTAGAACCTGCGCCCCTGGTTATCTTTGGTATTCGCTTTGGCCTTGGAATCATCTTTGACATGGCCAGCAGAGCCCTTCAGCTGGCTCCCGCAGTGTCCTTGCCCCATGCTATGGCCCTTCATGCACTTGCTTACTCACACAAGACTTCCAGCTCTGGGGTGACCATGTCTGACTTGCTGCCTCAGAGGAGGTGTATTTTCTGTTTATTTTTGCTTTTCTTGGATTTTGTAGTTTTTCTTTTTTCTTTCTTTTGAGACAGTATCTCACTATGTCACCCTCAGTAGAGTGCTGTGGCATCACAGCTCACAGCAACCTCAAATTCTTCGGCTTAAGTGATTCTCTAGCCTCATCTCAAGTAGCTGGGATCACAGGTACCCACAACGCCTGGCTATTTTTTGTTGCAGTTGTCATTGCTGTTTAGCTGGCCTGGGCCAGATTTGAATCTGCCAGCTTCAGTGTATGTGGCTGGCACTGCAACCACCGTGCTATGGACACCAAGTTGATTTTGTAGTTTTTTGATACTCATTAATTGTGAAAAATTGAAGCAGTAAATTAAAAATATTTTCCTCTAGTACACTGTACCACTGATGTGGGTAAAGATTGAGTGGTAGCTGACCAGGGTGGAGGGCTAGGCCCAGGGCTCTGGATGAGAGAAGAGGCCCCCACCCCCTGGCACAGGGAAGATGCTGTGACCCTGAGCATCATCTAATGCTCACTGTCACAGCAGTCCTGGCCTCCCCTGAGCTCATCTAATCCTTTGCAGGCTATTACGTGGGTATGTGCTTTGCTGCCTCAGAAAAGCGGCTCTACTCCCCCAGCCAGGCCCCAGAGGCCTGGCGGCTCTTTCTCCTGATGGCCGTGACCCTACCTTCCCTCACCTGCACCCTCATCTACTACTGGTCCTTTGACCAGTGGGCCCGCCACCCACTGGCCCGCACCTTGGCACTCTACGCCCTCCCGCAGTCAGGCTGGCAGGCTGTGGCCTCTTCCATCAACACTGAGTTCCGGCGGATCGACAAGTTTGCCACTGGGGTGCCAGGCGCCCGAGTGATCGTGACAGACACATGGGTGATGAAGGTGACCACTTACCGTGTGCACGTGGCCCAGCAGCAAGATGTGCACCTGATTGTGACAGAGTCGCGGCAGCATGAGCTCTCACCAGATTCCAACCTACCGGTGCAGCTCCTTACCATCCACGTGGCTAGCGCCGGCCCGGGTGTGCAGGCCTTTGACATTCGGTAAGAGTGAGGAGGCCTCAGAGTTTGTGCATGAAGCCAGTGCCAGGTTCTGGCCTCTATGCCCCAGGGAAGCACTGGGCATGACAAGTGTGGGCCTGCCTGGTACTAGGCATCTGGGACATACTGGCCACTGACCCCTCCAGCATCATTCTCCCTCAGGGTCCCCTCTAGCCCCCATGCTCTTGGCTTCCCCTGAGCTCCCTTCCACACATCTTGGGGACAGTGCTGGCACACAAGCTCAGTGACTGCCTTGACTTAGGTTTTCTATCCCTGAAGCTATGTGGGGTATAGGCGCTGGCTTCAGGGCCATCTTTTTGGGCTTGGAGGGTGGCTGCCCATTCCCCCTTGGGGCACAGCTAGGATCTCCCCTCTCCTCACTGGCCCCAGGGTCCTGGCCAGGCTCTGGCTGAAGGCCATGCCTCTCTGCAGGCTAAACTCGGCAGAGTATGGGGAACTGTGTGAGAAACTTCGAGCACCAATTCGCAGCGCAGCCAATGTGGTCATCCGCCAGAGCCTGGGCGACCTGTTCCTGGAGACGTTCGCCTCCTTGGTGGAGGTCAACCCAGCCTACTCGGTGCCAAGCAACCAGGTGGGAGGCTGGCTGGTGCGGGCTGGTGGGTGGGCCCAAGGCTGTCCTGAGGTTCTGAGTGACTCTGTCTGCCTGCAGGAGCTGGAGGCATGCATTGGCTGCATGCAGACGCGTGCAAGTGTGAAGCTGGTGAAGACCTGCCAGGAGGCGGCTGTGGGCGAGTGCCAGCAGTGCTACTGCCGCCCCATGTGGTGTCTCACCTGCATGGGCAAGTGGTTCGCCAGCCGTCAGGACCCGCAGCGCCCAGACACCTGGCTGGCCAGCCGTGTGCCCTGCCCTACCTGTCGTGCCCGCTTCTGCATCCTGGATGTGTGCACTGTGCGCTGAGCAGCTGGCCGGGACCTCGGGCCTGCCCCATGCCCCAACAGCCCTGGGGCATGACAGAGCAGCCAGGCCTCCACTGCCAAGGGCTCTAGTCAAAGCACACTCAATCTGCAGTGTCTGCCTCTGCCTTGAGGGCAGGCTGGGAACTTTTGTTTAAAAAGAAATTCTTGTGGAAACACTGCCCCCCCGTGGTAGTGGGAAGGGTCTTCACACCTCTTCCCTTCCTCCTTCACCTGTCTCCAGGTAGGGGCGAATATTGGACACAGAGCCATCTTTTGGGAGACCCTGGGATCTGCTCCAGCTGGTCGTCAGCTGGGCCACTTGCCTTAAATTTTTGCAGCACATCTGTCTCTCGGTTTTGTGCCAGACTCAGATTCACCCGGGTAGCTGTGGTCTGTTCTCCCATTGCTTCCTAGAACTGGCCGTCCTGAGTAGGCCCCTCCCCAACTACAGAGGCTGCTTGGAGTCCCTAGTCAGAGCCTGACGGTGGGGGTGGAGAAGAGCGCACACTGCAGCGTGGGAGTACTCCTGGGCTTCCTGGTGGGAGGTGATGGGAGGGCAGGTCAAGGCGGCCCTCATTCACTCATGGGGCCACCTGCCTCTGGAAGGGCACCTGCCCTGGTGCCTACTGCTGCCCTCACAAGTCTAAGGAAGGCTGAGGCCTCAGACTCTTGGTGGGGAGTGGGGGCCAGAAATCTGTCCTTCCCAGGAATGCACATTGGGCTTGCCATTACTGCGGGCTCTGCCTGATTCAGAAGGGGTTACCCCCTGTGGTCAAGGCTTTGATGGGTACAGGTGAGGGAGCAGGGAAGATGCTGACCAGGCCCCAAGCACAGCTCTTTGACACAGGTGGCAGATGGCCCTAAACCCCTAAGCTTGGCTGTTTCAAGTAGGGGTGACAGCTTCAGCTGGCCTGACTTGCCCAAGGCTACACCTGGCCCCGGGATTTGGGAGCAGAGAAAACTCAGCTTTTCTCTGGGCTCTTCCGGCTGCTTAGGGGCAGTAGTCAGGAGCCAGACTCAGTCTCACTCCAGAGTTTCAAGGGCCAAGGAGGGGCCAGATGGTTAGGGGTTATTTTTACTACAAGAGAAGTTACTTAGTTTTATAGGGACAAATCTGTTGTAGTTAAATGACGCAGTACTTAATAAAATGTTAGTCTGAAGAGATATCCTGTATTTTGCTTTACCTGATGTTAAAACCAGGTTTTTGGGTTGTGTGCCGTGGGTCAGGCCTGTAATCCCAGCACTCTGGGAGGCTGAGGTGGGAGGATCCCTTAAACTCAGGAGTTTATGACCAGCCTGAGCAAATGAGAGACCCTGTGTTACTAAAAATAGAAAAATTGGGGGGGCATGGTGGTACCTGTAGACCCAGCTACTCAAGAGGCTGAGCTGAGAAGATCGTTTGAGCTAGGCTGACACCATGGCACTCTAGCCTGGGTGACAGAGCTCTGCTTTTGTAACAGCTGGGGAAGTAGCTGGGAGATGCTGGAGAAGTCCTCTTGAGGCAGAATTGTTGCGCACATGTCAATGAGCATATGTTGTTCAGACTAAGAGGAAAACACATTGGTCAGGAGCCTGGCACCGCAGGAAGTGTCCCCTGATTTCTAGTTGGAGGCCCCAGGGCCACCTGCAGGAACAATAGTTGTTCCTCTCCTATGTGTGGAAAGCCTGGGCCCTTGGAGGTCTCCTGTCGTGCATTATGGGGGGTGGTGGAAAATCACTGTGGTTGCTTCCAGATGCAGGAGCTGTTGGGGGCACACACTGGTGCCCAATGAGTGAGTGGCCCCTGCTGATCCACTCTTGTGCTAGTAGCTGTGTCCTGTGGGGGCAGTCTTTGCTGGCCTTGCTGTGGGTTGGGTGGCCCAGGAATTGCCAGTGGACCACCAGGGGCAGCCAGACAGGACCTGTGGTTAGCTCATCCCTGGGTCTCACCTTGGCCAGGCTCTCTGGGCAGCACCTGGGATTCCTGATGGCGCTGGGCCTCCAAGAGGCACCCCATCCCGACAGACAGCATGTGCTACTATTCCCATTGTGCTCCTTGACCTACAGAATGTTTCTTGGGGAAGCAGTTCCTGTAACCTCTTTGAAAAACAGGACAGTGGACTTGCATTTTCTGGGCTCTGAGGGTCTTTTGATTTTTTTTTGCCTTCAGTTTTTGGCTGGGCCTAGGCTTGAACCTGCCACCTCCAGCATATGGGGCTGGCGCCCCACCCCTTTGAGCTACAGGTGCTGCCCCAGGTCTTTTGATTCTTTTTCTGAATCCTCTTTCAAGAAAAATGCCTTCTGATTCTCTCCAGTGTGGGGCTTTGTTGTCACCTTCATTCCTTTTTGCATATACAGGCCAATGCTGCTTCAACTGATGACAACATAGGGACTGGGAAACATGTACTCAAAGACCATGTCAGACCCTAGGGCCCACAGGCACTTGGGGACATTTAGTTCTGTGTTGAGGGTTGTAATTCATTATTAGTGCTAGTTTCCTTAATGTGGGGATGCCTGGAGCCTAGGAGAAACAGGGGGACAGGATGTGGCTGTCCCAGTTTGGGCGTGACTTTCCTGAATTAAAAATGGAGGAGGCAGAAGGCACACCAAGGTGCTGTCCTGAGGGCAGCGTGTGCAAAAGCTTGGCCCTCCAGGGGTGTGGGGGGTAAGGGGGATTCCAAACCTTCCCTGGCTGCTCAGTCTCCTTGACCTGACCTCACTACATACTCTTTTCACCTGGAAACCTGGGTGAAAAGGTTGTCCAACCGTGGACAGGGTAGGGAGTCTACAAGCATCTTGCCTCCAGGCAGGCCCAGCTGACCCCAGAAACAGGGAGAGGGTGGGACTGACTCCTTAAATCCACAAGTTGGGAGCCTGTGAGTGCAGGCACTTGGTAGGGAGCCTCAAGGGTGGAGATAAGCAGTTCAGCCAGTGGCAGGTGTGTGGCCAACAGTGAGGGCAGTGCAACCGCCCTGATCAGTATGCTGCTCAGCTACTGAAGTCTAAAATTTAGATTACTCCAAGACTTTTTTTTTTTTTTTTGAGATAGTCTCACAGCAACCTCAAGACTCCTGGGCTTAAGCGATACTCCTGCCTCAGCCTCCCGAGTAGCTGGGACTACAGGTGCCCTTCACTACGCCCAGCTAGTTTTTCTATTTTTAGTAGAGAGGGGGTCTCGCTCAGGCTGTTTTTCTGAACTCAAGGGACCCCGTCTGCCTCTGCCTCCCAGAGGTGGGATTACAGGCATGAGCCACCGGAACCTGGCCTGGAACCTTCAGCATTTTGAAGGCAGAGAGAAGGAGGTGACGCTGCAATGGGGTTACATTCTTGTGAGGCCCAAGAAATCCATATTTTACATAAAACAAGGAGAATGTTAGAAGAGAAAAAGGGAGTGAAGGAAACATCAATTACACAGACATCCCTGGGTAGGTTGGAAGAATGCCTGATTCTGTGTTGTCTCCAGTTGTTACCTGTAAAGATAAACTTGTAATTCATTATTAGTGTTAGTTTCAAATGCCAGATGTAGTGACAATTTGCGCGTCCTTATGAGAGGCCTGCAACGAATTTCCTTAATGTGGGGACAATTCTTCACAGGTGCCCAAGGCCTTTATTCTCTTTCCATAAGGAGCTGGGGATAGCCCTGACTTCGAGTTCATCTTTACGCCCCTACCTGTGGGCGGGCTGCGGTCCGCTAGGTCGGGTGGCACCAAACCCCGCTCAAAGGACCGCAGCTTCCGGGTTCCGGGTTCCCGCCAGCGCGTAGGTGCGCCCAACAGGTTGGGACCAATCGGAATGTGCCTCTTGTTCCCATCCCCCGCGCTAGCGTAGCGCGCGCCCGAATCTCCCGCCAATACCCATCCCCCGCCCGCGAAGGAGCGACCTTTCAGCGCTCGAGGGTCCCGCAGCGACCCTGCTGTCTCAGTGCGGGGGCAAGCTTTCCCTCGGCTCTCTCTTCAGACAGCCAGAGGGGCGTCTGGCAGTGAGACCGACCTTCCCACTACGGTCCTGGGGCCTGAGCCTCGCTTTAGTCGCCTCGTGGGGCGGGCGCAGCTAAGGGGCCGCCCCCACTTGGTGGGCGGAATGGTTTCGCCTGACCCGGAGCGCGCGGGAGCGCCGCGGGGGCGGGGCCAGCGACCTTATAAAAGGCTGTTGTGGGGGCGGGGAGTATAGAGCTAGTCGGCGCCGGCGCGGGGAGGTCGTTCTTCAGGTCGACGCCGCTGCAGCAGCCCAGCGCGCCCGCCGCAGCCATGGCCTCCCGGCCTCGAAGCCCGTCCAAGTACGGGAGCCGCTGTGACGGCGACGCGAGGTGAGGCCAGGCCGCGCGGCCGCGGGGGTCTCGGGTCTGGTCCCGGGCGCGCGCGCCAGCGGTGGCCCATCAGGGTCGCGTGTGGGGCGGGCGTCTGCGGGCCCGGGCTGGGCCGGGGGTCCTTGGCCTTCCGAGACCCGCCGACCGCGTCTCTGCCCCCAGCCCGCCGTCCCCCGCGAGATGGAGCCTCGGACGGAAGCGCAGAGCCGACGGGAGGCGCAGGAAGCCCGAGGACGCCGAGCAGGACGAGTGCCGGGCCGCCGACCGCAGGCCCGAGAGGTGGGCCGTAGGCCGCCGGGGCGGGGTCTGGAAGGGCGCGTGGGGCCCTCGGAGAAGCTGCTGTGGGGGCTTCTTTGCTCCGCTTTCGAAAGACGCCGGGACAGGCCGTGCCCTACTGTGCGAGGGAAACGACTGCGAGGCGGGCGCGGCGGTCAGGGGCTTCAGGCGGGGACCCCGCGGCCGGGTCGGGCGGGGCGGAGCGGAGCTGCTGGGCGCCCCGGAGGCCTGTGCGCGTCGACGCGGGGAGCCTTGTGTCCGGGGAGCGTGGCGGGGACGGCGCGGACCAAGTGTGCGGTGCGGTAGTCGGGCGTCCGTAGGTCACTCTTCAGAGTCAATTTGGAGGAGGAGCTGGAGGGTGGAAGGAGTTTTGTTTTTTTTTTTTTTTTGTATGAGCCAGGGTCTCACTGTTTTGCCTTGGGTAGAGTGCGGTGTGTCATAGCTCACAGCAACTTCAGTCTCTGGGTTCAAGAGCTCTTTCTGCCTCAATCTCCCGAATACCTGTGACTACAGGTGCCTGTTATAAGGCGGGGTTGTTTTTTTATTCTTAGTAGAGACCGGTTGCTTTGGTTGGTGTCTAACTCCTGAGCTCAAGCGATCCTCTCAGAGTGCTGGGATTATAGGCCTAAGCCACGGGCCTGGAAGAGGGTGTTGAGTGACAGCCAGGTCTCCAGTGCTGGGCTTCTGTGGTGCTGACCTGAGCACTTTGTAGGTTGGGCAGCTTGCCGGGGTGAGTGGAGCAAGTGCTGTGTTCTGTGCTCTAACCTGATGTGGTGGGACAGCAAGTCAAATAGTAACTCAGAGGGGGGTGACTGTGGTGGGGGGCTGTTTGGGCCAGGGTCAGGGAAGGCCTCTCCTGGAGCATCTTCTGGTGGTGACTGGGAGGAAATGGGGATGATCTCTGTGCAGATCCCTGTGAGGAGCTATGTGCCAAAGCTCACAGGTGGGAATGTTTGTGAAGTGACCAGAGGATAAGGGCAAGGGCTGCTGCTAAGCTCCAGTGAAAGGGTGTGGTGATTTGGTCAAGGGGAGCCTTGAAGGTGGTAGGGAATGCAGGCTCAGGATAGATTACTGGACCAGGACCTGTAGGGGCTGATGAGTGAATTGCTGGGGGCAGGAGGAACATGGAAGATGACTTGGGTCTTTAAGCCCAAACGCCTGAGTTGGTTGTGGGGCCATTTCTAGGATAAAGAAATAGGAGTGGCGCAGACCTGCTTGGGAATGGAAGGTTCTTAGACAGCAAGTGGAGATGTTGAGGAGATAATGGGATCTAGGAGTGTGGGTAGGAAGGCTTTGCCAGGCACCCTGTGAGTTATCGGCACATAGACTTGGGATTAGGGGTAGGTGTGGGAGAGGTCCTAGGACAGCCCAAGAGCTAGGCGTGAAAAAGAATATGAGATCAAGCTCTGAGCGCTCCAGTGGCCTGTCTTACATAGTGAGAAGTGGAGATAGGGTGGCACCTGTGGCTCAGTTAGTAGTGCACTGTCCCTATATACTGAGGGTGGTGGGTTTGAAACTGCCCCAGCCAAACTGCAACAAAAAAGTAGCCAGAAGTACATGTGAAATTTACTAGGTGTAGAGTATGAATGTCTTAACACAATAACTAGGAAAATGCTGTGAATAACTAGGAAAATGCAATGAAGGCTAATATGTTAACCAGTTTGATGAAAATATTTCAAATTGTGTGTGTAGCTTTGGCGGCTAAGGCACCAACCACATACACCTGAGCTGGTGGGTTCGAATCCAGCCCCAGCCCACCAAACAACAATGACGGCTGCAACCAAAAAATAGCCGGGCGTTTGACGGGCACCTGTAGTCCCAGCTGCTTGGGAGGCAGAGGCAGAGGCAGGAGACTGCTTGAGCCCAGGAGATGGAGGTTGCTGTGAGCTGTGATGCCACAGCACTCTACCCAGGGGATATAGCTTGAGGCTCTGTCTCAAAAAAAATTGTGTGTGGAACCAGCACTTTGTACCCCATGATTGCATTAATGTACACAGCTATGATTTAATTAAAACATTAGTTGGGCGTTGTGGTGGGTGCCTGTGGTCGCAGCTACTTGGGAGGCTGAGGCAAGAGAATTGCCTAAGCCCAAGAGCTGGAGGTTGCTGTGAGCTGTGATATTGCACTCTATCAAGGGCAACAAAGTGAGACTCTTATCTCTTAAAAAAAAAAAAGTAAAGAAGTGTAGATAGAGAAGTAGTCTATCTTAAAAGATAAGACATGAAGCCCTTGGTAACTGGACTGGTACTCTTCCAGCCTGTTCCTCCAACATGGCAGGAATGCTCTGTCCTGGGACCTTGGCACTTGGTATTGGCTTTTTGTGGTTCATGCATGGTGGTACCTGAGAAACAGTGCCAGTTACATCTCCATAGGGGCTGGGGTGTGCTGGTTGTTTCGTTGATGGAGTAGGGCAGGAAGTGGTCCTTTTGGAAATAGGTTTAACTTAGTGTAAAGAATGGGCTTTGTTGTCCCATGATAGAGTAGATTTTGAGTATGACCTGTCGGACTTTAGTTCCATAAAAGGTACACGAACATGAGATGCAGGATAAGGTTATTTCATATGTACTTTTTTTTTTTTTTCTTTTTTGAGACAGAACCTCAAGCTGTCCCCCTGGGTAGAGTGCCGTGGCATTACAGCTTACAGCAACCTCCAACTCCTGGGCTCAAGCGAGTCTCCTGCCTCAGCCTCCCAAGTAGCTGGGATCACAGGCGCCCGCCACAACACCCGGCTATTTTTTGGTTGCAGCCATCATTGTTGTTTGGCGGGTCCGGGCTGGGGATTCGAACCCGCCACCTTAGGTGTACGTGGCTGGCGCCTTAGCCGGTTGAGCTATAGGCGCCGAGCCCATATGTACTTTTAAAAGTATTCCTGGTCGGTATGGTGGCTCATATCACAATCCCAACACTTTGGAAGGTG
Source organism: Otolemur garnettii (assembly GCF_000181295.1). Taxonomy (NCBI): domain Eukaryota; kingdom Metazoa; phylum Chordata; class Mammalia; order Primates; family Galagidae; genus Otolemur; species Otolemur garnettii. The sequence goes on along the minus strand of NW_003852593.1, from coordinate 885,231 downwards.
GAGGGATCACCTGAGGTCAGGAGTTTGAGATCAGCCTGGGCAAAATAGTGAGACTCTGTCTTTACAAAAATAAAAAATTAGTTGGATGTGCTGGCGTGGGTCTTAGTCCCAGCTATTTGGGAGACTGAGGCTTGAGCCTGGGAGTTTGAGATTGTGCTGAGCTATGATGACACCTTTGCACTGCACCCGGGGTGACAGAGTGAGACCTCGTCTCAAAAAGAAAAAGAAAATTTTTGTAGTTCAAATTCCTGCTGGAGGCTCAGATCTGAACCTCTTGATACACTAGTGAGGATGTCATTGTCCAATCCTGGACAAGCATCCATTTGGTTCTTTATTTGCAACACAATTACTGAGTCAATTTAACTTTCAGTTAGTTAATTTGATATGAGACTTTGCCAATTTTAGAAATTAAATTTAAGTTACTTTGGTGGGAAGAAATACCTACATAAGGGAATTATTCATTTGTTACTACAATTGCACTTATGAAGCACATCATTTTGTTCACTACTAAAATATATGAGATTGCTTATTTGGTGTAGTTGGAATTAATCTTTAGTTTTGATATATCATTGGTGGGCAGTAGAAAAATGGGGTGGAAGGGGCTGGGCAACGTGTCTCATGCCTATAATCTTAGCACTTTGGGAGGCCAAGGTGGGTGGATTGCCTGAGCTCACTAGTTCAAGACCAGATCTGAGCTAGAGCTGAGACCCCATCTCTAAAAATAGCTGGGTGTTGTGGCAGGTACCTGTAGTCTCAGGTACTTGGGAGGCTGAGGCAAGAGAATCACTTGAGCCCAAGAGTTTGTGGTTGCTGTGAGCTGGGATGCCATGGCACTACTGGGGGTGAGAAAGTGAGACTCTGCCTCAAAAAAAAGGGGGGGTGGAAAAATGTAAGTTTGCATCAAATATAAATAATAGACACATTAGCAATTCTGACTGCCAAAACTTTTGTCATTGAGCTTTAAGTTTCCAAATTGTGTCCTCTTTTTTTTTTCCCCTTTCCCAAATTTCCTGATTAGGATTAAAGATTTCCTTAAGCTTGAGGTAGACCTGAGCTCCTAGATTAGCTTTAACTCAACTGTCAGGGTTGCTTTTACCAGTAGACTAAGGCTTAGTGCATCTTCTGATATATACTTATTGCCCTCCCATACACGTGTTAATTTGGGTGTGATATATTCTGAATTAATTACATGCGTTTAATTAGCCACTATATATCTCACATATGCCACATATTAGGTCCTGCCATGTTCTGGTCGCTGTGCTTAGTAATGAGTGTATATTATCTGAAATTGTTTTAAAACTCATGGAAAAAGCTCATTTTGCAAATATAGTGAGTCATGTTAGGTTCTCTTCTCAGTGCTAATAGTGACTTGTTGACTTGGTTTCCTTTCACTCTCTGTGGGCTACTGTGTCCCCATGAGTTAGCCAATGCTGACACATGGTAGGTAGGCAGATGTTTAATGAGGCTTTAAGCAAATTGCCCAAACTCAGTGAACCAGTTAAGTTATGGAGCAGAGTCTCTTTCACCTCTGACTCCTCAACTCTGAAGCCTGTTCCCTTGGCAGCTCTAAACAGCCTTGGAGTTTTTATTTTCATGACTGTTTCTTGACATACAATTGGAAAGGAAACTGAAAGTATGTATCGTGGTTCAAATATGCATTTTCGTTTTATTACAGTTTTACCACTCCTGAAGGTCCCAAGCCCCGTTCTAGATGTTCAGACTGGGCAAGTGCAGTTGAGGAAGATGAGATGAGGACCAGAGTTAACAAAGAAATGGCAAGGTATACATTTGGAATATTTTGAATGTGTTATCTGTGGTGTTTTCAGTTGTATGTTACATTTGAGGTGGGTCTTAGAACATTGCTTCTCAAAATGCTGGGCCCAGATCAGCAGCTTAGCAACTCCTGGGGACTTGTTAGAAATTCAGATTCTGGCTCGGCGCCTATAGCTCAACCGGCTAAGGTGCCAGCCACGTACACCTAAGGTGGTGGGTTCGAATCCCCAGCCCAGACCCGCCAAACAAC
>NW_003852593.1:881324-882392 GCF_000181295.1 Otolemur garnettii | reverse complement strand
CTGGGACCACAGGCGCCCGCCACAACACCCGGCTATTTTTTGGTTGCAGCCGTCATTGTTGTTTGGCGGGTCCGAGCTGGGGATTCGAACCCACCACCTTAGGTGTACGTGGCTGGCGCCTTAGCCGGTTGAGCTATAGGCACTGAGCCAGGATCTTTGTTCTTAATTCTGATGAGAAAATGTGTCCTGTATGTCAGCCAGGGGAGTAGGACTAACCTTCCCACCCTCATTTCAGCATTCAGTGATGGTATGTATAGCTGCCTCCTGAAAAGGTATAGAACTCAGGGAAATCGGTTGTTGAACATTCAGGGGTCATTCTTAATTTTTTTTTTAGGTATCAAAATGTGTGGCCGGGTTGTATCCTTGGCTGGAGAGAATGAACTGGGAGTTATAGACATGGGTACCATTTTTTTTGTTGTTGTTGGAGGCAAGTCTTACTCTTTTGACCTGGAGTTGAGTGCTGTGGCCTCATCATAGCTCACAGCAATCCCAAACTCCTGGCCTCCTCTCTAGCTGGGACTATAGGTGCCTGCCACCACACCTGGCTAGTTTTTCTGTTTTTGGTAGAGATAGGGTCTCTCTCTTGCTCAGGCTGGTCTTGAACTCCTGAGCTCAAGTGACCTCCTACCTTGGCCTCCCAGAGTGCTTGGATTACAGGTGTGAGCCACCAAACCTGGCCTGGCCATAGTGTTTTGAATGAATTGTTTTGTTTATATAGGTGTTGACTTTCTCAACTATAAAATTGGAATTTGGTCTGTACAGTTTCTGTGTTCTGTTCATGAGTATTACAACAGCAGTTCCTGTATACCTGTGGTCTTCTTTACTCCCCTGAGTTACCACTAGCTAGAGCAACAGTTCTCAACTTGTGGGTCACGACCCACAGGAACTATATTAAAGGGCTGTGACATTAGGAAGGTTAAGAACCACTGAGCTAGAGCCTATATCTAGCCCTATGTACAGAGACCCCTACTTGTCTTGACTGTGCTGTGTGTAGCCCCCTCTCTGTTCCTCAGTTATCTTGTGGGTCTGCGTCTGTGGACTGTCCTCTTTTGGAAAACTCTTGTCCAG
>NW_003852593.1:878542-879967 GCF_000181295.1 Otolemur garnettii | reverse complement strand
GCCTCGTATGTGGCTGGCACCCTACCCACTGAGCTATGGGTGCCGCCCTGAAAAATGAAAACTTCTATTTTTACTTTTTTTTTTTGCAGTTTTTGGCCGGGGCTGGGTTCGAACCTACCACCTCTGGTATATGGGGCCAGCGCCCTACTCCCTTGAGCCACAGACACTGCCCTTTTTTTTTTTTTTTTTTTTTTATAAATTTTAATTTTGATTAAAGCTGAGGATTTCAGGGTGGAGTTTTGTCAGAACTGGTACTTTATTTTTATACCTTTTTAAAAACAGCAATATTTTTTCCTCAGATATAAAAGAAAACTTCTCATAAATGAATTTGGAAGAGAGAGAAAATCATCATCAGGAAGGTAAAGGCTGTTAACATTTCTCATTCTATCTGTAGGTTGTTAATGAAAAAAGAATTGAGAAAAGATGAGAAATGGTGATTGTGATAGCATGTATCAATCAGTACTACCCTTCACCAGTTTGTAACATTGTGTCTATTGTGTACTGAATTCTCATCTTTATAGACTCTGAACTGTTCCGTTACAATAAGATTTGGAATCTGGAGGACGTGCCCTCTTTCATTATTGTGTTTCAGCATTTTCTTGGCTCACCGTGGTGGTCTTAATTGCAAGGCTTGTTCTGTTAACTCTCATTTTTCAGTTCTGATTCAAAGGAGTCCATGTCTACTGTCCCAGCTGATTTTGAGACAGACGAAAGTGTCCTGATGAGGAGACAGAAACAGATCAACTATGGAAAGAACACAATTGCCTATGATCGCTATATTAAAGAAGTCCCAAGGTGGTCTTACTTGAGTGGCATGTTCTGAACAAGTCATGGGATTTTGCATTTGTAATGTTGTTTAGAAAAGGTAGTACATCTGATACAGAGAGTACATTTATGAATAGTTCAATAGTTCATATTTGAGAAGAACTGTTTATCAGGGACTTGACAGGAGCTTATGATACAAACAATGGATTAGTGACTGAAAAACCAAGGACATGAAAATTAAAAATAAAATCATCATAATTTGAATGTTAGATAATATTTTTTTCTCAGGTCTTAGAGTTATTAAACGATGGGGAAAAAAGGAAGTTCAAGATAAAGATTGTCAAGATTTAGGCAGGGTGTAGTGGCTTACGCCTATAATCCCAGCACTCTGTAGGCTGAGGCCAGTGAATCCCTTGAGCTCTCTTGAGGATTGCCTGAGCTCACAGGTTTGAGACCAGCCTGAGCCAGGAGCAAGACCCTGTCTTTACTAAAAATAGAAAAATTAGCTGGGCATTGTGGCATACTCCTGTAATCCTAGCTACTTGAGAGACTGACACAAGAGGATTTCTTTTTTTTTTTGAGACAGAGCCTCAAGCTGTCCCCCTGGGTAGAGTGCTATGGCATTACAGCTCACAGCAACCTCCAACTCCTGGGCTCAAG
>NW_003852593.1:858673-878361 GCF_000181295.1 Otolemur garnettii | reverse complement strand
GGTTGAGCTATAGGCGCCGAGCCACAAGAGGATTTCTAAGCCCAGAAGTTTGATGAGGTTGCTGTGAGCTATGATGCTACGGCACTCCACAGAGGGTGACAAAAGTTTTATCATATATTCATGTATATACGTGTATACATATATGATTGTCAAGGTCTGATTTAAGCATGTTGGCATTGCTCCATCTTCTGTAAGTGGCACATTCCTATCTGTCCAATTCCTGGAACACATTGACACAAAAAGATAAGGAGGAAGCTTTAGAGTTTGCCCAAACTTTTTGGCAGAATTGGTGTTAAAGCTTAGTTTTCTGGAATATAGATGCACAAGAACAGTAAGATTTGAAGAAATAGTGGGTTTTATACATTACTTCTCATTTTGTAGAATCTTGAAGTTGATCCATGATTCTTAGAATCACACTGATTTCAAAGTTCAGTTAATCTTAAAGCTAATGCGCAAGTGAGAATGGCATGTGAGGGTGGTATTGCTCTTTTGTAGACACCTTCGGCAACCTGGCATCCACCCCAAGACTCCCAACAAGTTTAAGAAGTATAGTCGCCGGTCTTGGGACCAGCAGATAAGACTCTGGAAGGTGGCACTGCATTTTTGGGATCCTCCAGCTGAAGAAGGATGTGATTTGCAGGAAATGTATGTCTTGGTTTCCTCCATACTGTTTCTCTGACTGGTGTGGTGACTGAGCACCTCTGCATGTCTCTTGCAGGGCAGGTTGTCACAGGTGTAGGTCCCTGACAGGCAGGAGGGAGCAAAGTAGCTGCACCATGCCTATTTCTCTACGGTGTGTGAAGCTGGGTAGGTGTGAAAGCTCACTTTCTCTACAGTGAGTTGATTCCTGGATTGGATTTAGTTTTGTAGCTAGAAAAGATAGAACTCAATAATCCTGGGAATACATGGTGGCTGTTTTTGTTTGTTTATTTAAAGATGGAAACATCCTGGCTTGACGCCTTACAGCTCAGCGGCTAGAGCGCCAGCCACATACACCGGAGTTGGCAGGTTTAAATCCAGCCCAGGTCTGCCAGACAATGACAACTACAACCAAAAAACAGCCAGGCGTTGTGGTGGGCGCCTGTGGTCTCAGCTATTTGGGAGGCTGAGGGAAAAAAAAAAAAAAAGGAAACATCCTATGATATTTGACTAATTTATGTTGAGCTATGTATGTAAAGAAAAGTCTTATTGATTAAGGAAGATTTTTTACCTTTCTCCTCAGTTTTTAAATCTGGGTCTAACTGAAAGTATCCCAGGTTTGAACATAGTTGCACAGTGGGTCCCCTGCTGCAATAGTCTAGAAGGTCTTGTACTCATCCCCCTCTGGGGGCATTTCTGTTTCATCTCAGCTCCCTCTGGTCCTGAGCTTCTTTTTTTATTGAGCCTCAAGCTGTCCCCCTGGGTAGAGTGCTGTGGCATCACAGCTCACAGCAACCTCCAACTCCTGGGCGAGTCTCCTGACTCTGCCTCCCAAGTAGCTGGGACCACAGATGCCCACCACAGCACCCGGCTATTTTTTGGTTGCAGCCGTCATTGTTGTTTGGCAGGCCTGGGCTGGATTCGAACCTGCCACCTTAGGTGTATGTGGCTGGTGCCTTAGCTGCTTGAGCCACAGGCGCTGAGCCTAGTCCTGAGCTGCTTCCTTCCTCAGACACATTTAGACATTCAACAAATATTTCAAGTTTCTTTGTGCTGGGAAGTTTATTAGAAAGCAGCATATTTGAAATGATTTCTTAACGTGGCTTTACACATTTAGCCTGACAAATGTCACATGGTTTTCTTTCCAGCATGAACCATTGTGCTGTTTTCTATGAATAGAAAATGGCAAAATTAGTAATAGTGTAGAGTTGGCTTGTCATGGTGTTCATTCCTTCCCTCAAAAACTGAGCTTGTTACAAGTGCCCTACTCTCAGGGAACTTGGAAGTGTCCCTAAATGATCCAGAATCCTGCAGCTGTCGAGCAGGTAGATTTCCTGTCTCCTGTAACCACTGTCAGCTTCATCTCTACTAGATTGATTAGGCCAGGGTTGGATCTGGCCAGTGGGAAAGGTAATGTCAGTATCATTTAGGCAGGAGGATATGGGTAGAGCTGGTTTTTAAGGTACAGACTTGGAGAACTTACTGTGAAACCAGTGGCTGACACTATTGGATTTTATTTCACAGACACCCCATAGACCTGGAATCCCCAGAAAGTGGGTCTGAGCCCCAGATGAGCTCTCAGGATGACTTCGTAAGTACTTTCTTTGGATGTGTCATTCAGCTTGGGAGTTTCAGGGGAATTGTTGATAACATAGGCCACTTGACTGGGCATGGTGGCTCACACCTGTAATCCCAGCACTCTGAGAGGCTGAGGCTGGTGTATTGCCCTGAGCTCACAGGTTCGAGACCAACATGAGCAAGAGTGAGACCTTGTCTCTAAAAATAAATAGCCGGGTTATTAGGAGGCTGAGGCAGGAGAATCACTTGAGCCCACGAGTTTAAGGTTGTTGTGAGCTGTGATACCACAGCACGAGGGTGACAAAGTAAGACTCTGTCTTTAAAAAAAGGGGGTAGGGGTTGGCTAGGAGTGGTGGCTCACACCTGTAATCCTGGCACTTGGGAGGCTGAGGCCAGGGAATTGCCTGAGCTCACAGGTTTGAGAGCAGCCTGAGCCAGAGTGAGACCTTGTCTCTAAAAATAGGGCATTAAAAAAAAAAAAGCAGGCGTTGTGGCGGGCAACTGACATTTTAGCTGCACTGTCAGAAGTTCGAGGTAAATGAGAAGCCCTTGGGGGAGAAGGGAGAGGAGACTGCATGGGTATGTGGGAGCCAGGCCATGAAGAGGCTGGGTGCTGGGTTCTTGGTAAGAGATCTGGGGGCCTCCAAGGAACAGTGGCTTGATGGGTAGAAGAGAGGAGAGAAGGCTAAACTAAGTAGGTACTTGGAAAAGCTCTTTTCTCTAAAACTGTTTTGAAAAACAATCTATATAGCAAACCCTTATGTGGCTATCTGCTATTTATTTGTATATTCCTTAACCACTTGGAAGTGGCAGTGGAGCTTTGCCAGTTGATGTTACTAATTCTGTCTTTTAAGATTGAGGTAAGCACAGTGTAGTATTCACATGTGGGAAATGTATTATGCACAAAATTTGTCTGATAAGCAGTTCACATTTAAGGTTTCCCAGTTGTTCCAATAATGTCCTTTTGAGTATTTCTCCTTTTTTTTTTTTTTTTTGGCCGGGGCTGGGTTTGAACCTGCCACCTCTGCCATATGGGCCAGTGCCCTACGCTTTTGAGCCACAGGCACCACCCATATTTCTCCTTTTTGATACAGAACTTAATCAAGGATCACACACTTAAACTATGGTGCCCTTTTTTTTTTCCTTTCACCTAGAACAGGCTCTCTGCCTTTCCCCATTATGGGGACTCATTTCATTGAAAAGGATCAGTTTAGTGTTTTTTTTTTTTTTTGTAGAGACAGAGTCTCGCTCTATCACCCTCCGTAGAGTGCCGTGGTATCACACAGCTCACAGCAACCATCAGCTCTTGGGCTTAGGCAATTCTCTTGCCTCAGCCTCCAGAGTAGCTGGGACTACAGGTGCCCCCACAATGCCTGGCTATTTGTTGTTATTGTTGTTGCTGTTTGGCAGTATATGGGGCTGGCGCCACCCAGTTTAGTGTTTGTAAAGCTGTGTCAATTTGAATTGCTGGTTGCTTCCTTAAGGATTAGGTCAGGTTGGATCATTTGGGCAGGAATGCCACGGGAAACATGTTGGTTTGTAAGTTTATAGCATGATTCAGATGGTATTGACCAGAGTACATTTAGAATTCTTTCTGTGCTTATAAATCATTTAACTTTGTATGTTATGCAGTAATGGTACATATGATCCCTCTTTGGAGTATCATCAGCATCTGTTGCAATTGAGTTATACACCTTAATGTGCCATAAATTATGTGATACAAATAAGTTGTGGGGTGTATGAGGTGTCTTCTGCTTTAGGGTCAAGGTGAGCTTGGGGAAGGGGAGATGGGCTGTCTTCGGTCCTCCCATCTCCATGCTGAGGCAGGTCTTCTTTGGCTGGTGTCTGGTATGGCCATTTTGGTGTGATTCTGCTCTACTAGTCATAGGTGGGCGACTGTGCCTGGTCCTCCTGACAGCTCCCGTTAATACCATGGCTCAGATGTCAGGGCATCTGTGAGCTTCTGATTCTAACCTGGGATGGGAGTAGTTCAGTGAGTAGGAATCTGACGCTTCAGCTACTGTGGGATGTCACTCACTGTCTGTGAGTTTCAGTGAGCTGCTTTGCATCTCCTGCTGCCAGCCTTCTGCCTTCATGTGACCTTCACTGGTGATGCTGGGCACAGGAGCAGGTGCCATTCCCTCCCTGGTGGAGCATGCAGGCCTGTGTGTGGGGTCTGTCTTCTGGACGTGTGCATGACCTCTGTTTCTCTTTTCTAGGATGTCTACTCTGGCACACCCACCAAAGTCAGACACGTGGACTGCCAAGTGGAGGACGAGTTTGACTTGGAAGCTTGTTTAACTGAACCATTGAGAGACTTCTCGGCCATGAGCTAGCTGTGCCACCTGGGCCAACAGAGAAACAGGTGCCCCCGTACCCGGTGGGAGGCCAGTGAGGCCAGGCATGTATCACGCTCCTCTACCTGGGTGGTTTCTCTGTCAGTAGCTCATGATCTCATGATGATTGTTATTCCTGCCTTATTGTCATAAGAAACGTTAGTTTTATGTACCAGTGAGTGTATTTTGCATGTTTTAAATTGTTAATGAAGCTAAATCCAAGAAAAAGACTTGAAGCAGTTTTGCAGCAAACTTAAATTGCTTAATCTTGACCATCCAGGTTAAACTTACATGTATCCTTTAACAGGTTTTCCACAAGTATTTTAAACATTAAGTTGCCACTTGTCAGGATTGTTTTGCATTTAACCATGAATTCATGGGACCAGTTTAGAGTCAGCATTCTCTGCCAGGGGTCTGACAAGGTATTCTTTGTGCCAGACACCTACGTGTCTTCATGGGACTGAGTTTTTGGCCTTTTACCAACATGTTCAAGTGGTTTTTTTCCTCCTCTAGAGCTCTGAACAGTTACACTTATTAAATTAATGGGTTTTATGTCAGTTACACAGTCTTAATTTGGTGCTTGTGAATAGCGCTGGGTAGGCTCTTTATCTATAATACTCCAAGATAAGGCAACAGAGGGATTTAGAACTTTTTTTGCAATCACTTAATTTACTATGTAAAATTGCTGTAAATGATATTGTGTACAGATTTTCTGTTCAAATATTCAATTGTAAACTTCTTGTTAAGACTGTTATGTTTCTATTGCTTTTGTATGCAATGATGTTGCAAAAATAAAAAAGGAAACCTTTAGGATGTTGCAGGTGAGTGGTGCTGTGAGCACATTATTTGCAAGATCAGTGTGTCTCTTTCATGTCTGAAGTATTTGTGTGGCAGGAGGTGACTGTGTGCTCAAGAGGTTGCTGGGTTCTCCCCTATGCTGACTCTGTGCTCCGCCCTGCATGGGGAAAGGAGGGTATGTCTGATGGGTTTGGTGCTCCTTCAGGCTATGTCTGGACCCAGTACAGAGCAGGTGACCTTCCCTACTTCCTCAACACCCAGGGTCAACAGGGACAGACCCCATAGCAGAGCCAGCGTTCGGCCCAGTCACAGGTCCTAGGGGCACTGGCCTGCCTTCCATAGTGCACCTGGGACTCTGGAAGCTGCTTGCAGATGTGGCCACCAGCCCATGAGCCGTGGTCACATATCCCAGAGATATTCAGAATTAATCCTGGGCTCACTTCAAGCAAGAAATGGGCTCTGGCAGGAGTTTGAAAAGGCAGAAGGCCCTTCCTTCTTAACACATCTGTGGACCCCTGTGTCAGGTAAGGGTGTGGGAGACACGGGCACAACAGGAGACAGACTGCCTGAGATGAGGTAGTGTATGTCAGGTGGACCAGGCTTGGCAGAGTGGTTGGGAGACATCAGATGGGATAGCATTTGAGCTGAGATGTGCTGTGGCCTTGGGGTGGGAGTGTAGCATGTTGATAGCCAACGGTGGTATCCTGAGGCCTGGGAAGACTTTGGGGGCAAGTCTGTGAGGAAACTGCTGGGGAAAGCCTTGGCTTTGAGGCTGTGAGTGAGGACCAGTAGGAAGATGTGGGTAATATGGAAGGTAAGAGAAAAGCAGGTCCTTGTGTAATGACCTCGATGCTTCACTATGGCAGAAGAACATAGCAAATGTCTAGTGAGCTGGAGGTGTGGACGGGCTCTTCAGGCAGGAGCTCCTGGAGTCCTTTTACTAAAAGCTGAAACAGCACAGGAAGGGCTCCAACTTGGAAGGAGCGGCACTTAGCACTCTTAGGTGTCCATACCCTTGCTAGGTGGCAAAGGTCAATCAGAGGATGCCAGGAAGATGGATCTGTGCTGAGATTCTCATGAGACCTGCCTGTCTAACAGGTCTGCTTGTCCCTCAGCAGGGCATGAGACAGATGGGTTGTTTTGAAGACTTGAGTATATAGCTTTTGTCTAATGAATTGAACCACAGTGAGAGTCACAGGGGCCTTGTAAAGCTTATGAAAGAATTACACGGGCATTGTCACCTGCAGGTTGTGCTGAAATGAAAGAGGCCTTGGGCTCGGCGCCTATAGCTCAACCGGCTAAGGCGCCAGCCACGTACACCTAAGGTGGCGGGTTCGAATCCCCAGCCCGGACCCGCCAAAACAACAATGACGGCTGCAACCAAAAAATAGCCGGGCGTTGTGGCGGGCGCCTATGGTCCCAGCTACTTGGGAGGCGGAGGCAGGAGACTCGCTTGAGCCCAGGAGTTGGAGGTTGCTGTGAGCTGTAATGCCACGGCACTCTACCCAGGGGGACAGCTTGAGGCTCTGTCTCAAAAAAAAAAAAAAAAGAAAGAGGCCTTGGGCTGGCAGAGAGCAGGCTGAGACACTAGCCCCTTTCATGGAAGAGGAGGGATAATTCCAGAGTGGGGTCTGTAGCCCAGAAGCCTGGGGAGGCCCTAGAGCAAGGTCAGGCCCTTGTGGGGACCTGCCCCATGTGACATTGCCTGGCACATCAGTGGCTCCTGGGAGTGGCTTTTGCAGTTACCCTAGGTCTGTGCCCCCTGCTGTGAGGTGTGTAGCCTGGCAGGGCTGGTGGGTGGTTCTGAGGTCTTCACCTGGGACTCAGCCCCAGGACCTGACCTTAAGGAATGATGTCCAAGGAGCCCTGTCCATATGGGAACAGATACAGATGACGTTCTGGACTAATGGTTAACCCTGGAACTTGGAAGCCTTGGCAGAAGAGTGGCATATCTTAGATTTTGGAGTATTATAAGTAATCTTTGGCCAGGGTGGGCTGTGTAGAGGGATGTGATGGGTGAGGTCAAGGGTGGGTCTCGGTTGCAAGGAGGACATTGACCTGCCCAGGTGAGACAGGTGCTGGGGTCTTGAGTAGAGGCGTGAGGCCTGACTTGGGCTTCAGAAGCGTCTCCCAGGGTACTGGCTTTTGTTTCACATTTAAATTCTTGGAATGTTCTTACGCACCAAGGAAATCAATCTTCAGACTTGAGTGCTTGCCTCTTAATGCTGTTAATGTAATCTAGTATTTTCTCTGAATGTTACAAATAACCAATAGGATAGGATTGAGTTGTCTTTATTCCTGACTCTTGTACATTGAACCCAGAAATGTCAGAACTAAATTAAGTGTGTCCAGCATGATTAATTCTTCACAATCCCAGGCTGATTGCTATCTTGTCCGCATGGGTGAGTCATTTTCCTGTCTTTCCATGTATAGCTGGGGTCAGCTTATCAGCGTTGTCATCCCATATCCTCAGACTTAACTTCTCTCCCTGTATTGTGAAGCCTCTTGTGTTTCCTGCTGGCCTGTCACAATCTTGCCCTCAGGTTCTCTTTTTCAGCATTTCTGCCACCAAGTTGCTGAGTCCTATGTCCCTTTGATGGAAAAATGTGGACAGAATCTCCCACCTGGGTTGATAGCCTCTGCCTGAGCCACAGGGCCAGCCCCTGATGGCTTTCTGGCCCATGTAGAGGTTCCTGATTAACTGATGAATTATAGGATCTATTACTTCACGTGGGCAAATCCAAAAGGTCTGCTGGGTGATGTCCTGCTATGGCACTTGATGAACTGGAGGTGGCTCGAGTAGCAGAGAGTTAGCTGTCTACTGAGAGCCTGAGGGGAGTTGGAGGAGCTGTGCCTATTTGATCACCAATCTGCATATGATTTTATTTGTGGGTGACAGGGTCTTGCTCTCTTGGCCAGGCTGGAGTGCAGTGGCCTCAGCTTAGCTCATAGCAATCTCAAACTCCTGCACTCAAGTGATACTCCTACCTTAACCTCCCCAGTAGTGCCCGCCACCATACCCAGTTACTTTTTCAATTTTTTTTTAGAGAACTGGGTTTTGCTATGTTGCACAGGCTGGTCTTGAACCCTTGCCCTCTGATGTTCTATAGTGCTGGGATTATAGGCATGTGGGACCTCGCCTGGCCCTTTTCCCCATTTCAAAAGATTGAATAAAAAATATATATTAAAAAATGGACCAGTTTTAGCTATCTATCTATATATATATATATATATTTTTTTTTTTGAGACAGAGTCTCAGTTGCCCTTGGTAGAGTGCTGTGGCGTCATAGCTCACAGCAACCTCAAACTCTTGGTCTCAAGTGATCCTCTTGGCTTAGTCTCCTGGTAGCTGGGACTATAGTTTTTTAGGGTCTCGCGTTTAGCCATTTTAGAATGTATAATTCAATGACATTTAGTATATTCAGTTTATATCAACCTTTACCACCACTTCCAGAATATCTGTATCACTCCAAAAAGAAACCCTGTGCTTCTTAGCAGTACCCTCACCACCTCCTCTATTGTACTTTCTGTCTCCATGAATTTGCCTATTCTAGATATTTTATATATAAATGGAATCAAAATATTCTTTCGTGTCTGGTTTATTTCATTGAACATAATGTTTTTCAGGTGTATCGATGTTGTATCATGTGTCAAATTTTTCTTCCTATTTAAGGGTGAATATTCCACTGGATAGCTCACAACCCATGTTTTGTTTATTCATCTGTTGATGGACATTTGGGTGGTTTCCACCTTTTAGTTGCTGTGAATCATTCTGCTATGAACATTCATATATAAATTTTGGTCTAAATTCAGTTTTGTTGTTGAGAGAGTCCCACCCTATGCCCTGAGCAGAGTGTAGTGGTGTCATAACTCACTGCAATCTCAGATTCGGGCTGTGGGCATCCTGCTGCCTCAGCCTCTGGAAGCTGCTGGGATTATAGGTGCTCACCCTGGTGCCTGGCTGGGTTTTTCATTTTTTGAATGATTCGGTGTCTGACTCTCACTCAGACAAGTCTCAAACTCCTGAGCTCAAGTAGTTCTCCCACCTTAGCCTCCACAGTGCTGGAATTGCAGGTATGAGCCATCGTGCCCAGCTTATTTTTTTTATTTTTAGCATAGTCTCACTCTCTGTCCTGGGTAGAGTGCTGTGGTGTCATAGCTCATAACAGTCTCAAACAACTGGGCTCAAGTCATCTTGTTTCAGCCTCCCGAGTAGCTGGGACCACAGTCACATACCACTATGCCTAGCTAATTTTTTTCTTTTTAGTAGAGATGGGTGCGCGCGCGCGTGTGTTGCTCTTGCTCAGGCTGGTTTCAAACTCCTGAGCTCAAGCAATCCATCTGCCTCAGCCTCCCAGAGTGCTGGGATTACAAGCATGAGCTATCACACCTGGCCTAGTGGGGAGGTATTTAACATCTCCCTGTAGGCTGTCACATGGCAAGGGCTTGATGGACGGTGCTGTGATGGTTTTCTCTGGACAGAGAGATACCACCTTAGTGGGGTACAGAATCTCAGTCCACTAAAATAAGGGCTGATAGGGACAGGTGGATATAATTTAGTCACGTGGCTTTGACATACACAGGTGACCTCGGTGATTTGAGGTAGTTGTCACAGGTCCAGATGGGCTAGGCCAGAAAACCCAACTCAGGAGGGGGTGTCCCTGGCACAGGTGCCATCAGGTGTCTGTGTTCTCTTCTGTCCTCCTCTGCTCTGGCACAGGTCACAAAGCCACTTGCCTTGGGGTGACCTGGCCAGCTCAGCTTGAATGTTGGAGGAGGGGATTAAAATAGGGGGACTGGCCTGGATGAGTGCTCAGCCGTCCGTTGCTGGCTGTGCTGGGTTGTCTGCTTTTTCAGGTGGAAGTGGCAGTCCATCTTGGCATCAGCTAGCCTTGCTGGGCCCAGAACCTGCTTGGGCTGGCCTGATCCCTAGGACCCCTTGTCTCCCTTAGCATCCAGCCCTAGGGTGCCCTGGGGTGAATGGCCTCACCCAGGTCTCTAAGCCTCCGAGCACCGTTTGGCCTCTATGCATCTGTCCTTGGTTGTCCACTGCAGGCCTAGTCACTTCTCCTCCCAAGGGGCCAAGGCACACTGTTGCTTTCTCCCCTCTGACCCACTGCTTGTCACTACCCCCTTGCAGAGCTTTCCCTCTCCCTGGGTGGGACCATTTTCAGGCCCTGCACCAGGTCATGTGATACCCAGATAATCTGGCCCATGACCTGGAGATGGGAGACTGAAGGGGCAGGCAGAGACCCCCTTGCTGGGAGTTTGCTGGAGACTCGGAAAGAGTGTGGCCTCCTTCCACTGCTCGTCCCTAGGGACCTCCAAGAAGCCCAGTCCCTGGGGCCAGCTGTGCTTGGAGGGACAAACCTATACCTAGGGGCCAAGCCCCAGGCCCTCAGGGGCACCGGCGGGGTCTAGTTCCCATCGCCCAGCCCGACGCACTGTACACATGCAGAAGTGGGACCTGAGGGGGCGAGTGGCTTGCCTAGGGCCACACAGCGGGGCTAAGGCAGGGGGGAGACTGTGCGCCCAGGGCTGAGCACCCAGCCCCTCCAGGAGCGGCGCGAGCCAGGGACCGCGGAAGGCCTGGGGGACCCCACCGCCCTATCCCTGCGCGGGGAAGATGCCACGCCCAGCGCTTTCCAGCGCGCAGAGGGCAGGGCCAGGAGCGCGGAGTCTGGGGCCCAGCCCACCAGCGGGACTGGGATCCTCACTCCCGCGGGACCGCAGGTACCCCGGCGCTCTGGCCGGCAGCGGCTGCACGGGAGGAACGCGGCCTGCGCGGGTTCGCCCTGCCGCCCGGGCTCGCGCAGGCTCCAAGCCCCGCGCCCTGCACGTCGCGCCCTGCTCCTGTGGGCGGGCGTCGGTTCCCAGTTTGTCGCCTGCTCGACACACTGGCGACAGGTTGTCACAGGGTGTTGGGACTGGAGCCGTGCGGGCGACCCCCTCGGACCAGCCCGGGCCCTGCTGGCAGCCCAAGATGTCCCCAGATCCGCACAGGCCTAGCTCACCCCGGTACCCCTAAGGGCAAGCCCAGGCTCCCGTGCACCCTGGGACCCCGCGCACCCCGCGGTGACACATGTGGAAACCAGCTGTGCTTGGTAGTCGGGGAGCTGAGCCTGGCTGCCTGTGCTGGCCCTGGGGCTCAGGTGGTCGTTTGTGACTCTAAACGGGAGCATTCAGGGAGGCCAGACACTCCCAGCGACCTGACCTGTGGATGGTGACTTGGAAGCAGACAGGAGAGTGTAAGTCCTTGAAAGAGTTTTCCTGTGAGCGGGTAGGGGCAAGCGCTTAGGCTGCCCACTCTGCAAGCCAGTGAGCATGTACTGGCCAGGAGTGGTTGTGCTCTCCTGCACCTGCTCTCCTACAGCAGTGCCTCTGCCTCCCCCTGCTCAGCTTTCCATGGCACCAGGGCTCCCCTTGGAGCTGCTCAGCCATGGACACCGACTGGGCCAGTGGAGCAACTCGAAAGGGATCTTTGAAGGGCTTCATGTCAAAGAGATCCCGGGATGCACTGCCGCTGATGGCAGAATTGCGGGGCCCAGCCCCATCCCCTGCTTGCCGGGCCTTGTCTAGGTTCTGGATGTTGACATAGGAGGGATCGTGAAAGAGTTCCTCTGCCTGGGCAAGGTAGTGGAGGTGGCAACTGTTTGCGGGCTTCTGGGTCTCTCCCAATAGGCGGTGTGGCACCCAAATGGCTGGGTGTCTGGGCAGTGAGAGGAGTGGGCCCAGCGACCCCTGGAGCAGCTCTCTCCCTAAGCCTCATGTCTACCACCCCCCCCAGAGGGGGCTCCTTCCCTGGGAAGTCATTGTAGTACTGATGATCCGGTGGCTCTTCCTCCTCCTCATCCCAAGCTGACCCATCAAAGCCAGCCATCCTGTCATGGGAGGTGACCAGCTTGGGTGGGTTCCTGAGGTATTGTTTGAAGCGAAACTCAAAGGCCTGGCCAGTGGTGCTGATGATGTCCTGGGCAAGCCCTTCAGGACACTCCAGGATGTGGCAGGCTCTCTGGTTCACAGGGTCTTTGGCAACATGGGCAACATACTTGGCTGTGTCTGGATCCCCACGGAATGCAAACGAGATAGACTGCATGTGGTGCTTGGCTATGATCTGTTTACAGTCTGTGGCCATGAGATTGAGGCTGCTTTCTCCTTCTTGTCGTCCCCTTAGCACCCGCCACAGCCTCACACACCAGACCGATGGCCTCCCTGGTGACCTGGGTCTGGGTGTTGAAGTCAAAGGCACGCATCAGCTGCAGGACCTCCATGTACCAAACCAAGTAGGAAACCCCAGGTCCCGTGACTGTTGTTGGGATGCAGCCAGCCCTGTGTGGGCTTATTGACAAAGCTCCCATGGCAGGTCCACTCCTCGCCCCCCAGCTGGCCGCCTTCCACCCAAGTCCTGTGCCCACTGCCTATACTCATCTTGTTCATGTCCTGGAGGAGGGGCAGGGAGCCTGAATCTGGCACAGCTGTCCCTACGATTTCTTCCCCATTCTCAGCTGCCCTTCCTGGCTCCCCCTTAGGCTCTGGGCACCCCCCCAGCCAGACTAGCCAGCTTCAGGCTGCTCATCTGGGGAAAGAAGGAGCACAGGGTAGTGGGGCTGTCATCCCCAGGCCAAGGAGGCAGGATGGGCCCCAGAGACGAGGTTGATGAGGAAGGTAGCTCCTCCAGGGGGTAGACCCTGAAGCCCCCTCTTCCAGCGATGATCTCCAGCAATGACAGAGACTCATTCTGAAGTGGGTTGTACTTGGGCTTTGAGGGGCAGGAGATCCATGGCTGGGGTGAGAAGGGAGCTGCTGCCCAGCCTGGCCCCCCTGCCAATTCAGGCAAGGGGGCTAGACAGGGGACATTCCCAGGCCCTTAGTCCGGTTGGACCTCTGTGGAATCACAGGAGTCCAGGTACTCATGGAGTCTCCACACCGCACTGCGGGCCAATTTGTTTCCAAATCATGTCACTACCTGCCTAGGCTGCTGCTCCAATTTCCTCCTTTATTTTTATTTTTATTTATTTATTTATTTATTTATTTATTTATTTTGGTAGGGACAGTCTTACTTTATCACCCTTGGTAGAGTGCTGTGGTGTCACACTGCTCACAACAACCTCCAACTCCTGGGCTTAGGTGATTCTCTTGCCTCAGCCTCCTGAGTAGCTGGGACTACAGGTGCCTGCCACAACGTCTGGCTATTTTTTTGTTGCAGTTTGGCCGGGGCCGGGTTTGAACCCACCACCCTCAGTATATGGGGCCGGTGCCCTACCCACTGAGCTACAGGTGCTGCCCTATTTTTATTTTTTAAGATGAAATCACACTTGGTCACCTTTGGTACAGTGCTGTGGCATCATAGCTCACAGCAACCTCAAACCCTTAGGCTCAGGGGATTCTCTTGCCTCAGCCTCCTGAGTAGCTGCAACTACAGGCACCTGTCACAACACCTGGCTATTTTTTAGAAACAGAGTCTCACTCTTGCTCAGGCTGGTCTTGAACTCCTGAGCTCAGGCAGTCCACCTGCCTCAGCCTCCCAGAGTGCTAGGATTATAGGCATGAGCCACCACGCCCAGCTAAACTTTTACTTTTGAAACAGGGTCTCAATCATTCTGGCTAGGGTGCTCTGGCATCATCACAGCTCACTGCAACCTCAAGCTCCTGGTCTCAAGTGATCCTCCTGCTTTGGATACCCCAGAGTGCTAGGATTACAAGCATAAGCCATTGATCCCAGCCTCTAGTCACTTGTAAACTAAATATATTTCTGTCCAAACCAACTAAATGTAGATTTTAATAATAGCAAGCTATCAGTTAGGATAGGTGTTTTTTTGCATTCTTTTCTCATTTTGTTTTGTCCTATTTGAAAAGGCTTTCAGAAGACTTCAAAAGTCTTACACACAATTTATCAATAGAAAGAGCTCTATGACACCAACACAAGGCCTGGCCTTAGACTTTTCCATGAATCATTGAATGTGACACCTAAGTGTGTCCTGTTGAAGAAGACACTGACCCCAGACAGTGGGGTCTGTCCCTGCTGCTCGGTACTGGCTATGTGAGTGCAGCCAGGTGGTCTCAGGGGTCTGTTGTGACTCATTTATGGGGCTGGTGTTGATCATGAAGACACCACCACTGCCCTTTGCCTCCCAAGCCTCTGGGCTGCAGGGTTGGCAGTTGTGACTGACCCCAGCAGGAGAGAGAATACAGAGGCTCCACCCTCTGTATTAAGTGTCTCTGTTTTGGTTACTGTGGCAACATGAGTTGCCTCCACAACAATGGCTTGAAACTGTAATAGTCATTCACTACTATTGCTCCTGGCCTCTAGGGTCTGGAATTCAGGAGCAGCCCAGGTAGCCCTTGCTTGGGGGTCTTGTTCAGGTTGGTGAGATGAGGCCTGTGGCTGGAGCCTTCCCTTGCGGGAGTTTTCATTCCTGCAGCAGGTGTCTGGGCTGGGAGGACTTGAACACGGTGTCTCCCAGCATGGTCCCTTGGGCAGTGTCCCCACAGAGCTAGGCAGCTGCAGCAGCTTGTCCACTTTAGTCTTGGAAGTCACCCCCACTTCTACCCCTGTTCCAGGAGGGAATCAGACTTTCCATGGGAGAAGCACCAAGGACTCTTCAGACGTGTTCTGAAGCCGCTACACATGCAGTCACTAGTTAGTAACTAATGTGCAACCACTTTATGAGCTATTGTTCTAGTGCTTTCTTGAGAGAAAACTGAATATAAATGAAATAAAAAGAAAACTCAGAAAACCTGGAGTTGAGTGTTCTTGTGTTAGTTGACGTTGCTTGGATTTGGGATGTGCACAGTTGTGTTGGTAGACTTGACTGTAGTTTTTTTCTTCTTAAAAACCACCCCAGGGGGGAAAAAAAACCCACCCTAGGAACCCAAACCTGTGTGCTGTATGGTGGGAAGGGCTTCAGCCCTCTGGGTTCTGTTACTGGGAAACAGTCTTACCAGGGTGGAGTCTTTTCACTACACAACAGACTTTAAGAAGATACTGAAAAGCTGCTTTCCCCATCTCATGCTTTAGGAACTGGAATGGAGGCCATCAAGTAGCTTGTCGGGCGTCCACATTTGATTTGGGGCTGCTCTGTGGCCAGTGACAAGTCTGGATGGGCTGGGAGGGGTTGCTATTTGGAGGTGGCTTTATTCACATGGCCCGGACTTATGCTGCTTTGAGCCTGATCGCCCACACAGATTCATTATTCTGACATCCTTGCCTTCTTCTCGGTGCCAGACTGCCTACTGGTGGAGATGCCAGGATGAGCTCCTTTGCTACCTGCAGGGGGAGGCGGCTCTGTAGGCCTCTGAGCCCCTCTGCAACAAGGCAGTGTGGGTGACACCTCCTGCTTACTATGGGTGCAGAACGAGGATGACAAACGCCAGAGGAAGCCTCCAGCCTTCAGCCAGATATCAAGAGAAGCATCTCCCTGTTTTCCCTGCATGTCTGGATATTGTGGAGGGGGCGGGGCAGGGAGAGTGCTCAGAGGGTACCAAGGAGCCTCAGTGGAGCCCCAGCAGTAACTCCTTCCTTGCCCTCTCTCTGTCTGACCCCCACATAGGGTCTTGTTTGCATAGAGACCCTTAGGCCCTCCTGTCACACCTCAAGATTAGGGTCGCAGCAGGCAGAGGCCACTGTGGAGCTCTGGTCCACAGCCTCCACCCTAGCCCTTTGGACAGCTCAGAGAAGGCCTTCACTCCTCTGCCACTCCCTGCCCACTGCCAGAGAACCTCTCCCTGGACCCCCACCTGGTGCCCAGAGAGCTTGAGTGGTGGGCTTCTCCCCTGGCCCTGTGTTGGATGGCACATAAGTCCCTGCAGCTGGGTCCCAGTTGTACACCTTTTAAAATTTTTCTGCAGTTATGGATAGAGGTTTTTTTAAAAAAACCTTTCTCTAAGTTAATTTTGGTAATTTATATTGCCTTAGAAAATTGTCAGTTTTATCAAGAACATCAAATGTATTGACTTGTCACTTTTAATTTCCTTTGCTGCTCTCATTTTCCTCTTTCTTGGTTCTCTGGGCTTTTGTTTTCTTCTCTGGATTAGACTGGTCAGAGGTTTGTTTATTTTATTTATTTATTTATTCTGAAGAACCAGCTCTTGGATTTACTGATAGGCCCTCCTGTTTTTCTTGTTTCCAATTCATTAATTCTGCCTTTATCTTTATTCAGCCCCCTCCTGCCTCCCGTGGATTTACTTTATTGTTCTGTTTTTCCCTCCTTGTGTCGAATGTTTAGTTCATTTATTTTCAGCCTCTCTTGCTCAGTAATAAAAACATTTAAGGTTGTGAATTCTCCGCCAACTCCTTCTGAAGCTGGCTCCGTGGACGTGCAGTTTCTCTTTCTGCATAATTGTAAAATCGTCTGTCATGGTGAACTTTATTTACTCTCTGACCTAGGAATTATTTAGGAGAGTATTTCTGAATTTCCAAATCATCTGGCTGCTTCTTTAGATCCTTTCATTAATTTCTAGGTTCATTGCATTGGCTTAAATAATAAGGCCTGTAAATATTTTACCATTTGGAATGTAGAGAGGTACATGCTTGTGTGTGCATGAGTTAGCATGCATGTGCGTGCACATGTGTGTATAAGTCTGTGCACATGGGCACATGCATGCACATCTTTGTGTATGTGTGCAAGTACATGCTGCAGGGTGGGAATGTGTGTCTACACGTGTCTGCATGAGGGTCTGTGTGCATGCACATAGGTGTCTAGGTTTATGTGTGCAGGTGTAATAAGTGTGTCTGTGTGCACAGGTGCGTGTGTGTGTGCGCCAGTGTAGGAGTGTGGACACAAAGGTGCACAGTCTATCCCACATGCGTGCACATGTGTGTAGACATGCATGTGGACTGTTCTGTGCTTTTACACCCAGGTGAGTGCGCCTTCTGGGGTGTGAGGTCTGTGAACACATCTGCCTAGTCAAGGATATTGATGAGAGCATCGAGTCCCTCATCTACATTCCAGTTTTGTCCACTTGATCCAGGGTCTCTAGATAGGATCCAGTCCCATCTCCTTGCTGTAGAGCTAATGATGAACAGCCTTGACCTTGTTTGGGGGCATGCCCTGTAGGTAGACCTGGATGGCCAGGGCTGCTTGATGGGAACCACACTCTCCTTTGTGTCAGGGTGAAAGCAAAGGCCTGCCACTGTGCTTGAAGGACTTGTGAAGGAACTTCTGCCACTGAGGGTGGAGCTTCTGCTGTGGTCCCCATGTCCCTCCTCCAGCCTCCAAGAGGGGCCTGTTGATGGGGCCATAAGCACCAGAGAAAGGGCCCTAGAGGTTTTCATTTTTATTTTTATTTTTTTTTATTTTATTTTTTTTTGTTGAAGACAGTCTTACTTTGTCACCCTTGGGTAGAGTCCTGTAGTGTCACAGCTCACAGTAACCTCCAGCTCTTGGGCTTAGGTGATTTTCTTGCCTCAGCCTCCGAAGTAGCTGGAACTACAGGCACCTGCCACAACACCCAGCTATTTTTTTGTTGCAGTTTGGCTGGGGCCAGGTTTGAACCCGCCACCCTTGGTATATGGGGCTGGCGCCCTACCCACTAAACCACAGGCACTGCATCTTAAATTTAACTTTTTAAAAGTTTTTGTAGAGACAGGGTTTTGTTCTGTTGCCTAAGCCTGATCCTAGCTCACTGCAGCCTTGAACTCTGAGGTACAAGTGATCCTCCCACCTCATTCTCCCAAAGTGCTGGGACTATAGGTGCTAGCTGCCATCCTAAACCCCTGCAAGATTTTCAAACAGAAAGTTCCTAGTTTGCTAATTATAAAACTCATGAATGGATGTTGAATTTTATTATTTTTTATGATGATGTGATTTTTTTTTCTGAGACGGAGTCTCACTATGTCACCCTGGATGGAGTGCTGTGGTGTCACAGCTCACAGCAACCTCAAACTCTTGGGCTTAAGTGATTCTCTTGCCTCAGCCTCCCAAGCAGCTGGGACTACAGGTGCCCACCACAATGCCTGGCTAGTGATATTTTTCTTTAATTTGTGTATCAGTCTGCTTGGACTGTGATAACAAAATACTACCGATTGGGGAGCTTAAAATAACAGAAATTTAGACCCTTTTAGTCTGAGATCGGGTGTCAGCACAGCGATTTCTCTGGAGGTCTCTCCCCTTGGCCTGTGGCCATCTTCTTCCCGTGTCTTCACGTGTCATCCCGTGTCATCATCCCTCTGTGTGTGTCTGTGTCATAATCTCATAAGAGCAGTAGTCATATCGAGTTGGGGTCAACCCTATTGACCTGAATCAGGCTTAACAACCTCTTTAAAGACTCTTACCTCCAAATATTAAACTTTTTTTTTTTTTGGCCTTTGAGCCACAGGTGCTGCCCCAAATATTAAACATTTTTTATTGTGGTAAAATACACATAAGATTTACCATTTTAAGTACATTTACAATGTTGTGCAACCATTGCCACTGTCTATCTCCAGAACTTTCATCTTCTCAGACTGAAGCTCTGTCCCCATTTAAGCAATAACCCCCCATTTCTCTTCTGGCCCTGGCGCCTGCCCTTCTGTGCCCTGTCTGTGTGGACCTGCCTGCTTCAGGAGCCTCAGATAAGTGGGCTCACACAGGATAATGTCCTCAAGGCTCATCTGTGTTGGAGTACATGTCAGAACTTCTCAGCTTTTTGAGGCTGAGTAATGTCTGGATAGACCACATTTGTTTGC
This sequence comes from Otolemur garnettii, assembly GCF_000181295.1. Classification (NCBI taxonomy): domain Eukaryota; kingdom Metazoa; phylum Chordata; class Mammalia; order Primates; family Galagidae; genus Otolemur; species Otolemur garnettii. The sequence goes on along the minus strand of NW_003852593.1, from coordinate 859,344 downwards.
CCCTTCATCCATCAGCGGACCTCTCGGCTGTTATGAGTAGTGCTGCTATGAACAGGGCTCTGCAAATATATAGCTCTTCGAGATCTGGCTTTCAGTTCTTCTGAGTATATACTCAGAGGTATATACTAATTGCTAAATCATATGGTAATTATGTTTTTAATTTTGGGGGGAATAGGGAAGAGATGGATAAGGTATCTCTCTGTCACCCAAGCTAGAGTGCAGTGGTACCTTCACAGCTCACTATAACTTTCAACTGCTGGGCTCAAACAGCCCTCTTGCCTCAGCCTCCCAAGTAGCCAGTACTATAGGAGCCACCACCATAACTGGCCAATTTTTCCATTCTTTGTAGAAATGGGGTCTTGCCATGCTACCCATGCTGGTCTCCAACTCCTCCTGCCTTGGCCTATCAGAGTGGTGGGGTTGTGGGCATGAGCCACTGTGCTGCCCAGCCTTCTTTTAATTTTTTGAGGAGCCCCATACTGTGTTTTCCACAGTGGCTGCAAAGTTTTATATCAGTTATAAATGCTGTGTCAGAGTCTGTGATAGCTGATTTGTCTGTTTCTCCTCCTAGTTGTGTGGGCACAGGCAAGTTTAGAATCATTGAATTAAAACTTTTACAGAGGCTCGGCGCCTGTGGCTCAAGCAGCTAAGGCGCCAGCCACATGCACCTA
>NW_003852593.1:846276-858429 GCF_000181295.1 Otolemur garnettii | reverse complement strand
AAAAAAAAAAAACTTTTACAGAGTTTCACTATGTCCACCTGGGTAGAGTGCTGTAGTATCACAGCTCACAGCAACCTCAACTCTTCTTTTTTTGCAGTTTTATATTTTGGCCAGGGCTGGGTTTGAACCCACCATCTCTGGTATATGGGACCAGCGCCCTACTCCTTTGAGCCACAGGCGCTGCCCGCAACCTCAAACTCTTGGGCTTAAGTGAGTCTCCTGCCTCAGCCTCTCAAGTAGCTGGGACTACAGGCGCCTGCCACAACGCCTGGCCATTTTTTGGTTGCAGCCATCATTGTTGTTTGGCGGGCCCGGGCTGGAGATTTGAACCCACCACCTTAGGTGTATGTGGCTGGCGCCTTAGCCGCTTGAGCCACAGGCGCCGAGCTGCCTGAGCTAATTTCTCAGTGTCTCTGTAGCGTTCTCTCTGCCCTTCTGTAAGCCCTCCCAGCTCTGACCCCCATCTTTCTATCTCTGTCCTGACAGAGATACAGAGTGCCCTGGCTGCCCTGTGACCTGGCCAGATGGAAGTTTTCCCCACGGGCTGGAGCCCAAGTTATGACCTTGAACATTTCCAGGCACTGATAAAGGTGTTCTGGTTGTTGCTCCAAACACTGAAAGACCAGGCTAGTTGTGGCAGCTACACCTGTAACCCCAGCACTCTGGGAGGCCAAGACAGGAGGACTACTGGAGCCCAGGAGTTGAGGTTGCTGTGGACTGTGACGATGCCACAACATTCTATCTAGGGCAACAGAGCAAGGCTCTTTCTCAAAACTCCCAAAACAAAAAAAAAGACACACTGAAAAATTAAACATGGTGCTAAACATGTAAAAACCGGTCCCAGCCCTGGGCCAAATTTCTTAAACCTCACATAAACTCTGTCACCCGACCCCCTCGTGGGGGCCGTGCCCGGGTGGAGCACCCCTTGTCTCTCTATCCATCATAAGGACACCAGAGCTTCCATGTCAGCTCCCTCAGAGATGTTCTGGCCTTATCACCAGTTGTTCACTGGCCCCACGTTGCAGTGGTTTGGGGGGCTCCCTATGGGAGTTCCCCTGCCAGTGCTGTCAGGGCAGCTTCAGTGGTGGGTTCAGGCAGACACCTCTGTCTGGGGCTCCAGTGCGGCAGTTGTGAGACTGCTGGGCAGCTCATGTTATTGACCTCGCTGGCTGATGGCCCCAGTCCTGAGGAGCCTCTTCTGTGACGACACCGGCTATGCCCACCTGGGCACCTGGTTCATGTGGATCTGCCAGGGAACTTCTGGAACTGCATTCTCCAGGGCTTCCTGTAGCCACTGCTCTTCACCAGTTCCAAGCAAATCAGGGTGTCAAATTTCATGAGTTTTTCTTGTTAGCATAGGAACAAAGAGCTTTGCTATCCCTTCCTTCCAAGTGGGGAGCATGGGGGTGGAAGTCACCATACCTTGGTGTCCAGGCACCCTATGGTGTGTATCAGGTCCCATGGGCCAGGCTGGAGCTGTTCCTCCCTCACTCCAGCAGCTAGCAGCTTTCTCGTGTTTGCTGCTGTGATGCCAACTTCTGTCATCTCTTCTGTGCCTTTTGTCTTGTCCACTAAGGTGCTACAGATTCTGTTTTTGCTCTGTAACTGGTGCTCTGGGAACCCTAAGAAGCGCCCAGTTTGTCCAAGACTGAAGGTCATCCCTGTCTTTGTCTGCTCCTGGATGGCACCAGGCCTTTACATCACTTTAATTCCAGACACTGCCCTTGTGGTGTCTGTGTCCTGCGTCTGGGTATTGTGGCCCACTGTTTTCCACGCCTACAGGTATCATCACTCCGGTGCACACTGTCAGTGCTATGTGATTTCTGCCTTTGATAGCTCTCCTTGGTCATCCTGAGTTCCTGGCCCCTGGGGCCTCTCCGTGGGGCAGCTTCTGTTCCTCTGAGTAGCCAGTGAGCAAGTGAGGTACAGCCAAGACAGAAGCCACCACCTGTCTTGTTCCAAACATTTTACTCCTTGCCCCCAGAGAATCCCCCATTAGCAAACTCCACCCCCAGCCCTGCCCCCTGCAGTCTGCTTTCTGCCTCTCTGGGCATTTTCAGGAGATGGTGCAGTGTGGGGCCTTTTGTATCTGACTTCCATTAGCATGCTTTTTATTTGTCACCCTCAATAGAGTGCTGTGCCATCATGGCTTACAGCAACCTCAAACTCTTGGGCTCAAGCGATTCTCTTGCCTCAACCTCCCAAGTAGGTGGAACTACAGGTGCCCACCACAAAACCCAGCTATAATTAGAGTTGGGGTCTCCCGCTGGCTCAGGCAATCTACCTGCCTCAGCCTCCCAAATGTTAGGATTACAAGTGTGAGCCACTGCACCCAGCCTTTTTTGTTTATATTTTGAGACAGAGTCTCACTCGGTCACCTGGGTAGACTGCTGTGGCATCACAGCTTACAGCAACTTCAAACTCTTGGGCCACCACAATTCACCCGCCTCAGCCTCCCAAAGTGCTAGGATTGCAGACGTGCTGGGCCCACCTGGCTCATTGGCATGTTTGGAAGCAGGTTCTGGGCCTCGCCTCTGACTGTTTGGCGGGGGGCAAGTGTGGGGACCATGGCTGAGCTGCCCAAGAAATGGCTGGCACTGGCTCTCTGTGACCCAGGGCTCTTTCCTGGGCACCCTCTGCCCTATTCATGATCAGGATGCACAAGCCAGACCCAGCCTGTTCTGTTCTAAGGATGCCCCACCTGCCTGTCTTGTGCTGAAGCATGTCCACAGAGAACATGTGGCCCGTAGGGCCAGCACTTTGGCTCTGCCCCTTTATGTGAAGTCTGCATCTGAAGCCAGCTCTCTCACTCACCAACCAGGGGAGGCCATATAGTTCTTTGGCCGCTAGTAGGCATGACCATCCCTTGGGCCTGGCTGGGGCACTCTGCATCCATAGGACACAAAGCACTGGGACAAGGGCTTGGGTGTGACCTTAGGTGAGCCCTTGCTACTTGGGGCTCAGTGTGCGCCTCTGTATGGGGGATGGACACCTATTCTCCATGCTTCTGGGGAGTGAGCCAGTGTACAGGCAGGCTGCAGGGGGTGGATCTGGCTTGTCTAGTGGGGGCTCCAAGGTCAGGCTATCCTGTACTCTCTCTCTGTGGATAGGCTGAGAAGGGGACAGTTGGTGCTGTTATATGAGGAGTTGGTTCCATTGTCTAGGGGCAGACCCTCACCATCCATAGCTGGCCATGGCAGGACAGGGCGTCCAACATGGAGGCATGGAGACAAAAGAGGGCCTGGGGAGAGGAGAGCCCTCTACCACTTGCTCAGGCCAGGTCTGTCTAACTAATCCACAGCTGTAACTCAGGGGCTGTGAGGTTGGGGTGGGCTGTCCACTCAGGGCTGTTGGCTTTGCCTTTGCTTTTGGAAAGGAGCTTGTGGGTGGGGCCTGGCCAGCTCTGTTCTCAGAGCCATGCTTGGGATGTTCTGCCCCAGGACTACAACTGGGGCCCCCCCTGGGAGCCCCTCAACCCAGCTGGGTATTGGCAAGACCTTCCCAGGCCAGGCAGCTTCGTCTGTTGAGAGCTCTGTGTGCCAGTCCCCAGGGCTGCCAGGCTGTGGGTGAGGCAAGAGGCAGCTCTGCAGGCACCAGGATCCAGGCACAGAGGGGCCACCTGGGGGGAGCACGTGGCTGGAGGGGTGTGAAGGGAGGCCTGGCAGGTCTGGCTTGGTCCTAGGGGTGTGGGAGGTCTGGGGTGGGGTCTACGCTGGGGCGTCTGGGTTCACCCCACCCTGCAGCCCCACTGAGCCAGAGGGAAGCACACCCAGGCACAGAGGAGGTCATAGAGGGGCTTGTTGGCACCCTTAACCTTGTGCCAGGACCTTGGGGCATAACAGGAAAAAGTGTGGCCCAGCCCTGGGAACCATAGCATGAAGAAGTCATCTCTGAGGTTTTGGATTTGGGGCTGAGGGCCCTGGAGTGCGACATGGGAGCCCTGGGGGCTCTAGGCCTGAGTATTATCTGTCCTGGTCAGCGACAACTTGGGCTTCACAGCTCGAAGATGTTTGCATCTGTGTGATCAGTGGGTTCCCAAGCTGTGCCCCTTAATGTGGCTGTGGGACAGCTGCAGGCAGGATGTGCGTGCAGGACAGAAGTCAAGGGTAGCAAGATCCCTGTCTTCCCCCAGACAGGGCCCCAGAACTGGTGGAGCCAGGATGGCCCCTGGCTGAGGCGGGGACTGTGGCTAGTGGCTAACTGTGCCCAGAATGTGTCCTGACCAAGATCCCCACTGCCTCTGGCCAGGCCCCTAGGATGCACAGTCCAGGACCAGGACTGGTTTTGGTCACCCCAGAGCGAGTCCTGAGATCCAGCATCTCTGTTTCTCTACTGGTCTCTCAGTGTCAGCAGGCTGCTGCCCGGGTGGCAACTCCTGAGATGCCCTCAGTGGCCACTGGGTGGCACCAAAGATTGCCCCTCGGTGGCTGCGGCTTCAACCTGCCCACGCTGGCCTAGGAGTCCTGGAGTGGGGATGGGGTTCCCTCCTCTGGTGTCCAGTGTCCCAGGGACATGCTTCAGTGACCTGGGCATCAGCCCAAGGGGATCCAGGTGCTGTACCTGAGAGTACATGTTAGCTATCTAGGGGGATGTAGATGGGGAAGGGGACCCCTGGCCCACCTCATGGAGACTAGGCCATCAAGGGGGACTTATGAATTTGGGGCCGGGGGTGGGAGAGGGTGGAGCTGCAGTCAACTTCCCTGCCCAAGCTGCTCCAGTGGGCTGCAGGTTGGGACCCTAGGTGGGCTGAGGGCATGACCCTGGTGTGTCCCAAGGCATGATCGGGGGGGCTCTCGATGTGACCCCAGATAGGTTGCAGGTGTGAGGCAGCTGTTGATAGACTCGTAAGCAGGAAGGCATGCTCGATGCCCACATCTCACGGGCAGAGCTGGTCCCTCCCTGGGTCATGTCATGGTGTGGGAAAGCCTTTAACTTCAAGTCCTAGGCCTCCGTGTGACCTAGGAGGTGCTACCTCCTGAGTGGAGACCCCAGAAGGGGCTGCTTCTGGGCCCAGTGGTGGAGAGAAGGGAAGGGACAGAAGCTAGGGAAGCCCCTGAGCCCTGGACTCCTCCCCTTGGCCCTCTCAGGCTGGCCTCAGCTACAACTCTGGCTGTCAGGACCCCACGTGGACACTGTCTGGCCTTGAGACTTTGGTCCAGGTGTGGCGAGGACATGTAGGACAGGCTCAGGCCACCTGACACTCCCACCCGGCCTCCTGCCAGGCCATGGGGAGGGAAGGGCTGCCTGGGTGGGGCCTGGGAGGAGTGGATAGAGTAGGCCCTTACCTTAGGGTCCTTTGCTCTGAGGTTCCTTGTGTGCTGACCCTACAGTTGTCAAAGTGTCCATAGTCCATAAATGTCCCAGGAGATGTGTCCATGGATGGGCAGGAACACACCTGGCTGGAACAGACTGAGAGCTGAGCTGGGAGGGCCCTGAGTGCCCCCTGCTGGGCCTCTGGGGATGGGGTGGCTGAGGGCTGTGGGAATGTGGCTGGGACAGGCTAGAGGCTGGTTGTGCAGTGTCCTGAGAGACCTGAGACCGGCCTGTGCCCTTCTACTCCTTGGCTGGAGTCCACCGTAACCCTGGCTGGCCTCAGTCTGCCCTCTGGTGGCAGCTCCTTGCCAAGCCTTGGCCAATCCTGCCCTCAGACCTCCTGGCCAGGATCCCCACTTCCCCTGGCCAGGCCCCTCCCGTGGACAGGCACAAGGCTCAGTCTCTTCTGGGTGAGCAGGGGGTGAGTTCTCGGTGGGGGCTTGGGACTACGCAGGCAGCATCTCTGAGCAGCAGCCACCGCTCACTTGGAGGTTCCATGGACCTCGTCTCCACTGTCCCAAGCCGTCCTCAGGCTTCCCTGTTGAAAATTTACTGACACTTGGCAGATCGCAGCAGACATATGACCTTGGGAAGCCTCGAGCCCAGCAGGCCCCTCCTGCACTTGGCCCAGCAGTGTCCTGAGTGGGGGATGCAGGGATGAGAGGACAAGACCCAAAGGAGACCTGAGCTAAGGGTGGCTAAGCCGACCCCTCCGTGGTCCTGCTGGGCAGAAAGTTATGGGACGGGGACCTGGCAAGAGGCCATCAGCTTTCTCTCCAAGTGGAAAAGCAGACAGTAGTACCAGCCACCCACAGATGACCTGGAAGGGAAGCCAGGACCTTGTGTTTCTTCCTGGGCAGGTGCCAGACCCTGGACCCTTGGGGGAACTGCCCCACTCTCAGTCTGGGGGCTGTGCCCAGTGGCACTGAACTCCTTCTGGCCCAGAGAGGGAGCCCGTCAACGCTGCCCTCCTCAATTTTTTTCTCCTCCCCAATTAATTAATTTAAATTGACCATTAAGTCAGCCCAGTTTTTGATTGATATTTTCATTAGCAGCCCTGTCCGACGCCCCAGGAATGTATGGTAATGTCCAATCTGCGGGCGGGCCACGCTCCTCCTCGCTGCGCTGAGTTATGGCTGGCACCATCGTGCGCTCCCGGGGTAATTTGAATTCAGATGAGCTGCTGCAGCGTTCCGGAGCCTGGCGGCCGGCCGCTGACGGATGGCACTCGGGTTACCACAAGGTCAGTGTGCAGCCGCCTCCCGCTGTGGGAGGTGTTAGCCAGGCCGACTGGGAAGGTGGGCAGCCCCACGGTGGGTGGCCAGGTGTACTCTTGAAAGCCTCTTGGCCAGTGGCTGTCCCAATAGAGCACGGACAAGCCCTTGGGCCTGTGTGGTCTGAGGCCACTGCCAAGCCTCACAGCCCCTGTCCCTCAGGCATTAGAAAGATCTGCTGAGTGCTCCCTGGAGGGATGAGGTAGGCAGGCTTTCGCCTAGGGGACTCGACAGGTCTCTGCATCCACCTGCAGCTGGACATAGAACTGGTGGAGGGTTCAGGTGACCCTTGGAGGGCTTGGAAATGTGTGTCCCAGGGGACTCTGGGGGCTGGCACTTGGGCCAGGGTGAGTGGCAGGGCTGCGTGTGGTGGCCCTGGGAGGCTCTAGGGGGAGGGGCTCAGTGGAAGGAGGTCATGGGCCCCTACCCCTCAGGAGGGCTCAGCTGGGGGTCTGTGGGGCCACAGAGGATTCGCAGTAAAGGTTCCTGTGCAAGCCAAGGCCCAACTGTGGTGACCCACAGGGAAGGTGCCACCTTTGTCCTTGCACCATGCTGGGGCTCTGAGCTGTGGCCAGAGTCATATTGGCTGGACAGCCCAATCTGAGGCCAGGCTCTGAAGAGCCAGCAGGGCACCGTCTTGGTCTCATCTGTAATAGCGTGTCTGACGGCTGCTTGGTGGTGATCAGAAGGTGTTAGCTCACGTCCGGAAGGGTGGATGTCCAAGAAGGGGCCTGGCTCTTGGTGAAGGCCTCTTGCTATGTCATCCTGTGGTGGGAGGCAGAAGGGTAGATAGAAGATGGAAGGGGGCAGGACAGGCCCCTCCCGGGAAGGGGGCCCCATCCACTCACTTTCCCTTTGGGCCCCACGTCCCTACACCCCACACAGGGGATCTCATTCTACATGGACTTTGGGGACATGTTCACCTGTGGTGGGTGGAAACTTGGGGTTGGTAGGCCACGGACCCTGGTGACAGTGCTGGGTTCCATAAGACCAGGCGTTGGCCCCACTCTGGGGACTTGGAGCTGGAGGGTGGGGCCTGAAGACAACCAGGGCAGGGTGTGGGGCTGCCTGGGTCCCTCAGGGAGGGGCTGGTCTGGACCCAGGGACTAATCCTCATCCAGCAGGTGGGGGGTGGACCCATCCCATAGGCACTTGCCCTGAGCTGCTGGTCCCTCACCTACCAAGACCCTATTTCTAACTTTCCCTGCAGCTGAGTGTGGCCATGTGACTAAGCCCTGACCAATAAGATGTGAGTAAAGGTGTTGAGCAGAACTTTTGGGAAGACTCCTTAGAAGTGACTGACTCGGCTCGGCGCCTATAGCTCAACCGGCTAAGGCGCCAGCCACGTACACCTAAGGTGGCGGATTCGAATCCCCAGCCCGGACCTGCCAAACAACAATGACGGCTGCAACCAAAAAATAGCCGGGCGTTGTGGCGGGCGCCTGTGGTCCCAGCTACTTGGGAGGCGGAGGCAGGAGACTCGCTTGAGCCCAGGAGTTGGAGGTTGCTGTGAGCTGTAATGCCACGGCACTCTGCCCAGGGGGACAGCTTGAGGCTCTGTCTCAAAAAAAAAAAAAAGAAGTGACTGACTCAAGTGGCCAAAGCTCCCTTCCACTGTGACTGCTTCCTGCTTCCTGAGATGGAGATGTGACGGCTGGGGCTCCAGCAGCCATTTGAGCTATGAGGGGACCTTAGGCAGGAAACCAGGTGCACAGAGCAGAGAGGCAGAGGGGTCTGGGTATCTGATGACTATAAAGGCCCCACCCCAGCCCTGGTTGGCCACCCCCAACTCTTGCCTCCTGCTCACATAAGCCCTTTTGCTGTTGCTGGTGGTGGTGGTGTTATTTCTGTTCTGCTGTCATGGGTCGTGCTCATGGTGTTGTTGGTGGCTTTGATGGTGTTTTGGTGTTCTCGTTGCTGGCAGTGTTTTTGTTATTGATGGTGGTGACATTTGTGGTGTTAGTGTTGAGTATTGCTATCCAGGATGTGGATTCTCAATCCCCAGCAGGTCTTGCACGTCCTGTTTTGTTACATTTATTGCCATGTATTTTATTTTGGGTTGCTAATACAAATAGATTAATATTTTTTCCCTTTTCTTACTGTTTACTGCTAGCTTATAGAAATAAAATTGATACCTGTATGCTGACCTCATATCCTGCAGTGTTGCTAATCCACTTATTCATCCTGGTGGCTGTCATGTGGATCCCTGTATACCGGCTGTCTGCTCCTGCACAGCAAATCACCCCCAGCCATTTGCCTAACGTGGCAGCCATTGATCATCTCATCACTTCCGAGTTCAGTAGCCATGTGTCTCAGTGAGTGCCATCAGGCGGCTAATGTGGGCTGTGGTCTCATCTGAAGAGTGTTCCCTGGAAGGACCCTCAGGGGGCCTTGAGCCACTCAGAGTGGCCAGCATACTTGGGCAGGTAGGGAGGCCGGGGAGAGGAGACACAGCAGCTTTGTGGCACAGTGAGTTCAGTGTTGTTTGCTCTGGACAAGGTGGGTGGACCAGAGGGCTCTGCCTACGAGGACAGCTACATCTGGGTCTCTCAGTTCCTGTGGCAGCCACAGGATCGAGTGTGTCTGTGGTGTCTACATCTGTGTATCTTCTCTGCTCTGTGGCCTCCACATCTGTGCGTCTCCTCTGCTCTGCTCTGCAGTGTCCACATCCGTGCGTCTTCTCTTCTGTGCTCTGTGGTGTCCACATCTGTGCATCTTCTCTGCTGGTCCAGGGACGTGTGCATGACCTAGGTTTCTTTCTGTGTCTGTCCAGGGGGATCAGCTGCTGCAATGAGCTCCAACTCAGCATCACAAGTGTCACTGAGTGCCACCCCCCAGGGTCAGGGACCCAGCTGTAACCTGTTGGCCTGGGTGCCTGGCCTGGGTGCCTGGCCAGCTCTCCCCTGCCCCAGCACAGGGTTGCTGTCACTTCCTGGGTCTCTCAGTTCCTGTGGCAGCTGCAGGAGCCAGTGTGTCTGTGATGTCCACATCCATGCATCTTCTCTGCTCTGCCTTTTGTGTCTCTAGCTCTTCTGTCTTATACCTATGAGCACCAGCCTGGCATGGTCAGAAGGATGGGAGGCCACACTCCTATCTGAGGGGGTCACACTCGGGGTGTCTGGCTGGCCCTGTCCTTTGGTATAAGGCCTGCTTCCTGCCTTTGTTTCGCATGCTGTCTCATGTTGTCTCTGTGACCACTTTATTTTTTATTCTGCCTCAGACTTCCCTGTCCTCTGATTGGCCCTGCCCAGTTTGGCTTACCCTAAGAGCTCAGCCCCACTGCTGTCCAGTCTGCTATCCTCCCCTCCCCAGCTCACAGCACCTCCAGCCACACTGGGCTGGCTAGCTTCATGCTGAGGGCTGTGGGTGGATATGAGGTGGGTCTGGGGAGACAGGGAGCTGACCTTCTGGGGCTGGGCTGGGGGAGGGCTGGATAGCAGGCTGGGGATGCCCAGCAGCTGGGCCTTGAGTTGTAGTCAGTTGGTCTCTGTAAAAATGGCCAGACCAGTGTCTGCAAAGCACCACCATGGCACTGCCAGCCCTGGCCACAGTGTGGTTAGTCCAAGGCTCAGCTCACATGTGGCTCTTTGGGAGGGGGCATGGTGCTCTGTTGGTCAGCACAGCCTACCCTCCCAGTCGGGGTTCCAAACGAGTGAATTTGCTGCTGTGCTACAATGCATCGGTGCCCCAGTTGTGGAGCCGCCATAGTCATTGTGGGACAGGCACAGGGAGGGACGAACTCAAGGCCTTGGGGGGGGGGGTGTTCTCAAGGAGACAGAGTCTGTGCCCTCGCGTTCCCTCAGCTGGACAGGAGTCTTTTCCTTGGTCTGTTTGTGCCACAGTTTACTCTCATGTGCTGCTTTCTGGTGGTTTAACTGTTTGAAATGAGGCTGGTGTAGTGGCTCATGCTGTAGTCCCAGCACTCTGGGAGGCCAAGGTGGAAGGACCCCTTGAGCTCAGGAGTTCAAGACCAGTCTGAGCAAGAGTGAGATCCTGTCTCTACTAAAAGAAAAATTAGCTGGGCGTTGCAGCTGGCGTCTGTGGTCTCAGCTACTCAGGAGGCTGAGGCAGGAGGATCACTTGAGCCTAAGAGTTTAAGGTTGCTGTGAGCTATGATGCCACAGTACTCTACTAAGGGTGATAGTGTGAGATTCTGTCTCAAAAAAAAAAAAAAAGTAAAAAAAAAACAAAGAAAAAAGACTATTTGAAACAGCTCTGGGTCCAGTTCTGTGTCCTCATCACAAGAGGCCATGATGAGCTTACAGAGAAAATACATGTAGGTGATTCTCACCTAGGTGTGGATCAGCAGTGCCTGTCCCATGAGGTGTCTGAAACAGAGCCACACATGGAGCAGGTCTGTGTTTGCTTGGTGGGTGAAAATGTGACCAGAGGCTCGTGGCAAGGTGCCTAGTGTGGCCCCTAGGAGCAGTGGTCAGCGTGTGCTTGGCAGGTTCACAGAGAGTCTCTGGACAGACCCAGGAGAATGCAGCACCCTTCAGATCATCTGCTGAGTGTGGGGAAGAACAGCTTCGTGCCCGCCTCCCTCTGGTATTCTGGATGCTGGGTTGTCGTTGGTGCAGCTCCTGCGAGCTTGCTGGTGGGGCCCGAGGATGGGCAGACACGCCGTTTCCAGAGCCCTGGCCTTTGGGGTCAGCTGCATGAGGTGTGGCTTGCAGGTCCCTGTTTCCTGTGTCCTTGCATCACTGGCTGTCATATGACCTTCCCACACCTGCTGCTCTGAAGGCACATGTGTGTCTGATTTTGCATCTGACCCCTGTTAGCAATGGCCTCTCATGTTGGCCCTGGAACTCTGCTGGGAGCTGGCTGCTCCGTGTTGTGGCCTTCTCCTTTCACAATCTCTGACTTTTCCATGTCGGTTTCTAAAATTCACTGATGTGGTCTCAGCCTCTAGATCTTTGTGCGATCTGAGGTAGGGATGTAGTTATATTTCTCTGTATAAAATAATCCACTTCTCTTTCATTCCTAGTTTTTGAGTTATTTTAAAATGTGGATAATTGAACTTTATGAGATACATGTCCTGTGTCTGTGTGCAGTTTCTGTCCTGGAGGCTCTGGACGGAGCACATCCTAGTGACACGTTTGCTGGGGTGGAGACACCCTGGAGTATGTGATAAGTGTTAGTTAAACTGAACCACTGGGTCTGGTTAGCAGTGATTCATTTAAAACGTATCCCTTCCTTATGAGTCACCGGAGGTAGACGTCCACACACATGGCATTTGTAGGACACAATGTATTGCATCCACACACACACTGCCCGTGTCTCAAGCACATACGTGGCATTTGTAGGACACAATGTATTGCACCCACATGCACACTGCCTGTGTCCCATGCACACACACGTGGCGTTTGTAGACCTCTCCGTATTGCATGCACACACACACACTGCCTGTGTCCCATGCACACACACGTGGCATTTGTAGGACACTCGGTATTGCATGCACACACGCACACTGCACGCATCTCATGCACACATATGTGGTGCTTGTAGAACACTCCGTATTGTATGCACACACTCACACTGCTGTGTCCCCTGCACACATACGTGG
>NW_003852593.1:815982-845233 GCF_000181295.1 Otolemur garnettii | reverse complement strand
AAAAAAAAAAAAAAAGAAAAGAAAAAGAAAAAAGAAACTTAATCCCAATGCACTGGTATTAGGAGATGGGGCCATTAGGGGTGACTAGGAACTGGGGGCTTGGCCTCATGGGTGGAATCCACGCCCTTATGAAGGGCTGGAGGGAATGTTCTGCTCTCTGCTCTGTTGCCACACAAGGACATGGCAACAAGGTGCCCTCTGGAAAGCAGAGAGCAGCCCTCAGCTGACACCTTGGACCTTGGGCTTCCTGGCCACTGGAACTGTGAGATAAATTTCTATGCTTATAAATTACCTAGGGTGTGATATTTTGTTACTGTAGCAGGAGTGGGCTAAGACAAGAGTCACACCCATCTTGTGGTAGAGGTGGGGGCTTCCTCGTTTTCTGTTTTCCAGAGTAGCTTAATACTGCCAGTGGGGGTGCTACAGGGGCTGAGGCTGGCTGGGAGATAAGGGTGTGTGTTGTAGGTGCAGGCACAGGTGTGTCTACATCATATGAGCATGTGTGTACTGTGTGGGGGTATGCAAGCTCGTGTGCGTGTGTGTGTGCACATGTGTGTTGGAGAATTTGTGCAGAGGTGTGGGTATATGTGTCTGGCCATCTGCATTGTGCATGTGTGGTTTGTGCTGTGTACTTGTGTCAGCATGTGTGTATTGTGAGTGCGTGTGAGCCCTGGCCTCTGGGATCTCATGGCCTGCTCATGGGCTGCCTATTGTGCAGGTGTGTACATGTGTGCATTTATGAACCTGCCCTGTGTGTGTAAATGTGCGAGAGTGCACACACTTGTGCACATTCATGCTCATGTGGGTGGTGTGTGTGTCAGTGCAAGCACACAGGTGTGTGCACAAGTGTGTGTGCATACAAGAGGGCTTGCGTGAGTCTGTGTGTCTGGTGCTTTGTGTGAGTGCAAGTCGATGTGTGTGTCAGATGGGGCTGAGCTCACCCTGAGAGCTCTGGTAGGACCCTGGATCTGGTCTTGTCTTGGCCCCCTGCTGGCTTCTCTGGTGGCTCTGGGTGTTGGGACACAGGAGTGTGGCAACTTTAACCTTCACTGGCAGTGCCATCCGAGGTCCCCACACAACTCAGTGTAAATACAGCAATCCACACTTCAGATAAATACAAGATGCATCAAAAGATTTAAGGCACCTGTTGTGTATTTAAAAGAATTATATCTTGTTTATGGTTTGGTATAAAACGCACAGCTGATTTATATAGTGGCTGGTCCATCGTGGAGGAAATCTCATTTCAATCATAAATGGCAGGGTTTGATTTAAGAATTCATTCTTTAATGGGTCTGCAATGTTCAAATTTAAACCCATTCAATTCATCAGCCAAATATTCAATATGGGCACAGGGAACTCATTTAGGCAAACAGAGACTTTTAATATAAATTTTCCGGGAGATTTCTCCATCGATTCCGCAGTTTAGTGCAAAATGATTTGTGCGATACATTCTGGGAGATCAATGCTGCCGGTCAATGGCTCCTATAAAACCACCTCCCGCCTGGCGCAGGTCAAGGCACTTTGGCTCTCAGGGAGCTTGTCAGCGGACGACACGGCCATGCGGCCGGAGTCGTTTCTTCTCTCTGACGGTGCCTGCTGTCCGCTGCCCACGCACTGGCAGAGGGACTGCCTCCCTAGCCTGGGCCAGATCATGGACTCAAGATTCAGGGCCTCAGTGCCCCTGTCTTGGGCTGGGTGGGGACAGGTGAGGCTTTGGCCAGAGGGGCTGCCTGTCCTCCTCAGCTGTGCTCAGGAGCGGCCTTGCAGCTGTATCAGCCACAGTTTGGGGCTCTGCCCTGGGAGCTGGTAAGGAGCCTTTGGGCCAGGCCTGAGCTGCCCTTTACAGCCTGACCCGGGGTCCCAGGGCTGGTCTCTGGCACAGCAAGGGGCCTCCTGGGGGCAGACTCACTACTGAACTCCAAAGCATGGCCTGGGGTCTCTGAGGGCCCAGGGACAGGACCCCACCACACCACAACCTGCTCTGTGCTCCACGGACTTTGCTGAGCAGGATGCGTGGCAGAGGCCAGCCCAGCCCAGCTACCTGCATGAGGGAGAAGGCATCAGTGTGTCTCCTGCTCCCTGCCCGCCCTGTGCCAGGTGATGGAGGCTGTTCCCAGTGTGGCCTAGGGGCTCTGTTCTGTGAGGTGCCTCAGGGATCTGTCCTCAATCACTGGGTAGGGTCCAAGGCCACGTGGTCCACTTTCTCTCCACATAGTCACGTCCCTGTGGACACTGTGGAGGTAGCCATAGGGCAGGGAGCAGGAGGGATGGGCAGCTGGAGCCCAACCTGGGGGCCAAGGGCTGTCATGCAGGGTGGGGCCTCTGCGCAAGAGTGGGGCAGGGCATTGACCTTGTGTCCAGATGGGCTGGGGTGTCAGGATGCCCCAGTACTGAGATGGAGCCATCCACTGGAAAGGGGCCTGGGGAATGCCCCTCCAGCCCCAGGTTATGGTCATAGCTGTCTCTTTGGCCCAATGAAGACAGTAGAATGGCCACCAAGCCTGGGACATCCTTAAGTCTCCTTCCTATACCTCAGGACTGCCTACCTGCTCTGGGGCATCCCACCTGATCCCACTTCTCTGCCTGGTATCTCTGCTGCTCCCCCCTCCCCCCAGGCTGCCCCACTGTCCTCTCTGTTGCCAGGCCCTGGACCTCCCCCCAGAGTTGAGGTATTTCTTGCTGTTCTGGTCCAAAGGTGGGCCCCCTGGGTTCCCAGGTCCCATCTCTGCAGCCTCACCCTCTGTGCCACGTCGTCCAAGTATTTGTTTCCTTGGTGTTCACCTGCCTAGACCTGAGGTCCTGAGAGGTGGGCAGGTCTTCCTTCCAGCAGTTCGGGGGCCCCGCAGGAGGAGGGAACAGCATGGAGCAGCCCGGGCTCCTGCAGGTTGGGTTATGGGGAGTATAGCACATTAGGTGGGGCAAGGAGGGTCTGGGGATGTCTGTGGACAGGCCCCACTGTCCCAAGTGCCATGTTAGGAAAGATAAAAATGAGTTGGCAGGCTTGGCGCCTGTGGCTCAAGTGGCTAGGGTGCCAGCTATATACACCTAAGGAGGCAAGTTCAAGTCCAGCCCGGGCCCGCCAAACAACAATGATGGCTGCAACCAAAAAAATGGCCAAGCGTTGTGGCGGGCGCCTGTGGTCCCAGCTACTTGGGAGGAGGAGGCAGGAGACTTGCTTGAGCCCAGGAGTTGGAGGTTGCTGTGAGCTGTGATGCCACTGCACTCTACCTAGGGGGACAGCTTGAGGCTCTGTCTCAAAAAAAAAAACGAGTTGGTGGGGAGCTCAGTGTGACAATCAGGAGGCCACACGTGACCACAAAGCTCAGGGGAGCTGCTGTGGCTGAGCCTTCTACCTACATGGTGTCAGTGAAAGGTCTGGCTTCAAGGGAGGCCCTGGGGCAGGTGTCAGATCTGGGTGGCCCTGGAGCTTGCTGGGAGATGGATACTGAGGCCTCTGGGGCTGCAGAGAGGGTGAGGGGCTGGGACCCTGGGTTCCCAAGCTCTGTATCCTGTGTGGGAACCCAGGTAGGGGTGGACAATCAGGTGGACAATCACTGCAGGGAACTTGCCCTGTGGCCTCCCAGACTCCTGAGAGGAAAACCAGGCCTGGACCTTGGCTGCAGCCGTGACTCCTACTTAACAGCTGGCCTGGCCTGGGCTGCCCATTCCCCCACCCCTGTCCCTCCAATGTGCCCAGTCTCTGAGGCCACATGGCCCCATCCCTGGTGCCTTGTAACCTCTGTCCCATAAGCTGGTGGCCTCTCGGCCTGCCCCACATGCACGGGATACAACAGGACCAAGCGGCAGAGCCCATATTGATTTCATTTCCAAATTATTAATCAACTTCACAGCTCAACAGAAATATTGTATTGTTCAGCTTGGGCAGGTCCAAATGGCTCTCCCTCAGGCGAGGAGTGGGGACGGGTGAAGGACAGGGCTGATGAACAGACTATGGCTGCAGATGCTGGCAGCAGCAGAGGGCGTCAGGCCCTGCCCACCCATGGCCTTCCCACCTGGCCAGGTGAGGTTCGGGAGGGGTTGTGAGAGCCTGGGAAAGGGGTTTGGACAGCAATGCCGGCCCTGGGGATCCCTGAGCAGAGGCTTCAGCTGCCTCTTGGGGAGCTGAGGGCTCTGCCAGGGTAGGACTGGCTGGATTCAAGCCAGAGCTGGCCACAGGCCTATCCCTGTTGGGTCTGCTGCCTCTCCACCCCGTGGAAAGAGGAAGCCCTTTCCGGCGCTTTCCAGCTTCCTCTCTCCATGTTCCCTCTGAGGACTAAGGGGACCCAGCACCTGCCTGGGCCCTGGCTTGTCTTCAGCCCTGGGGAGGCTCATGTGCCCCCATCCTGTGCCTGCATGTCCCACCAGGAGTCTAGCCTCTTGGACTCTACCTGCCTGACTTCCCCAGCACTAGTGCCCTCCCCTGCAGACCACTGTGTCCAGCCTGTGGGTCTGAATCTGTCAGGACTGCACTGGAGCCTTTACTCTGCACCTACTGTGTGCTGTCCCCATTGGAGGGTCTGGCTAGGGTTGCGCCCCTGGCCAACCTGGCCTTGTTCTGTCTGGGTCTCCCACCCACTGGGCCCTCCCTGGGGGTGGACAGGCCACCTGCCACTGAGCCTCACTAAGCTGGTGCCTACAAAAACTACAGATTCACACAGCTTTAGGTCACACCCCCTCAGGAAGGAAATTGCAGGGTGGTGGCTCCAGGACCAGCCTCCTCTCCGGAGGCCAGGGTGAAGATCTGGGGAGAGCACACTCAGGAGACCCGAGAGGCTGGCTGAGGCAAGGGAGCTGAGTGGGGCCCCAGAGCCTCTGTCAACAGCCTCCGTCCTCCTTGGGCAGCTGAGGCCTGGAGTGGCCTGGTTTCCATGTGACCCGTGTGGATTAGGAGACTCATCCATGCAGGGAATGTGTGGCCTTGTGGAGGTCACACAAACGAGTTGCCAAGCAAACATGGCTGAGACAGATGCCTGGAAACTCCACACTGACTGGATAGTCACCTCTGTGGGTAAGATGGTGGTAGTCATCTTAGTGAATGGTATATCATAGTTATGAAAAAAATCTTATCTTTAGAAATATTCCCAGAAGCACCTGCAGATGAAAAGCTGTCAGGTGGGGTGTGGGTCCAGAGAAGAGGACTGAAAGAAAGTGGGTGAGTGGCCTGGAGTGCAGTGTACAGGTGTCCCCACCTCCTGTGGGGGTGAACATGCCCATAGTGATGGAGCAGTGGGGAGACCCTCATTAGGGTGCTGCTGCTAAAACCCAGAAAACAAGTGTGGGTGAGGTCGCAGAGAAACTGGAGTCCTTGTGCACTGTTAGTGGAAATGTAAAATGGGGCAGTGGCTAGGAAAACAGGGGCATTTTCTCGAAAAATTAGAATTGCCCTATGAGCTGACAGTTCCTTCTGGGCATAGAAGTAAAAGAACCGAGAGCAGGGACTTGGGCATTCACAGCAGCCTCACTCGCAATAGCTGAAAGGTGGGCTGCGCCCGCTGGCAGAGTGGGATGACGACATGTAGTCTACCTGTGCAATGGAATATTAGCCAGCCCAAAAAAGGAGGAAGTCCTGCCAGCTGCAACAACAGGATAAACTGAGGACATGCTATGTGATGTGAGCGGAAGCACACCTAGTGGCCTCTGGCAGTGGAGCGTGTGGCCCAGTCCTCCCCATCAAGCAACAAGGCTTTTAGAATCTCCCAGCACTGTCTCTGCTGTCTTAGCAGCCATCTTGGACAGGAGTCCAAGATGGACAAGAGTTTATCTTGATCAGTATTGTGACTTTTGTCTAATAGCATAAACAGATAAGAACCACAGGAAACTCAGGTTTTGAGAGAATTTCTGATAGTAGCCCCACCATAGTTTATTGTAGACCAATTGTATCACAATAATACTGCTTAAAAAACAAAGAAAGCACATCCGTAATCCCAGGACTCTAGGAGGCTGAGGCAGGAGGATCATTTGAGGTCAGATGTTTAAGACCACTGGTCACTCTGCCACTCCAGGGCCGCATCTATCCTGGTCCCATCTAGTTGATGGGACCTTGGGCAGAGGCTAACCTGGTGCTGTGGGGGCTGGGGTGAAACTTGGAGGGGTCTGGAAAGAGGAGGGAAGTTTATTTCTCATGGGGGGGTGGATGGGAATTGTGGCCAGAGGGCAGATGATGGCAGATGACATTTTTCAGAAGTGGCTATAGCAACACCCATCCCTGCAGCAACACCTGTCCCTGTATGCTCTCCCACGGGCCTTCCACACCCCTCTAAGGTGAGGCCCTGGGCCTCTGACTGGAACTCTGCTGGGAGTGAAGCTGGGTGCTTTCCAGGCCGGTTGTGGGAAGTGAGACAGCTTCCTTGGGCTTTATGGGGCGCCTGCTCCTGAGGCTCATGGATACAGCTGCCGATGAGGACCCAGCCAACAGCCAGCATTGACCACAAATGTCTGTGCAGGTGATGATGTCTGGGGTGGCTGGCTCACTCAGAGCAGCCCCAGCCTCTGAGCTTCCGTGGTAGAGGTGTTGGCAGGGGAGCAGCAGAGGGGAAAGGAGCTGATCCTGTGGCTCTGTGTCTGGCTCCAGCCTGGCTGTGAGCATCCTGGTTAGGCTGCGGTGCATGAGAGGGCACCGACATAGAAGTGGCCAGGACTGGCTGGGTGGTGCCAATGGCTGGGAGGGTGCTGAGAAAGAGAGACCTGCTGTGTCCGAGAGCAGCAGTCCCCAGCTGAGGGAGGCGTGGGCGCCATGGTTGCAGGGGCACTGACATCTGGCCAGAGGGCAAAGTGAGGGAGCGGCCAGGTGGCAGCCCGGCGTGGTTGAGTTCCTCTGTGGCAGGGGACTCAGGTTCATCGCAGGCAGCGGCAGCAGTGACCCATTCCAGGGGGGATGGGGGAGAACTATGTTAGTTACTCTGAGGGTAGGAGACACAAGGAGGACATGGGAGGGGTCCCTGAGGAGGGCTGGGGCCCACCAGAGAAGAGGCGGCTGCAGCCAGTTGCAGAGTAGGTTGGGGGTTGGGGGCACAGGGCCCAAGCAGGACCCTGTGTGGCCTTGTGGGTGCGTGCTGAACTGGGAGTCCTGGGACCCGGCTGCAGCATACCCCAGACCCACACACTGAGGCCCCCCAAGGCTCTGTCCCGGTACAGACCTCTGCTCTGGTCTCACACCCTCAGCTCAGGTGTTGTAGCACCCCCAGGTAGGCAGAACCATAATCTGGGTCCTTAGATGGCTCTTGGTGGGACACTGCTGCCCCCACCTGGGAGCCTCTTGGGTTGACAGCCAGGCCCTTTCTCCAGGCACAGGACCTTCCCTGGGAGCTCCTAGATTACCCCAAGTGTCTTGTGTAGAGTGTGGGGTAGGCGGGACTGGGGGCCTGTCTGAGTTGCTGGAAACTCCAGGGGGTCTAGCTTGGCTCTGGGGTCACAGGGGCATTGGGGGACGGATCTTCGTGGCCATGCTGTGCACTGGCAGGGCTGTTGCCAAGGAGGGAGTCTGTTGGCTTGACTCACCTGTCCAGGCCTGGCAGCCCCAAGGTGGCCACAGCCCCTCTTATCTCTGACAGCCCCCAAGGTGGTAGCTGGCGGCAGCCCCGTGTCAATGGCTACAGGCTTCCTGCTGCTCTCTCTGGCAGGTGACACTGCCCAGGGCTCTGACCATCCATTAGGGTGATACACGCCAGGGTCCTCTGAGACACATTTGTGGCTTTTCTTCTTGTTCTGCAAACCTCTTCTCCTTGGGATTGGCCTGCTGGGTTGCGTCTGAGACAGCTAGAAGTATTTTTGACCTCCACTCTGAGAGAGAGCATGTGGCAGGTGGGGGCACCTGCCTCAGGGTCATAAGTCCCAGCTCCGAGAGCTTGTGCTGCAGGACCTACTGCCCCAGGGGCCACCCTTGGGCTCCTAAAGTTATGCTGCCAAGCTGTGTGGGCCTTCAGAGCAGAGCGGCTCCTGTTGCTGGCCTGGAGGGCACCTCAGCAGGTCCTGGCTCCATTCTGGCCCTGCCTCCTGCTGTGTGGAGTGACATGGTCACTCTTCTGGCTGTTGCCATCTCATATCACCCTAGGGAAACTGAGGCATGTGGTGGTTCCTTGTAGGCCCTGCTTCCTCATGTCACTGGGAGCTGGGGTTCCCCTCAGGGGAGCTCACTGCCCCACACTGTTTGCATCCAGGCCACTGGGTAAACAGGAAAAATGCGGGTGAGGCAGCCAGGTGCGTGTGGTCCCAGGACCCAGGGATCCAGGGGCTGGCCTGGCTAGAGGACGAGGCCGTCCCTGGGGTTGTGAGAGCTGCTACCCTGGTGGGCTATCACCATGAGGATCCTGGCTGGCTGGTGCCCCATCTCCTTCTGGCCCCCATGGGTGGTGGGCCCTTAGTGGTGCCTCCTTCCCTACAGTGGAGGGGCCAAGATCACTGGGGCGTGGGAGCTGTTGCACTCGCATTGCCATGCCTGGCTCCCTGGCTCCTGTACAGGGAGGGGAGAGCTGTCAGCTGCTGCTGGAGATCACCCACTTTCTCCCCTGCCACCCCCCCACCCCCCATGGTGAAGGCAGTCAATTTTTTCAAACCACATTTGGTCTCTTATTGTTTATTTTCGGGCAGCAGCAGCAATTTTCGAGGCTACTGCCGATACCCACCTCAGATATCTCTCGGGTCACCTGTCATTCCAGAAAGGTCAGCGATTCATTTAAAGTTTCATCACTCTTCACATAAACAGGCAAATACCATTTCATTTGCCGCAGCCTTTGTGTGGGCCAGAGACCCCAGCCTGTCATCTTCTTCCTGGCCTGGGAATTGACAGAGGGGCTGTCACCCCCACCCCCCACCCCCATAGCTGCTAAACAGACTTTCATTTGGAGGCAATTTTGGGACGTGGGGGCTCAGCCCTGGAGGACCTTCCTCCCCTGATCTCTTAAAATGGAATTATCCAATTACACCCCCCAAGCACCTAACCTTGGCGCAGCCTCTGTGAGGACCACACTGCCCCAAGGCAGGCTTGGCCCTGGGGTGGGGCTGCAGACCCGGTGCTGACCAGCTCCTCAAGGCTGCACCTGCCATCTCACCAGGCAGGTGGATTTGCCAAACCACTTGGCTCCTCCATCCAGCATTTTAGGGCAAGTGGCCCATGTGTCAGACTCTGCCAGAGTCCAGAGCCCCAGGGAAGGCACATCCCTGCCATTCAGGGAGCTCACAGCCCAGAAGTGGGTGGCACAGGAGACTGGGGGAGACACTTTGCTCCTGGGGAATGGATACCCTGGTGGGCTTCGAGGCTGGGGTATTGCAGATGGAGGAGGAGCATGTCCTGCAGACTTTCTAGACAGACAAGGAATAGTCAGTGCCTCACAGGCCTGGGGGCAAGAGCAGGACTGGACCTGAGGAAGATGGACTGGGTCACATAGTGCTCCTCTGCTGCCCACTCAGCCTGGCCCTGTGTGGATGGAAGGGCGAATGGACACCCTTGTGGGCTGGTATGACTGGAAGGTCAAGGTCTGCATCATAGGACTGGAGTGTGAGGGAAAAACCCAGAGAAAGCAGTGCCTAAGAACATGTGATTCTTCTGGTGGGGACCCAGGTGGGTGTCAGGGCTATTGTGTTGCTTGAGGTCCCCTGGGAGGTCCCAGGCCTGCCTGTCCACCCTCAGTCCAGGCCATGGCAGGGGCTGGTCATGTGGGACAGTTCTGGAGAGCCTTCCTCACTCTGGGGGAGGGTGGAGTGGGGAGGGGTCTCAGGTCCTATTGACAGGTGAAGCCCAGAGGATAGCAGGCTGGAGGCCTGGGCAGTCCTTGTCCAGCTCATCCTGGGGGTTCATGAGGGGCCAGATCTCCAGGGCCTTGGAGGGCCTCTACTTGCTGGTCTAAGAGGCTCGAGCCCCTTGGCACCTCATTCCAGACTGTGGCCTCCAAAGGCAGTCCCAGGATACCCGCACTGTCTGTTGGCACTCAGCTTGCCCCAAGAGGATAGGGGGCAGTGCATGTACGTGCTCACAGGACAGGGTGGTGCCAGACGCGATGTGTGGACCCTGGGTAACAGAGCACGGGGTTCAGGGGTGGTAGATTGAGGGTGCTTCTGGGATGGCAGAGCAGGGGGTGCTCAGGGGTGGTACTTTGGGGGAGTCTGGGGTGGCAGAACAGGGTGTCTGGGGCATGTGGTGGCTTGGTGATGACCTCCCAACCTGACGGGTGATGGCCCTGCCCCCAGGGCTGCCAGGCCTGGAGGTTGAGTGGATAAGTCATGTTGGCATCACACCAGGTGGTTCAGTGTGGGTGTGGGGCCCCCTGGGAGAACCATGTTTCATTCCAGGAGGAAGAAGGAAAGGAGAGAGAGGAGAAGGGGAGGAAGGAGGGGGATCTATCTTGCCACCCCTCCACCCACCTGACCACTGAGCCCACAGACATGTACAGGACACCGGTGGGGCCAGATGGTGGCCGAGGTCCTGAGGGCCTGCTCCAGATTCCCACCTGCTGCAGAGAACGTGCCATGGCCTTACGGCTCCTACCACGGACAAGAGGAGGAGACAGACTGGGCTTGGTGCACCCCTGGCTGCTGTTCCAGAAGACATGCCATGGCCTCATGGCTCCCTACCAAGGGACAAGAGGAGGAAGGAGGCCGGGCCTGGTGCATCCCTGGCCGCTGTTCCAGGGCGGAGCCGTATCACCTTGCAGTTGGTCCTGCACCTGCTAAACCCTCAGGGCAGAGGAAACAAAGCCCCTTTGCTCTCAACTCCATCTGCCCTTACCCTGCCTCACTAGCACCCTGCTTCCTCTGATACCTGGGGTCCCAGCCTTCCGGGACAGTGACCCCTGAGGTGGAGATGGGGGGCTGTGAGAGGGGAGCATGCTGCAGGTCTCTTCAGACTCATAAGGCAGGAGCAGGCACCCCAACCTGGGAGGGAGCCTCTAGTGCCCTGCCTTTGGGGCCATGTGGGGCACCCCACCAACAGGACCCCCCCACTGACATAACCCTGTGTGTCCTATGTGCTTCTGATCCCCACCCAAGTGCCCCCAGCGCCCAACTCACTGGCTCGGGGGACCGAGAATCTGCCAGCTGGGAGGCAGGAGTGAGGGGGCTGCTGTGCTACACCCACCCA
Organism: Otolemur garnettii; assembly: GCF_000181295.1. Taxonomy (NCBI): domain Eukaryota; kingdom Metazoa; phylum Chordata; class Mammalia; order Primates; family Galagidae; genus Otolemur; species Otolemur garnettii. The sequence goes on along the minus strand of NW_003852593.1, from coordinate 834,162 downwards.
GGCCCTGCGCATGCTGCAGAGCAGGGAGAAAGATAACTGATGGGTAGTATTTTAAGGCATATTAACCCAATTACAAGTATATTTTTACAATTGTGGCTCCAACATTTATCACGCGGCGTTTATTAGCCCCCGGAGCTGGGCTGTGTCAGATGGAGGCTGTGAAACTGGAGCTTTCATTACGTGCTGCCCGAGCTGGCGCTCCAGCCTGCGACTCTTAAACCGCATGATTTTATCAAAATCTTCGGAAATTGAAGCAATCACTAAAAGGTGTCGGGGAATTAAAATGTTCTGTCTCGGTGAAAGAGATACACTTCTTGTAACATATATCAGTGGCTCTTTTTTTTTTTTTAAAGACACATTACTATGCAGAGAAGAGGCATCAAACGTACGAGGGTGCGTTCTGGAAGGGCCCAGCGACAGCAATTCTTCACGCTTAAGAATTGTCTCCTGAGGGACGCGTAGCCTGTGAGCACGGCCTCCTCTCTCTTCCTGTTGTGTTTCCAATTTCCTTTTCCTCCCTGTTGTTTGGGGTCATGTCACTCCTGTGAGCCTATGCTCTGAGGAGATGGATCGGAGCAGCCCCTGAACCAGAGTTGGGGTCCTGGCCCTTACCTGCCCCCTACCCTGGCCAGGAATCTGCAGGGGAGGGCAGTGTTTGGAATCTGTCCTGTTCCCTAAACCGCTCCCAGCAGTGTGTGCTGGCGCCCCACTTGTTTGCTCAGGCCATGGTTGCAGGGGCCTTCCCAACGTGCCACTTTCGGGATCTTAGAGCTGGGTGTCTCCCATTTCCTCTCGCCCTGTCACCTCCCAGCCTGAGCAGGGGATAGGGGTGGCTGGGCTTGGGGGCTCCTCCCTGGAGCTCATTTCTGTGTCACCCACGGCTCTTGGCTGGGACTGGCATGACCTTCCCCTGAAGGGCACCTTCCAGGTCTTTCTGTGGGAACAGTCCCAGGGCTTGCAGGGTCCCCAACCTCCAAAGGCTTGAGACTTCCTGCCACCTGCCCCCGTGAGATAGTCCCCTCAATGTCCTTGATTATATTGAGGACAATGGACCATGATGCCACTTTTGAAGCCACTTGGCCTGAGCTAGATGGAGGGTCTGCGGGACCACAGACCCTCGGTTTGAGCCCCTTGGAGGTTTGGGGCCATTTAGGGATGGATACCATTTGTATTCAGTTAGTTCTGAAGGAGGGCTGGGGGACCAGCATCCGGGGGGGCACAACCTGTGTGGGGTTTGTGGATTTTAGGGCCCTGTAGTCGGCAACAGCTTGGTCCTCGCTGTGCAAATCTCTGGGCTGGGAGAGGGGCCCAGACCCACTGGCAGGTGTGTGTGCTAGGCCTGTGTCAGGGGCCAATAGGTGGGGTGCAGTGAAGTTGGAGAGTGGGGGACCCTAGGCATGCTCTCAGGACTGGCCTCACACTGGGGCCTGCTGGGTTAGAGTTTAGGACGTCCCCACCCTGGTAGGGGGATGGGGAGGAGGGGTCCAGGAGTTGTGAGGGGATCCCTAAGCAGCACTGCTGACAGAGAACGTGGTCTAGTACCTCACTGTGGCCTGCAGGCATCTTCTGGGTGGGGCCGAGTGTTGCCTGGATGCCAGGGGTGTCCAGATGCCCACAGGGGATCCAAGGCCTACAGCAGCTGTCTGGAACCTGGGATCTTGGGGAGGGGCTGTTCCCTCTCTGAGCTTTGGTGGCCTGGAAGTTGGAGTGGGGGGGACAGCCATACTGGTGGGGCACTGCAGAGTGCACAGCATGAGCTGCTCATGAGTCCTCGTGCTCTGAGAGTGGCTCTTTCTCTCCGTCCTCATCTGTCTCTGTCTCTCTGTATCTCTCTCCCTCTGTCTCTCTCTCTGTCCCACTGTTTGTCTATCTCTGTCTCCCTCTGTTTGTCTGCTCTAAGGAGGTCTCACTTTGCAAATGACACAGCTGAAAACTGGAAACATGCAGGTGTCCTGATGACGGGTGGTGTGGCCCAGCCCTGAGTGGAGTGGCACACAGGGAAAGGAGGAACTACGGTTGGACCCCAGAGAACACGTTGAGAGGAAGAAGCTGTCCCATAGACAGCTGCAGGTAAGTGCTGGTCAGGGTTGGGGGTGGCCGTGAGGTGGAGGGAGGGCTGCATCTCTGGGATTCATGCGGCGCCACCCCAGGCATCATGAGGGGCAGGTGGGTGGAGGGTGCATTGGGTGCTTCATGCTGTTTCTCATCACTGCATGTAAATAGCAAGAGAACAGCAAGTCTCTTTTGCCAGCCTGAGCAAAAAAAGCAAGATCCTGTCTCTACTAAAAATAGAAAAACTAGCTAGGTGTTATGGTGGTGGCACCTGTAGTCCTAGCTACTCGGGAGGCTGAGGCAGGAGGATCACTTGAGCCCAGGAGTTTGAGGTTGCTGTGAGCTGTGATGCCATGGTACTCTACCCAGAGCACTGAATGAGACTCTGTCTCAAAAACAAAACAAAACAAAACATGATGTGTAGTAATAAAGTTTCCCAGCAGTATGGAATTATGTAGGACATGGGCAGGCTTCCTGCCCCTCAGTCTGGACTCAGCCATGTGTGCCCTGGACATCTCCACGGCAGCACACTTGGGCACATGTCCTCCTTTGAGTTGCTACAGGCAGTGTGTGGTTTGTGGATAAGACCCAGTTCTCACAGGCTCAGGCCCCACTGCAGACCAAAGCTGGGCACAATGGCCTTCTATGCGGGGTGGTGCTGCTGAGGTCCTACCTGGGCCACCACCCGAGGCTTCCTGGCTGCTGGGCATGGGTCCCATTTGCAGGGAGTGCATAGTGGGAGTGCGTAAAGCACGGATGGCCTGAGGGGAAGGTTTGTCTCTCTCAGGAACAGCAAGTCTCAGAGATACCATGTGGGCTGGCCACAGAGTGGCCTCATGATGATCCCTAGGGGTGGCCTGGGAGTGGCCCCAGTCTCCCTGAGCAGGCCTCCAGCTCATCCCTCCATCACCGTGTGCACGTCAGCCCAGACCAGGAGCATGGGCAGGCTGCAGAGGCAGAACAGCCACTCTCGTCCCATTGGTACCCACTAAGCTCAGCCTAGTCTTGGGCTGGTGGCGACCCAGGAGTTACACTTGGTTCTGAGGGCTGCTCAGAGTCTGGACCACAGAGAGGGCAGTCTGGAGCTCTGGGTGGGACTCTCCTCTGACAGGACAAGGGGGAAAAGGAGACAGAGGGCCCCAGTGGACCACAGGCAGGCCTGCAGAGGTGGTGCCTGTATGGGGGCTCCAACTCCAGCACTCTTTCCTGCCTGGCTAGGCTCTGCAGCTGTGCTGCTGCCCTCTCAGGGCATTAAAGTCCAGGATCCTAGACAGGCTTATCCTGGCAGGAAGGGCAGCACCCTGCTCGGTGCCATTACTTATCTGATGTTTGATACCACTACTCCGCACCAGTGACAATTTCTCAGAGCACTCCCCTCCCCAGCTTCTGAAGGTGTCAGTGCCTAGCACTAGCAAGCCTGGCACAGGGGCAGCTCCAGCTGTGACTGCCAGGGAGGCACAGACCTGCCACCCCAGTGGGGCCCAGCGAGGGCAATGATGCCTTTCTCCACCTGAGCTATGGAAGGATGGGGGGCGCTGCTGGGTGTTGGGAGCTGTCCTGGTGCTCACTGTCACTGTCCAATAGGCACTCAGGATTGCAGGGGTTCCTGTACAAAGAGGCGACTGAAGGACTCTCATAGCAGCTGTGCCCAGGGCCCTGTGGCCTTCCTGTCCTGGAGTGCTTCCTGCCCTGTGAGCCCAGATGGGCCGTGAGTTCTGTGGGCCCTCCCAGTGTCCTGCTCCATCCTGGGTGAGTGAGCCTCATGTCCATCCTGCTTGGGAATGGGGCAGCAGAGCGGCCAGGTGGGTATGTGCAGAAATGAACACTCCTATCTATGCCAGAGAGTCCTCCCTTGACACATGACAAAGGTGTGAACTTTCTAGACCTTAAACATCTTTTAAAACTATTAAACCATAGATCCACATTACCAAATTTTTGAAAAGGAGATAGAAAAAAGGACACAAAATAATAACAACCACCACTGCCACTCCACCCTGGGGGCTCCCTGGTGTACCCCACAGTCCCCCTGGGAGCTGGGCCCACGAGCACCCTCTTCTCCTGAGGGGAAGCTGGAGCTGGGAGTGCTCAGCCTCTGCCCAGGGCTCCCAAGTGACGAAACTCAGGCTGTGTTGGGTACTGCCTCCTCTGCCTCCAGGAAGCCTTCCATGCTGTGCTGTGGTCTGGTGATCTATGAGGCCCTGTTTGGCCATCCTGCCTTCTGCCTTGTCCTGAAGGATGAGGAACTCTGCTCAGAGAGGGCCCAGGGACAGTGGAAGGAGCAGTCAGCCTGGCCACCAGTTCAGCTGGCATGTGCTGGTGCAGGGACCCCAAGGCATCCCTCCCTGCAGCTGGGCGCCTGGAAATGGGCCAAGAGGCGGCCACTCTCCATCAGGTAAATCTCCTGTGGACGGCATCCTGCCTGACTATATTTCCTGCTTGTTGGTGTCATAGACTTTGCCATATGGGGTCAAGAGTTATCCTGCCCCGTCCTTTGTGTTCTAAATTTAATTGTTGCACGCCTTTTCTCCCTTAAAAAGATCAGTAAAAACTGTTAATTTGATCAATACTTAATTTTTTCACCCAGAGCGCATTTCTTCTGCTGGCCCGTGATAAGCTGGCGGCGGGGCAGAGGGACGAGTAAATTGTCAGGAATTTCTCCACTCTCCCCGGCCACTCCACCACTTAGAGCCGTGTAATTTATACCCCGGCAGTCGCTCTGCAATTACCCTGTCTATTGCTGTCGACAGTATCGCACTATCTTTTAAATAGATCCGGCTTGGCTGGCCCAGACGAGCCGCCAGGACAAATGACGCCATCCCTCATCCCGCAAGTCCTAAAGAGATAAGTCCCTTAAAGAGGGGACCATTTATCAGCTGATACAAGCTGGATACTTACAAGCCCACTTCTTTGTTTGGGCTCTTTTCAGATTTCCAAAGCTATTGATCTGCTGATGGGGGAGCTGGGCTGGGGTGTGGGGCAGGATGTTAGGAGCAGCCCCAGCCCCTGAGCTCTCCAATATGGGGGCCTTGAGAGTGGCTCCTGAGGGAGGCCACTGTTCCACCTCTGCTGGGCCCGGCTGCAGGTACGGACCCTTGGGGACTGACCTGCCTCCCAGGGCTTTCCTCCTGGGGCTTCCTTTCCAGTGTGGGTGAGGACACAGGTGCTGACCCTAGACCTCCAGGGCTACAGGCACGGCACCTGGGCCCCCTGCTTGGACCTGCCAGACCCGTGTTGGAGATTAAAGGGTGGACTGAGGCCTCAGGTGCCACTGGCCCCAGGCCTGGTGCCTGGTCTTTGCTTGCTGTTACCTGCTCCTGCATGGAAGAACACCTTTGCCCACTGTTCTGTGAACACCTGAGCCCTGTGCGTCCAGCTGGGTTGAGAGAGGGTCTATGGGGTTTGGAGCCAAGAACTCTAAGCCCTGAGCTTCCCCTCAGGAGAAAAGGAACAGGTGCTGGGTTGGCAGCTGGGAGGCTTCTTTGGGGAGGGGGCAGTGAGCTGCTCTGCCTTATGGGAAGGGCTCTGGTGATGACAGGAGCAGGGCCCATCAGCCCCTACCGTCCCCCAACCCTCCAGCTAGTACCCATGGGCAGCAAACCTGCCCCAGTTTCCTGTGGGGCCAGTGTCAGATGGGCTGCCCCAAGCCCTTAGCTCAGGTGCCTGTGTAGCCGGTCACCCTGTTTCCTGTACAGCAGGGCCTATGCAGCGGGCCCCTGGCCCTGAGCTGGCTTTCCCCCACCCCCAGTGCTGGCATTACTTACAAGTCCCCCTTGGCAGTGGTAGTCTTGTCCCTCTGGCTCCCTGGCTTCTAGACTCTCGGGGTCCTGTGGCCCTGGGCTTGTCTCTGCCTGGAGACCAGGGCCTGGATGGGAGCCACTATGGCCTGAATGTGGTCAACACTTGGCTGGAGCACAGCACAGGGGCACAGAGGCTAGTATGGTTGTGGCCTCTGAGCCTTAAGAGGACCCAGTCCTGAGTCTTTTGTTTTGGCTTGAGGAAGAAAGGCTTGGCGGGCAGACAGGCCTACGGCAGGCTCTGTCCCAGCAAAACCCACTCACACCCTCTCGCTCAGATCAGGAGCCCTGAACTTGGGCCCTTGTCTTCCGAGGCTCTGGGCATGGTCTGTGTGGTCTCAGCCCACGTGCCTGGCCACTGACGAGAGCCATGCCCTCCAGGCCACGTGGCTGTGACACATGCCTCCTGACACTGCCTTGCTAGAGCCTTCACTCCGTGTCCGTGGAGACAGATGGGAGCCCCGCGCCGGACGTGCCGATGTGGGTGATACGCTGCAGGTCATCGGTTTGGTCTTAATTTAGAAAACCTTCACAAGATTATTAGGTGGCATTTTTTCCCCCGTGGCACTTGATGGTATCAGGCGAGTTCAGGGCCGAGCGCCTTCAGTTTATCTTCCTCAGAGAGTCGCATTAATACGTAGGCACAGCGGCCTAGACTAAACCCCACAAAAACAAATAGAAATGATCTTTGCAGTGTCTCCCTTTAAAAATAGCATCCATTTATCATCCAGCCAGATGGTGCTGGGCTCCTGCCTGTGGGCTGGGTGACCGACTGCTTTGGGCTTAAGCATCTGCTCTCCATTTAACTCTCTCTGTTCAAAGTCTTCACTTTCTGTCCTGCACCCAAGGATGAGGCTGCAAATACTTGTACCAGCTATGGGGAAGGGGTGGGCATGGGGCCAGGAGTTCTCCATCAAGCTTCCCATTTGTCAAAATGGGGAGCCCTGGAGGGGTCACCTCAGTGGACTCATGATGAACTCCTTAGCTCAGGGACTGTTTCCTTTTTTGCTAAGACCCCTTCCTATCCACCTCTGGAGGGGATCACACATTTCCTTTCAGGATTCCCAGCCCCTTGGATGGACCCTGAGCTCATAGCTAGAAGGATGAGTCCAGCTCATCCTTAATCCACAAGTAAGGCAGGGCCTCAGGCCCAACCATGTGTTCAGAAGGAACTCATTCATTCATCCACTCACCACGACACAGACTGGAGTCTTGGGTGTGTAGGTGGGCCCTGTGTGGGATGCTGCTGGTGCAGTAGGAAATAAGATTGACTGCCACCCTGTCTTTGTAGAGTTCATCATGCCTCCATCAGCACCCTCTGCCCTCTGTCTTGCTTCCCCACTAAAGGTCCTGGAATGCAGGATGTCTGTAGTGCAATTTATGCTTGTAGCACTAAGGCTGTTCAGCCTGGAGTGTGGAGTTGAAGAGGAGAGAGAGGCTCCGCGCCTGTGCCTCAAGTGGCTAAGGTGCCAGCCACATACACCTAAGGTGGCAGGTTCAAATCCAGCCCAGGCCTGCCAAACAACAATGATGGCTGCAACCAAAAAAAATAGCCGGGAGTTGTGGCGGGCGCCTGTGGTCCCAGCTACTTGGGAGGCTGAGGCAGGAAACTTGCTTGAGCCCAGGAGTTGGAGATTGCTGTGAGTGATGCCACGGCACTCTACCCAGGGGGACAGCTTGAGGCCCTGTCTTAAAAAAAAAAGAGGAGAGAGAGGCAGGATCTTTTCAGCCCTAGAGAAGTAGGAAAGGCAAAAAAAGAAGAAAAAAACCAAGTGTATAGAAATTTGAAAACACAGAACAAGATGGCAGAAATAGTAATCCTATTAAAACAGAGAGTACAATAAATGTAAATGAGTTAGACTCACTGATCTGAAAGCAGAGATTCATTGATTATGTGAAAAATAAGCTACTGCTGTATGTTGTTTATAAAAGAGACATTTTAAAGGAAAAATCACAGAAATATTGCAAGTCAAGGAATGGAAAAGATATTTATACCAGCTAAATAAGAACAAAGAAAATAGGAATAGTGATTCTAACATCAGACAAAATATAATTAAAGTCCAAAACTCAGAAGAGACAAAGAAGAATATTAGATACCAGTTCAAAAGGACAAAGAATCAAGAAACATAGAATGATTTAAAAAAATCATAAAAAGTTACTCAGGAGGCTGAGGCATTGCTTGAGCCCAAGAGTCTGAGGTTGCTGTGAGCTTTGATGCCATGGCACTCTACCCAGGGCTACACAGTAGTACTCTGTCTCAAAAATAAATATATATTTGTGCATTAAATGATATATTCTATTTTTTTTTTTTGAGACCGAGCCTCAAGCTATCCCTCTGGGTGGAGTGCCGTGGCATCACAGCTCACAGCAACCTCTGACTCCTGGGTTCAAGCGAGTCTCCTGCCTCTGCCTCCCAAGTAGCTGGGACCACAGGTGCCTGCCACAACGCCCGGCTATCTTTTGATTGCCACCATCATTATTGTTTGGTGGGCCTGGGCTGGATTCCAACCCACCTCCTTAGGTGTATGTGGCTGGCATCTTAGCCGCTTGAACCACAGGCGCTGAGCCTAAACGATATATTCTTAAAAATATATGTAAAACTACAACTGACAAAATTATTAGAAGATATACACAACTAAATATGGTATTTAGAATTTTTAATAAACTCTTATAAAATGATAGATTAAATATATAAAAGTAAGCATAAATATTTGAATTTGAATGGCCTAATAAGCTAATTGAATTACATATATTATCTCTTTACACACCTCATGGAGAATACAGGTGTCTTTTGTATATAACTTATTCATCACAAAAATAGTCCACATACTAGGCCACTCTTATGGTCACCTGCAGTGACTGGTGGACCTCCCTACCCAGAAGTCAGTTCAAATGTTGGAACTGGTAGCACTACACATACACACCTACAGTGCATGACAATTTGGATTGTTTGCATAATTGAGGTCTCCCAGGAGCACAGGGCAGGCTTCCCAAGCTTGAGAGAGCAGGGGAGGGGAGGTTTTCATTGTGGTCAAGGGCTGGGTAAGAGTTCCTATGTGCAGGCTAGGTCTTATGTGGTTTGAATTTCCCACCAGCACCAAATGGGGGAGCACCTGGGCTTTCTCACCAGCATTTCCAGACAGGCACAAGGAGAAGAGGCAGGGCAGGGGCAGTTCAAAAACTTGAGCTAGGCTGGTACAGTGGCTCACGCCTCCCCAGCACTTGGGAGGCTGAGGTGAATGGATTGCCCAAACTCACAAGTTTGAGACCAGCCTGAGCCACAGCAAGACCCCCATTTCTAAAAATAGCCGGCGTTGTGGTAGGCACCTGTAGTCTCAGCTACTTGGGAGGCTGAGGCAAGAGCATCACTTAAGCCCAAGAGTTTAAGGTTGCTGTGAGGTGTGACACCACAGGACTCCACTGAAGGTGACAAAGTGAGACTCTGTCTCAAAAACAAAAACAAACAAACAAAAGAACCAAACTGGAGCCAGACTGCTCATGATGGCAACAAAAGAAAATGTGATACATTTCAAATAATTAGCATTATTTGATACTGATTGTATCTTCTAACTATGATGTGATAAAATAAAAGAATAGTGAAAAAATTCCAGATGTCTGGGAAGAAAAAATTCTAAGTTCTAAATAACCCCTGGGTTAAGAGAAAATCATAAGGAAATTGCAAAACATGTAAAGTACTACAGATCAGGAGTTGTGGAATGAATCTAAACCAATACCTAGAGAAAAAATTATGGTTTTATAAAGATTGAAAAGAAGTGAGCAAAGCATTTTAACTCAAGAGGCTAGAAAAATAACCAAAGAGCATATCTAAAGAAACAAGAGGCAAGTAAGAAAAGATGAGAGCAGAAATCAGTGAAATAGAAAACAGCTTTAAAATTAGAGAGTCAGAAAACATTAACACAGCTAAAACCGGACTTTGTAAATGTAGTAAGACAGGCAGACCCGTGGCAAGACTGTTGACAAAAGAGAGAAGCCACAAGTAAGGGAAACATGGAATGAAAAATGGAAAATAACTACACAAACAATAAAGGGAAAATCATGAATGACTGTACACTAATGCAGCCAGAAAGCCTAAATAAATTGAATTCATTTTTGTAAAAATATAAATGCCAAATTGATACCAGAGCAAATAGAAAATTCAAAAGACCCCTGTCCATGAAAGAAATTGAAGTGGAATGCAAACTATTCTCCACTAAAAATCTTCATGAAAGATAACTTATTTCTTATGCAAGCTCTCCCAGAGAATAGAAAGCAAGGGAAAGTCCCCCTAGCTCCTTTCATGAGCTAGTGACACAAATCATAAATAAAATACAGCCGACTCCAAGTGTATATCTTAAAAAAATCATTATCAAATAGGTTTACTCCAGGAATGCAAAGATGGTTCAACTTTAGAAAAATCTATCAAGAGCATCAAAGAATCTGTGGGCATATTTTTAAAATCACCACAATTATCTCACAAAAATCACTACTCTTCTGGACCAGCAATATACAGCAGGAAAATATAAATAGAGAACAGGAATTACCATGGTAGATTTAAAACAGTGAAGTACCTAGGAATTACTTTTAAGGAGAATGTATCACATCCTTAGGTAAAACAAGACACTCCAATCTGTTGCAAAGGCCTGAGGAAGTGGGGAGCCGTGTGGTGCTCTTGGTGGCTGACTCAACGCTGCAAGTCTGCTGATATTCCTTAAATTTACCAATAAATTAAATATAATTCAAATAAAAGATTTTTGAGAAATGTAACAAACCAATCTTTTTTTTTTTTTTTAAAGAGGATCACTTTATTTATTTATTTATTTATTTTTTGGCCAGGGCTGGGTTTGAACCCACCACCTCAGGCATATGGGACTGGTGCCTTACTCCTTTGAGCCAGAGGCACTGCCCAACAAACCAATCTTAAAACTTCCATTAAAAAATGAATATCTTTTTTGATGTATATCTTAGATTTTTTTGAAAAGAAAGAACAAAAGAAGGAAGCACTGTTCCACGTTAAGTAAAATACACTCTGAAGATGTGAAAAGGGAACCAGAGCTGACAGCACTGGCACAAAGACAGATTCCCCCAGACAAGTCCGTGTATTTGTGGCAACTTGCTATTTGACAGAGGCGGCATAGTAAATCTTTGCCTGTAATCCCAGCATTCTGGGAGGCGGGAGGATCGTTCGAGCTCAGGAGTTTGAAACCAGCCTGAGCAAGAGCGCAACCTCATCTCTATTAAAAAAAAAAATTGAAAAATTAGCTGGATGTTGTGGTGAGTGCCTATGGTCCTAGCTATTCAGGAGGCTGAGGAATGAAGATCGCTTGGACCCAGAAGTTTGAGGCTGCTGTGAGCTAGGGTGATACCATGGCACGCTAGCCTGGGTAGCAGAGCGAGACTCTGTCTCAAAAAACAAAACTAAACATTGAACTAGCATGTGATGCAGCAACTCAAGTTCTGAGTGTATATCAAAAGAAGATGAAGTAGATATCCGTGAGGGATGTCTGCTCTCCCATGGACATGGCAGCATCATTCTCAACAGCTCAGATGCCTACCAAGGATGAGTGGATAAAGAAAGCATGGCACAAATGGAGCGTGTCAAAACAGTATCTGCACATCTTAAAAAAGGGAAAAAAGTGCATTGAAACTGTAATGCTCAGTATACGCTGCTAACAAAGGCAAATGCAAGTCACGTTTGGTTTCTGTAGTTACAAGAGGTGCACAGAGCAGCCACCGCCCTTGTCCAGACAATTCTGAACATGCAGACTGCTGCTTGAGCAATGCTGACAAAAGCTTCCACTCACATCACTGTGTGTGCCATTTCAGCTTCCTCCTGAAGTGCCACCAGTGTAGCCGTTTGTCGGCGGCATACCACATCCTTTAAGGCTCCCCTAGGTATAAGTCAAAGGGTCTTAAGTCAGGAGAAGCTGAAGGACTCAACCTCATGTCTTTGTCCTGTCCATTGTCCTGGCAAATTCTCACCAAGGTGAGTTCTCATGTCTCAGTGCGTGAAATGATCTTAGGATGAAAACTTTCCATTTCACTGTTCTAAGACTGCCTCGTATGCTCATTCTGCCAACTCCCGCCTCATGTGGACACAGTCCAGCAGACTGCAGCGTGTGAACTGTCCAGCACCACCGCAGGAGCAGCAGGATATGTTGCTGTGCGAGGCCTCCTGGGTCTTCCCTGTCCCTGTCAGACACAGCACCACACGCCCCAAACTTACCACGAGTGTGTGCGGGTGTCAGGCGTGTGGAGGGTCTGCTGCACACGCCTCCACTGAGATACTTCCACAACATTCTCGAATTCAGTACCACTTCAGAGTGCCCTTGTGCTCCTGCCACTCACTCTGACTGTCCTATCTGTCGCTTCGTGACACTAAGCCTTCATTTGATCAAGGCCATCTTTTTTTTTTTTTTTTTTTTTTTTTTTTTTTTGAGACAGAGCCTCAAGCTGTCCCCCTGGGTAGAGTGCCATGGCATTACAGCTCACAGCAACCTCCCACTCCTGGGCTCAAGCGAGTCTCCTGCCTCCGCCTCCCAAGTAGCTGGGACTACAGGTGCCCGCCACAATGCCCGGCTATTTTTTGGTTGCAGCCGTCATTGTTGTTTTGGCGGGTCCGGGCTGGGGATTCGAACCCGCCACCTTAGGTGTATGTGGCTGGCGCCTTAGCCGGTTGAGCTATAGGCGCCGAGCCAAGGCCATCTTTTGAGTGAACCTCACAGTACACACTGCTACCGTGATTCAATAGTTAATGTATTCTTTTATTTTTTGTCTTACAACAACAGAAATTTATTTCCTATAGTTTTAGAAGCTGGGAAGTCCAAAATCAGGGATGCTCTCTGCTTCATAAGTGGTGTCTCCATGCTGTGTGCATGTGTTGGGAGGGTTCTGATGATGTACTCTTGAAAATCATTAACAGAGTAGATTTTGTGTTCTCTACAAGAAATGCTAAGTATATGAGGTTATACATACGTTATTTCACTCATTCTGCAATGTATACATGTTTCATTGTTGTCCATTACTCAGATGTATAATTTTCAATTTTCATCAATTAAAAATTAATGAATTAAAATATAAAATAAATAATAGGTCTGCAAACATCTTGACATTGCTCCCACTGAGAGGTAAAGTCTGTCTTCTCTGGATTGGCCTTAGTGACTCACTTATAGCCAACAGAATGTAACACAAGGGATGCTGTGGAACTCCTGAGGCTATGTCTTGGAGCAGGCCTGGCACCATCTGCCCAGTTCTCTGGAGTCACCTACTCTGGGGCAACCAGGCACAAAATAAATCTGACTACTTGGAGACCACTGTGCTGGGGAGGCCACACATAGGTGCTTGTGCTAACAGCCCAGACTAGTTCCTAGCCACCAGAAATGGCAGCTGCCTGCCAAGTGAGAGACCAAACAGGACATCTTGCCCAGGTGACTCCATCCCAGATGATGCCAGCCCAGATGATGGCAGCCCAGATGATACCAGCCCCAGTTGGCACCTGGCCACAGCCACATGCAACTACTCTCTCTTCCCAAGACAGAACTGCCCTTGCTGAACCCCACCCAAATTCCCAGTGCTCAGAAATGGAAGCAAACTAAGATGCTTGTTTTAAGCTATAGTGTTTAGAATAATTTTATGCAACAAATAGTAACTGGAAAAAATAATATTGGGGAAACTGGCTCAATTTATGAAAAATACAAAGTAGGATCCCTACCCCATATCACATACAAAGGGAAACTTAAATGGAGAGATTAAAGACCTAAATGTTAATGGTAAAACTGTAGGCTAAAGAAGAAAATGGTGGGGAATTTCTTTGTGACCTTGGGTATAAAAGGATTTCTTAAACAAGACTCCAAAAGTACAAATCATAAGGTGAAAAACGGATGGATTTGATTATATCAAAATGAAGGGTTCTGTTTGATAAAGAATTCAATAGACCATGTAACGAATGTGTGACAGACTAACAGATGGTATTTGTAACATCTGAAACCCACAAGGGATTGATAGAATATACAGGAAACTGCCATAAATCATCTTTGAAAAGACAAGGCTTCCAAAAGAAAAATGGGCAAAGACATGAACAGGCGTCGTCAGAGAGAACCTGAACAGCTGGGGGCAAACAGTCTCCCAGATTCCCCAGTGAAGAGAAGGACACAAACAGAAACAACTACAAGATGAACTGTGCACCCACCAAAAAAGCAAAAATTAGATGATTGTTATGGTTAGTTCCCAGCATTGACGTGGGGAGAGGGAGCCTGGTCTGGCTAGAGCACCCTGGAGTCAGGCAATGAAAACAACCCTTGCCCCTGAGCTCACATGGGTAACCTAAGCTGACAGGCCTGGGTGTTTCCTTGCTCCAGGCCAAGCTGTAAGCTGGATGCTCTACTTGCATTGTGAAATTTTGCCCTCGCACAGTCCCCACTGAGCAAGGAACAGTCATTGAGAGTGGCGGGGGGGGGGGGAGGAGAACTGGAGGGGCTCTTTCCTGAATAGCTGCAGGACTTAGGAGAGTTTTGCAAACTCCCTGCACCTTGTAAGTGCCGGGCACAGGGCCTGTAGGACACAAGGATGGTTCCCAGGGGAGACTCAAGACTCTTGTCTGTGATTTGACCTTGCTGAAGGACCTTAGAACTGTGCTGCAGCCAGAGACACCTCTGCTGCCCTTCCTTCCCTCTTCTTCTAGGCATCTGACCTGGGGCCCTTCGCTTCTTCCCTCCCTCTTCTGGTATCCCCCTGGCCTGCAGAGGATAGCCCACCCTCTCAGTGATGCTGGTTTCCTCCCTACTGCACTCCTGACAGCCTTGGTGACTGGTGTCCTCTGGGCCCTCCAGGAAACATGATCTGTGGGTCTCTGACCCTCAAAACATGCCCATCCCACACACCTGTTCTTCCCCTACCTCTTCCCAGGACAACCAGGCTTTGCCATTTCACTGAGAGTTGACCCATAAGCAGTTTGAGTAGGCCTCCAGGAGCTACTCAGCCACGAGTATGCCCCACTGCCCAGGTCCTTGCCAGGATGTTAAATAGCCAAGAAAGAGTCTCCAGAAAGCCTCCAAATCGATGCATTCTTGCTCATCAGCCTGGCCTCTGGATCCTAGAAATTCCTGATATGCCCTCACCGCAGCTCTTCCGGGACTCTTCTGGGGGAGTCCTGCCTCCCTCTGCAGGCCCAGAACCACTCCAGTCAAGTTGGGGGCTAACATTTGTTATTGTCCTGATATCCCAGAAGTGACTGCCTCCTGGGGGAGCACCTGTGACCCTGGGGGGCATCTTCCTCACAATAGAAGTGTTTGCCCTTGTGAGTGCTGGCTCACTACACCCAGAGTGTTCAGGGGTCTGCAGCCCATGTCCTCAGGCTTCTACTCTGACATGCCCTCCCATGATTCATGGCCCTGCCCTCCAAGGAAGAGATATGCTTTGGCCTAGCCATCTAACATCCCTGGAGCCCTAGGCTCTCACAGTTAGTCTGCTGCTGTGCTGTGACTGCCCTTGTCCTGCAGGAGACGCGGGTGCTCTGCCGACTGTGGGGGCCCCAGAACAGTAGAGGCTAAGAGGAAGCCTATAGAGACACATGACCCATGCCGTCCAGCAGGGTGGGCTGGCACAGCACGTCTGGACCACAGCAGAGATCTTTGGTGGCGGCCAGTTGATCACAGTGTTCCCAGGGAGGAAATGTAGGCAGTGTACTAGGATCTGGTGTGTGTCTCCACAAGGGGAAACTAGCACCACACAGAGTCCAGGCCAGATTAGTCCATGACCCAGTTTCTTAGTTGGAGGTAGGTCATGTCCTCTTGAGGATGCTGGTGCTGGTGCCTGTGTATTGAAGAAAAGGAAATGCCCAACTTTGGGGGGGATGACTGGACACTGGGTCTGAATTGCTGCTAACTCCCGGAGACCCAAAATGCCACTCGTCAAGGTAGGAGTTCGAAAATCCAATCCATAGTGGGCCAAGTTGGTCTACTGACCCATTTTGTGGATATTTGCCCAGTTTCTCAGTGCAGGGAAGCATGGGCGCTGTGAGTCTGTGAACTGGTCAGCCCTGCCGGACAGTGGGACAGCGGGGCAGTGGGCAGCGGTGAGGATGCGCGGCAGCAGCGTCTGCCTGCTAGCTAGGTACCAGATGCTGAAACGAACTCTCCTGCTGTTCTAACGACACTTCCCAGGCGCTGCAAAGCTTGGCTGCCAAGCGGTCAAGGTGCTCCACGTCCCTGATCTGGAGATATTTTGCCTGATTAGAAACACAAACACGCACTGAAAGTCTAAGTAGGTTTTGCCAATATTATTAAAGAAGTTCAGGAAGGGAAAACTCAGGTAACAAACTTTAAAAAATGAAAAATTGGGGAAGACCTTCGGAGAAAATTAAAAACTCAGAATTGGTTTGTCTTCAGCTTCTACTTTTGGGGCCTGATTATCAAATTCTGCGTGGTCTGAGAGTCCGCAGCCTGCCAGGCCCCCGGGACGGCGGGGGCGTGGCTGGCCCGCAGGGGCGTGGCCTATCGTGGGGCCAGGCCTCTGTATGCCTGGGGCTCCGGCAGGGGGCGTGGTGGCTGGCGGGGCGGGGGCTCCTGACTGCTCTGCTGCCCTCGCAGCCCGAGGGTTCTGGACGCTTCTGGTGGGTGCATCCCTCTCCCCGCCAAAGCGCCCGCGGGTGACCGTCTGTCCTGGGTACGTGCGTCCGCCTCCGGCCCGCCCGGCCTCCACTCTGGGCTGCTCTCGAGGCCGCAGCTCCCGGGCGCCCGCGGCTGGGCCGGCTCACACTCCATCATCGACGGATGACAGCGGGAACGGTGGGAGTTCATTACAGGGACCATGAATTGTTGGAGGTAATTTAGATTACAATTTAAAGTTTAATTTAAAAATCTATCAACAAATGTGAAAGTACTCGAAGAACATTTTAAAATGCACTTTAATCTCACCAGCACAAATAGCTTTTCGGGGCTCTAAACATCATCACCTGGAAAAACAGTAAAACTTTACTGCATCTTTAATTAAATTACAAACACAAAGGATAATTAACTTTTTTATTTTTATTTTATTCGTGCCATTGTTTCTCCTCGGAGTCAGTATCTCTCAGCTGCAGGAACAGGGCTGTTAGGAGGAGGTTTACAGCCGGCCCTGCGAGGGGCTGGAGAGGGGGGTGACTGTGCTGGGCCGGTTGGGGTGGGGGCCGCGCCCAGATTGAGAGCCGGACGAGCACCGAGTGTGCGCTGGGAGCACGGGTGTGCGCTGCGGGAGCTTGGGGTCTGTGCCCGAGCACAGAGTGTGGGCGGGGAGCACGAATTCTGTTCCAGAGCACTAAGTCTGTGCTGGGAGCACTCGGTCTGCACCGGGAGTATCAGGTCTGCCCTGGGAACACCGGGTCTGCAGGGGTGCTTCGCCGTCCACCCGAGCTGTATCTCCTAAGTGCACGCGGCTCCCCTCCACTTGCACGCACGGGTCCCGAGGCACTGGGGGCCCAGACTGGCCACTGGAGGCCGCGCTTACCGCACAGCCATGCTCCACCCACCGCCTGAGGTCTCTCTGGGCTTGGCGCCAAGTCGCCCTAGCCTGTTCCCGCTCCTACACCCGCCGCACTCCCGGTGAGTCTCCGTGAGAGGAGGTGCTCCGCGGACACGCGTGACTGTACCTCGTGTCTCGCGGTGTTCTGAGTGGGAAGTCATTTAATCCTCTCGGCAACCCTGGGACGTAGCCCACCCCTTCACTGGTGGGGAAACCGAGGCACAGAGAGGGTGGCAATCTGTGGTCACACAGCTGGCAAGTCACTGGGAAAATAGAGCCTATATTTGCTGACGAGACCCTTAGGCCCCAAGGCCAGCGTGGGGCTGTAGCACAATCCCCCAACCAGGTCGCAGCATTTGGACACGCGAGGGTGGGGTGCAGAGGGTGGGGCTTGGCTCCTGAGGGGCACAGGTCCCGCAGCACTGGGGGGCCCAGGCTGGGACAGGACTTGCTGGTCCCGGCCCACGTAAGAGGCTGGGGCTGGGCACTAGGGAGCCGGGTGCAGTGTCCTGCGGCGGGCCCGGTGGCAGTGGCAGCCGCCAGGGGGCTCCCGCAGACACAGCGAGGAACCCTGGCAGGGACCGCTGTGGGGGCCAGGCTGCAGGAACGCTGGCAGGGGACGCGGGAGGAGGGGAGCTGCAGAAGCCCTGGGCAGGGGGCGCGGGAGGAGGAGGGCTGCAGGAACGCTGGCAGGGGGCGCGGGAGGAGGGGGGCTGTAGAAGTGCTGGGCAGAGGGCGCCGGAGGAGGAGGGCTGCAGGAAAGCTGGCAGGAGGCGCGGGAGGAAGAAGGCGCAGGAAGGCCGGGCAAGGAGCATGGAGGGCACCAGGAATGCTGGGCAGG